>NW_024044839.1:938750-1249375 GCF_015852505.1 Tachyglossus aculeatus | reverse complement strand
CTGACTGATTCATCCATTCATTCAATCAATCGTATTTATTGAGCGCTTATTGTGTGCAGAGACTGACTGACTCATTCATTCAATCGTATTTATTGAGTGCTTACTGTGTGCACAGACTGACTCATTCATTCAATCGTATTTATTGAGTGCTTAGGTAGGGACTGTCTCTATCTGTTGCCAACTTGGACTTCCCAAGCGCTCAGTACAGTGCGCTGCACACAGTAAGCGCTCAATAAATACGGATGATGATGATGATACAGAGACTGACTGAATGAATGAATGAAGGAGTGAAGGAGGCGAGGCGGCAGGGCCCCGCCCGGGGGGCGCGCCGCTCCTCCGCACGTGTCCCCGTGCTCCTCCCGCCTTCCCGCCCTCCCGCCCTCCCATTGGCTGGCCGGGGCCCGGTGTTTCCACCCCCGCCTCCCCATTGGCTGTCCGGGGCCCGGCGCTCCCGCCTCCGCCTCCCCATTGGCCGGCCGCGGATGACGTCACGCCTGGGGGTGTCGGCGGCCCGGTGTCCCCCGGACCATGGTGGCGGGAGGCTGCGGGGGTCCCCGCCGCCCGCCGCCATGGGCGCCCTGACCAGCCGGCAGCAGGCGGCCGTGGAGGAGGTGGACATCCCCTGCGGCTCCGTCTACCGCTACCCGCCCAAGTCCGGTGAGGGGCCAAGGCGGGAGGGGCCGGAGCTGGGGTCCGGGGGGCTCCACGTTGGGGGGGGGTCCCTGGGGCGGGGATCCACGGATCCCCAATTTGGGGGTCCCCGGGGATGGGATCCAGGGCTTCCCACTTTGGGTGGGGGGGGTCCCCACGTTGGGAGTTCCCAGGGCTGGGATCCACGGATCCCCAATTTGGGGGTTCCCACGTTGGGAGGTCCCCAGAGGTGGGATGCACGGGTCCTGGGGGTCCCCAGGAATGGGATCGACGGATCCCCAATCTGAGGGTCCCCGGGGGTGGGATCCAGGGGTTCCCACGTTGGGAGGTGCCCAGAGTTGGGATCCACGGGGCCCCGCGTTGGGAGTCCCCAGGAATGGGATCCACGGATCCCCAATCTGAGGGTCCCCGGGGATGGGATCCAGGGGTTCCCACGTTGGGAGTCTCCAGGAACGGGATCCACTGGTCCCCACGTTGGGGGTCCCCAGGAATGGGATCGACGGATCCCCAGTTTGAGGGTCCCCGGGGATGGGATCCAGGGGCTCCCACGTTGGGAGGGCCCCAGAGCTGGGATCCACGGGTCCCCACGTTGGGAGTTCCCAGAGCTGGGATTCACGGATCCCCAATTTGAGGGTCCCCGGGGATGGGTCCAGGGGTCTCCAATTTGAGGGCCCCCAGGGACGGTATCCACGGGACCCCACGTTGGGGGTCCCTAGAGCTGGGATCCACGGGTCCCCATTTTGAGGGGGGGGTCCCCCTGGGGCCAGAGGCTTAGTTGGGGAGGTGGGCTGGGCGGGGCCAGCACGCAGCCGCTCTCGGTTTTTAGCATCTGGTCAGCTCCCACCCGCAATTCCTTGCAGCAAGAGGGAGATCCCTCCACTGCAGCGTCCGTGGGGCCGAGGCGTGGGGACTGCAGTGGAAGTCATCGCCCTCTTGGGCTGGGCATCGTCGAGTACCTGCGGCACGTCTCTGCCCCCCTCATCACCCCTCCCTTGGCTTTCCCCACAGCCCCCTCCCGGTTGCCCCTGCCACCCCTGGGGTCCCGGGCAGGGGTGCCCCACGTCTCCCCGGTGCAGAGAGCGGCTCTCCGTGCCACATAAATGCCGCATCCTCACCTTGTCTCCTCTGAAAGGGGACCACGCGGGCACGGGGCTCGTGTCAGCCTGGAAATTCTCCCTGGTGTCCGCAACCAGACAGGGAGCCTTCCTCTGCGGCCAAGTTCTTCTCCAGATGGGAAGGCTGTCGGGAGAAGAAACCGTAGATCACCTCAAATCACCTCAGACTGAAATAGTTCCCCTGACAGTGAACTAGCTGGGCTCTCATGCTTCTGCGTGGACATGTGTGTACGCATGTAGGTTGGGGGGGGACAACATGCACATGAGCATGGGCACCTGCAAGTACATACGTGGGTATGCGAGTTTGTGGGGTCGCCTGCATGTGTGTGAACGTGTGGGGAGGTGTGCATTTATGTTGGTGTGTGCACTTTTGTGGGTAGGCGGATGAAGGTTTGTGTGCGTGTACGAATGTGTGTATTTGTCTGGCTTCGTGTGTGTCGCTCCTTTGACCTTCAAATCGGAGTGCTGCCACTCCCTTTTGGATCAGGACTGGCCAGAGAGCTTCTCAGCGCTAATTGACCTCAGCGGGCAGCGGGCTAGCGGGAGAAACGTTAATGGAGCGAATAAGGTCCATCAGCAGTCTGTCTCACCCCTGCCAAGGGAGGGCCTGCGGTGGCGGCATTGGTGGCGGCAGCAGACAATGAGCCCCCTCCTCCCACAGAAGGATCTGGCCCGGCCGGACCCCTCGCTGGCTTCGCGCGCGCTTGCGGGCCAGGAGAGTCTTTGAGGAGCTGCGTGGTTTTAGCAGAGACCTACCCCTCAGTAAAGGAGAGAATTGCATAAGGGCGAAGCCGAATGGGTCATTAATATGCCAACAAGCCTTTAAAAATATGCATCATTTGTCTCTGGGCTGCACAGCTGATTTTGAGGGATGGAACAGCCTTGGATTTCATGGCGTGTAACTCGTCATTAATTAATTAACCATCCAGAAAAGGCTTGCAGGCCTCAGGAGGCAGTGCAGTCTAGTGGAAAGAGCATGGGACTGGAAGCCAGGAGACCTGGGTTCAAGTTCCAGCCGTGCGGCTGGCCTGCTGGGCGACCTTGGGCGGCTCTCCCGCCTTCCCAAACTGCGAGCCCCGCTGTGGCACAGGGACTGTGTCCGATCTCTTTTACCTTGTGCACTTATAATAATAATAATGATGGCATTTGTTAAGCGCTTACTATGTGCAAAGCACTGTTCTAAGCACTGGGGAGGATACAAGGTGATCAGCATAGTAAGTGTTGATTCGATACCATAGTTATTATTCCATTAATAATAAGGGCACATTCGACAACTCTTTGTAGCAGTGGATTTGATGCTAGACAGTAGCATCTAGACTGTAAGGTTATTATGGGCAGGGAATGTGTCAATTCTGTCAAATCAATCGTATTTATTGAGTGCTTACTATGTGCAGAGCACTGTACTAAGCGCTTGGGAAGTACAAGTTGGCAACATATAGAGACAGTCCCTACCCAACAGTGGGCTCACAGTCTAAAAGTGGGCTCACAGTCTAAAAGGGCTCACAGTCGAACTCTCCCAAGCACTTAGTACAGTGGTCTGCACATAGTAAGCACTCAATAAATACCATTGATTAATTGACTGATACCTTAAAGGCATTTTCCCTTTTTTGAGTTTCCAGAACGTTGTTAACATGGACAGTGCACCTCAAGGTATGAATGAACCCCAAATGGTCATTAAAATGACTCTTGGGCTAACATCGTGCAAATGGACAACTTCATTTGTACCCTGCCATGTTCTCTTTAGATAAAAAAGAAATCCAACAATAGCAGTGGTTTTAACATTCCCCCCTGGGTTTACGTAATTGTAACTAAGCTTCTAATCGGAAACCATTTGAGCGAGAAATCATTGCAACAAGATAAATGAACTTCATTCTGAATAGCGAAAGCGCTCCGGGAAAGAAGGATTGGGAGTGGAATTCCCTGTCTGAATTGAGCCTTGGCTTGGCACGTCTGGGAGAAAATATTTTCGGGTCCTGTGCCTGAATATTTTTTTTATAGCATTTATGTGCCAGGCACTGTTCTAAGCACTGTTATCTTGTATCTACCCCAGTGCTTAGTAAAGTCCCTGGCAAATAGTAAGCACTCCAAATAGTAAGCATTCCAAAAAAAGGTTTTAAATCCTGGTAGTGCGTTTTTAAGTTTTGTCCAAATGTTCATGAATATAACTTGGATCAGAAGCCAAGAGACGATCTTTCTAAGCCAGGAGGCCACAGCGTGATTCTGTCGATCGAGCCTGCCTTCTAGGAGCGTACAGCCTACTGCGTGCAGAGCACTATATCGAGCACTGGGGAGAGCACAGAAGAGTTACTAGACCCAATCCCTGCCCTCAGGGAATTTACAGTCTAGTGGGTGACCTTTTGAATCCTCTCAAATTGCCTCTAACCAACAGGGCAAAGCCATAATTCATCATCATCATCATCAATCGTATTTATTGAGCGCTTACTATGTGCAGAGCACTGTACTAAGCGCTTGGGAAGTACACATTGGCAACAGATAGAGACAGTCCCTACCCAACAGTGGGCTCACAGTCTAAAAGGGGGAGACAGAGAACAAAACCAAACATACCAACAAAATAAAATAAATAGGATAGATATGTACAAGTAAAACAAATAAATAAATAAATAGAGTAATAAATATGTACAACCATAATTCATTTTCATTTGCAGGGATGAGGGCGAGGGAAAGGAGAGGCTGACACCATTCCCTTGTCAAGCCTTGCAAAGGCGCAGTGACCCCAAGGACCCAAAAAACTGTATTCAATCTTAAATCCGAAGTCAGCTGAACAAGGCATTTTGCTCATCCAGGCTTGTCTGCCACCGGGGCCATCCATATTAATGAAATGTTACTGGCCCTGTTGCTTCCATCTAGGAAAGATGAAGGAGACCACAAGGACAATTAAGTGACATTCACCACAAGAGAGAGTCCTCGTTTCTCTGCTTTGTCAAACATTCTCCTCTCCTAGATGCAAAATGCAAAAAAAAAAAAAAAATTCTAGTTCCCCAGGCTTTGAAAGTTTCAAAACAGAAGACATTCCTTTGGTGCGGAACCCAGATCCTGAGCTACTGACTTTTTTTGTTTGGAAGGATGAGAGCATTTGGAACGTCTTATATTTACCGTAATCATCCTCTAGCGCCCTTTCCCGATAGTGCTATTGAATTTTAATGCCGTGCCATAAGAACAGTGCGCTCTCACTTCCAGGTAATGCTGCCAAGCTTGCTTTTCCTTCAACACCTCTCCATGGCACTTATGCTCTGCTGCTCAGTTTTTGATGTATTTTGACTCGCTTGAATTCAGCAGGGCATTAGAGTCCGTTTCAGCTTAGCAGAGGTAATGGCAGATCTCTTCAGCTTAGACTGGCAGAGGAAGATGAACACACCGCTTGTGCAAAGCTGGGTTTTGCTACTTGGTTTTAACATTATTTTTGCTGGATTGTTGGTTCATTCGGTCAATCTCTCTTGCGTTGTACTACAATTGTACTGTGCTTCGTATAGAGCTGTGCACACAGTAAGCACTCAATAAATATCATTGATCGATCGATTGGGCAGACGTGCTCACCCTGGAATGCTGTAACAATCAGTCGATCAATCGTATTTATCGAGCACTTACCTTGTGCAGAGCAGTGTACTGTGCGCTTGGGAGAGTACTGTGTGACTTTGGGCAAGTCAGTTCACTTCTCTGAGTCTCAGTCACCTCATCTGTAAAATGGGGATTAAGACTGTGAGCCCCCCGGGGGACAACCTGATCACCTTGTAACCTCCCCAGCGCCTAGAACAGTGCTTTGCACCTAGTAAGCGCTTAATAAATGCCATTATTATTATTATATCAGAGCTGTTGACATGTACCCTGCTCCAAAGGAGCTTACCGTCTAGAGGGGGAATCAGTGGTATTTATTGAGCACTTATCATGTAGTCAGTGCTGTACTGAGCGATTGAGTACAATAGAGTTGGTGGACCCTAGCCCTGCCTCTAGGAGCTTGCACTCTGATGTATGCAGCACATTGTATTAAGCACTGGTGACACTCCACAAGGGTTAGTAGACACAATCCCTGCCCTCAAATAATTTACAATCCAGCTGGTGACCTTTGGAATCCTAGCAAATTGTCTGTAACCAACAGGGCAAAACCAAAATTCAGTTTCATTTCATTTCCTTTACTCACGGGAGTACAAAATCAGTCTGTTGAACAACTCCCCGCCCCGCCCTTCCCCAACCCCCTGAGGAGGGGTCAAAGCAAGTCATTGATTTTGTCATTGTTGTGTTGTTGGTTTTTTAATGGTTTTGTTAACCACTTACTTTGTGCCAGGCACTGTTCTAAGAGCTGGGGTAGGTAGAAGCTCGATCAGGTTGGACACAGTCCCTGTCCCATGTGGGGCTCATAGTCTTAAACCCTATTTTACAGATGAGGGACGTGAGGCCCCGGAGAAGTGAAGTGACGAAGTATCAGACAAGTGGTGGAGCCAGGATTAGAACCCAGGTCAATCAATCAATCATCAATCGTATTTATTGAGCGCTTACTGTGTGCGGAGCACTGTACTAAGCGCTTGGGAAGTACAAGTTGGCAACATATAGAGACGGTCCCTACCCAACAGCGGGCTCACAGTCTAGAAGGGGGAGACAGAGAACAAAGCCAAACATACTAACAAAATAAAATAAATAGAATAGATTACAAGTAAAATCAATAAATACTAAGGTCCCTTCTGACTCCCGGGCCCAGGCTCTAACCATTAGGCCACGCGGCTCCTCTGCTGTGTCAGTTACCCTCATCACCCCCACCAACATGCTGTAAGAATGAGGTTTGAAAAATCCAGTTCTGAGACAGCGGCAGTGCCTTCCTGTGCCTTTTGGGACCACATGGATTTCCTCCTGCACTTCGGGAGGGTCCCCTCCGGACTCCCACCCACCCCTCAGGGCTTCAGAGTGCCACTGATCAGTCCCCGTAATCAGTTGTCGGATCAACGAATGATTTTGTCCCTGTCCCTTAATCTTTTATTGATTACACTGGCCCAGCCAATCTTAAAGCTCTGTCTTTTATTTCTTACATGGTTCATCCAGGTGGTGTTTTGCCTGTGCGTATGTGTTTCTATGTGCGCACATTTCTCAATGAGCCGCCGAGATTTTATTTCACCTTTCTGAAGGGGAGCGAGTCGCAATTCAGAGATTACATCTCTCCTGTGAGGGGCGGCTGGCTGTTTATCAGCAATTTAATCCATCATCCTGTGGTATTTCTGGAGTGCTTACCGTGTGTGGATTCCATACCTCTTCTCTCTCCCCTTTAGACTGTGAGCCTTCCCTGACTAAGCCCTCATTTCCTCTCCTCCCACTCCCTTCTCCATCCCCTTTGCATTTGGATTTCCCCCCTTCACCCCACTGCATTTATGTTCCATAGCTGTCATTTATGTATATTAATGTCTGTCCCTCCCTCTAGGCTGTAAGATCCTTGTGGGCAGGGAACATGGCTGGAAAGTCTGTTATATTGTACTCTCCGAAGTTCTTAGTACAGTGCTCTGTAAATACGATTGATTGACTGAGCCCCATGTGGGGCAGAGACCATGTCTAACCTGATTGCATTGTATTTACCACAGTGCTTGGCACCTTGTAAGCACTTGACAAATATTTATTACCGTTATTATCATTATCCCAACTTTTGCCCCAGATGCATGGAACCTTAAGCAAATTAACTCTCTGGGTATCCGTTCAGTACCCCAAAAAGCCGGGCCCAGGGTGCTTGCAGAAAGTGTGCTTTGTTCTCTCATGATTTAGAAGACAAATCCAGATGCTAGCAGCCAGACCGGCAGTTCGCAAAAAAGGGTGGCCACCACCATGTTTGGGTGGATGTTTGTTTCTTAGACTAGGCTAATGATTAAAAAGCAGACTCAAGCCTCAAGGCACTAAATTAGCTCTCTCCCTCTTCCTTATCCACTCTCTCTTCCCACCACACTCCCAGCCGATACTCTTCATCTCTCAAGCCACCCTTCTCACACGGCCTTGTCTTTCAGTCCCTTCCTCCTACCTGGAGTAATAATGATGATGATTGTGGTATTTGTGAAGCGCTCACTGTGTGCCAAGCACTGTACTAAGCACTAGGGTAGATACAAGATAATCGGGTGTGACACGGGGCTCACAGTCTAAGGAGGAGGGCGAACAGTAAACTCGTTTTGGGCGGAGAATGTGTCTGTTGTACTCTCCCAAGCACTCAGTGCAGTGCTCTGCACACAGTAAGCGCCCGATAAATATAACTGATTGATTGACTGAATGCCCATTTTGCAGATGAGGAAACGGAGGCACAGAGGAAGGGAAGTGACTTGCCCAAGGTCCCACAGAAGACAAGTGGCAGAGCCAGGATTAGAACCCAGGTCTTGTGACTCTCTGGGCTCTTGCCACTAGACTATGCTCCTTCCCACTCCACTTTCCATCCTTCAGGCCACAGCTGTCCCCATCTTCAAAGCCCTTCTGAAATCCCACCCCCTCCAGAAAGCCTTCCCAGTTATTTTCTCTTCTGTCTATGTCATATCCTGTAAAGCCTGCTAGACTGTGAGCCCATTGTTGGGTAGGGACCATCTCTATATGTTGCCAACTTGTACTTCCCAAGCGCTTAGTACAGTGCTCTGCACCTAGTAAGTGCTCAATAAATACAATTAAATGAATGAATGAATATCCCATTACTGGCATTCCAGCACCCCAATAGTATGTCTGGAACTATTAACTCATCCCCCTCCAATCCCTCCCGCCGTATCCATTTTTCCTTCCTTATCTTCTACCTGTAAATTATTCCAAGCCCATCTCCCACTACGTCTACCTGTAAATTGAGCCCATCTCCCCGCTGTACTGGAAGCTCCTGGAGGGCAAGGATTCTGTCTTCTAGTTCTGTTGTGTGCTGTGCTCAGGACACAGCAAATGCTCGATAAATGTTCCGACCGTAATTGAGGGATCGAAGAAACAGTATCGGCTGGGCCCCCCGGTTTCCTTTACTCTTGCAAAGGAATCAATCCGTCGATCGAAAGAAAACCTGCACGCCGTATTGGATTCCTCCTCCTCCTCCTCAAACATGTGCAGTGAATCCATTTTACCGAAGTCCCTGTGGTAAATGGCCCCTGGATTCTTTCAGGCGATCTCTTTCTCTTCTGGCAACTACCTTCTCTATGAATTATGCAGGTGGAAAATGAAGCTCTCCAGCAGTAAGCATCAATAATTGATGGGTGCATCTTGAGGGGGCCGTCTGGTGCCGAGCACAGAGACTTTCCACGTGCCTGACTTGGGTTTTTGCCAGCCACCTTTTATGCCACCGCCACCAAAAGTTTGTTGTCCTTAATTCCGTCTCCCCCCTTTTTTGTCTTATGGTATTTGCTAAGCACTTACTATGTGCCAGGTACTGTACTAAGCACTAGGGTCAACACAAGCTCATCAGATTGGACGCAGTCCTTGTCCCACATGGGGCTCACAGTCTTAATCCCCATTTTACAGATGAGGTAACGGAGGCACTGAGATATTAAGTAACTTTCCCAAGGTCACACAGCAGACAGGTGGCGGAGCGGAGATTAGAACCCAGGTCCTTCTGACTCCCGGCCCACGCTTTATCCACTGGGCCACGCTGCTTCTCCAATCCCGGCTCCGCCAGTTGTCAGCTGTGTGACTTTGGGCAAGTCACTTAACTTCTCTGGGCCTCAGTTACCTCATCTGGAAAATGGGGATTAAGACTGTGAGCCCCCCGTGGGACAACCTGATCACCTTGTAACCTCCCCAGCGCTTAGAACAGTGCTTTGCACATAGTAAGCGCTTAATGAATGCCATCATTATTATTATTATTATTATCCTCCACTTCCATCCTTTTGCCAGGTTGGCTTTGAATTTCTGCAGGAAATTTCTTGCACACGGTATTGTTATAGTGTACGATCCCAAGTGCTTAGTACAGTGCTCTGCGCACAGGAAGTGCTCAATAAATATGATTGACTGACTACTTTCCCAGGCACTCAGTACAGTGCTCTGCACACAGTAAGGACTCGAGCAATGCCATTTATTGTTTGGTTAATTGGTATTATCCCTGCCGTGATTCTTCCATTTGGGAAAGAAGGTGAAAGGATAAAGCACCTATGATTGAAAATAGATCTTTCATTCCGGGCGCATTTCACAGCACTGTTAATCAGTGGTATTTACTGAGCGCTTACTGTGTGCAAAGCCCTCTACTAAGCACTTGGGAGAGTATAGAACAACAGAGTCTGTAGACGTGTCCCCTGCTCACAAGAAGCTTACAGTCTATTGGCCTCGTTTATCCCTTTCGTTAACTGGGCACGGAGGCTGTACTGAGTGCTCAGGAGAGTTGATCGACATGTCCCCTGCCTACAGCGAGCTTATGGTCTAAAGGAGGAGAGAGACGTTACTAGAAATAATGTGTAATGTACATATTTATTACTCTATTTATTTATTTATTTTACTTGTACATATCTATTCTATTTATTTTATTTTGTTAGTATGTTTGGTTTTGTTCTCCGTCTCCCCCTTTTAGACTGTGAGCCCACTGTTGGGTAGGGACTGTCTCTATACGTTGCCAATTTGTACTTCCCAAGCGCTTAGTACAGTGCTCTGCACATAGTAAGCGCTCAGTAAATACGATTGATGATGATGATTTAGAGATATGAATGTTATAGGCTCGTGGGCAAGGAAAGGGGCTGTTTATTATTAGATTGTACCCTCCCAAGTGCTTAGTACCCAGTAAGCACTCTATAAATGCAATTAAATGAGGGGTTGAGGGTGGGGAGACTATCAAGTGCCCAAAGGGTGCAGATCCAAGTGCACAGCTTTTAGCACAGTGGTTTAGTTTGACCCTTCCTGTGTGTCTGTCCCCTTCAGGAAGCTACTTTGCCAGCCACTTCATCATGGGAGGAGAGAGGTTCGACGCCACCCAGCCCGAAGGCTACTTGTTCGGCGAGAACAGCGATCTGAATTTTTTGGGGAACCGGCCAGTGGCGGTAACCAGCCCTTCCGTTGAATCCTCTCCCGCGGGGGAGGGGGCGGTCCGGTGCCGATCCTCGTCCAGGCCGGACCGCCGGCGGACCTGGAATCCCCGGGTCGGTTCCATGCCAGAAGCAGCGGGGGCCCGGTGAAAAGAACCACAGTTGGGGAGTTCTCACCCTGCATCTGCCACTTTTTTTTTTTTAAATGGTATTTGTTAAGTGCTTTTAGACTGTGAGCCCACTGTTGGGTAGGGACTGTCTCTATATGTTGCCAATTTGTACATCCCAAGCGCTTAGTACACTGCTCTGCACATAGTAAGCGCTCAATAAATACGATTGATGATGAAGTGCTTCCTGTGTTCCAGGCACTGTACTAAGCACTGAGGTAGATACGAGGTCATCAGGTTGGACACAGTCCCTGTCCCACATGGGGCTTACACTCTTAATCTCCATTTGACATATTTATTATTCTATTTATTTATTTATTTTACTTGTGCATATCTATTCTATTTTATTTTGTTAGTATGTTTGGTTTTGTTCTCTGTCTCCCCCTTTTAGACTGTGAGCCCACTGTTGGGTAGGGACTGTCTCTATATGTTGCCAACTTGGACTTCGCAAGCGCTTAGTACAGTGCTCTGCACACAGTCAGCGCTCAATAAATACGATTGATTGAATGATTGATTTGACAGATGAGGGCCCAGAGAAGTGAAGTGACTTGCCGGAGGTCACACAGCAGACATGCGGCAGAACCGGGATTAGAACCCAGGTCTTTCTGATTCCCAAGCCCAGGCTCTATCCACTAAGCCATTCTATTGTCCCCATCTGGGGTTTCTCTGAGGGAGGAAGAACAGGTCTTTTCATCCCCATTTGACTGAGGCTGAACTGAGGCCCAGCGAAGCAGCGTAGTGGCAAGAGCCCGGGCTTGGGAGTCAGAGGTCATGGGTTCTAATCCCGGCTCCGCCACTTGTCAGCTGTGTGACCGTGGGCAAGTCACTTAACTTCTCTGGGCCTCAGTTACCTCATCTGTGAAATGAGGATGAAGACCGTGAGCCCCACGTGGGACAACCTGATACCTTGTATCTACCCCAGTGCTGAGAACAGTGCTTGGCACATAGTAAGCACTTCACAAATACCAATATTATTATTATTATTATTATGTGACTGGCCCAAGGTCACCCAGCGAGTCAGGGGTGGAGCCAGAACTTGAGCTTGGGCCTTCCGACTCCCAGGGGTCCCATTGGGGTTGGGGCCCGGGCCTGCGGCGTCACCGCTGAGAACGTTTCCTCGAAAACAATCAGAAATGAGCCGAAATGAAACGTCCTGTCCCACACCTCTTTGTTTCCTGTCGTCATAGTCCGCCCCCACTTACGGGAAGACGCTTTGTCACGGGGAAATTCAGGTAACTTTTTCGGTCTTTTGGAGAGCTGAAAAGCACCTCCCCTCGGGCTGGGTTTTGTCAAGACAGTTCCACCAAAGGTGTCTGCAGGCAAGTGGCAGAGCCAGGACTAGAACCCGCAACTCCCCACTGCCGGGGGTGGGAGTTTTTTCCACCAGGCCACCCTGCTTCATCATCATCAATCGTATTTATTGAGTGCTTACTATGTGCAGAGCACTGTACTAAGCGCTTGGGAAGTACAAATTGGCAACATATAGAGACAGTCCCTACCCAACAGTGGGCTCACAGTCTAAAAGGGGGAGACAGAGAACAAAACCAAGCATACTAACAAAATAAAATAAATAGAATAGATATGTACAAATAAATTAAATAAATAAATAGAGTAAAAACATATGTACAAACATATATACATATATACAGGTGCTGTGGGGAAGGGAGGGAGGTAAGATGGGGGGATGGAGAGGGGGAGGGCTTAAGGTCCCTGAGGGCAGGGGATCTTTCAGAGTCTTCCAAATGCTCAGTCCAGTGCTCTGCACAGAGTAGACCAGAAGCTCCTCGAGGGCAGGGATTATGCCTCCTCACTCGATTGAATTCTCCCAAGTGCTCAGTCCAGGGCTCGGCACACAATAGGGCAGGCATTCAGTCAAACCTATTGACTGATTTGTAGAAGCGGTTCCGGGTCCTAGCAGAGCATTGGAACTTTAATAAAAGGGCAGCTAACATCACCACTAAGTGACAGCAGAAAACTTATAAGTACAGTGCTTTCCTGCAGAAAGACACATATAACTCTATACATTGATGGAGGCACAAATATACGTAATAAGCACTGAACGGATTGCCTTTCATTGTCATCTGTGCGTCATTTGATGTAGAGCAAGAAGGGGGAAGAGCTTGAGCCAGAACAATAGAATTTAGCTCTGAAATTTCAGGAATAATAGTGGTGATTGTTACTATCATTACTGTGTGCAGAGCTCTCAGTACAGTGCTGCGCACAGCGCCCCGTAAGTACCACTGATGAGGAAAATTGTGGTATTTGGTAAGGGATTGTTATATGCGCTTAGATGCGCTTATATGCGTTCAGCGCTTAGAACAGTGCTTTGCACATAGTAAGCGCTTAATAAATGCCATCATTATTATTATTATTATTAGTATATGCCAAGCACCGTGCTAGGCACCGGGATAGATTCAGGGTAGTCGGATCAGACACACTCCCTGTTCCACATAGTCTAAGGGAGAGATAGGACGGGTATTTAATCCCCATTATATAAATGAGGAAACTGAGGCACTGAGAAAGTAAGTGATTTCTTTTAATGTCCATCTCCCCTACTTGACTGTAAATTTGTAGGCGGGGAACACGTCTACCAACTCTGTTGTATCGTACTCTCCCGAGTGCTGAGCACGGTGCTCTGCACAGAGTAAGTGCTCAATAATCATAATTGTGGTATTTGCTAAGTGCTTACTATGTGCCAGGCACTGTGCTAAGCATTGGGATGGATACAAGGTAACCAAGTTGGACACAGTCCCTGTCCCAAATGGGGCTCACGGTCTTAATCCCCATTTCACAGATGAGGTAACCAAGGCACAGAGAAGTGAGGTACTTGCCCAAGGCCACCCAGCAGACATCATCATCATCATCATCAATCGTATTTATTGAGCGCTTACTATGTGCAGAGCACTGTACTAAGCGCTTGGGAAGTACAAATTGGCAACATATAGAGACAGTCCCTACCCAACAGTGGGCTCACAGTCTAAAAGATATGTGGCAGGGCTGGGATTAGAACCCACGTCCTCTGACTCCCAGCCTCGTGCCCTTTCCATTAGACCATGCCGCTTCCCCTGGATTCGATTATGATCGATCGATTCCTCCAGGTGATTGAAAGGTGTCTATCCGCCTCTCCCACCGGAAGACTGGATGGAGAGTCGGTTTATAAAACGGGGTTTCAGACCTGGGCTGCCCTTGGAGAACATTGGGTGGCAAAAACTAACCTCCTCCAAAGCATCCACAAGCCGGTTGGTCCCTCTCTGTCTCTCTCGCTCGGGGGTGCAGCTGGTTGATGGGGAAATTTGTATTCACGCCGTAGCAGCCGGGCAGAGAATAGACTCTTCTCCCCGGACACCAATCTAAGAAAACGTTCTCCGGCATCAGCAGTCTAAAAATAGCTCCTCCCGCTAGCTGTGGCCCCACAGCATGTCTGACAGGGAAAGAGGGGGGCCTGGAGGAAGCCGGGGAAATGATCTGGACCAGCGAAAGGAAGCGGAAATTCAGAGCAGGCAAGAGGAACGTTCTTGCAACGTCTCGACACCGGCTGGGATCGATTCTAACTTGGAATCTGTGGAAAATCAGTCTCCCCCCACCCCGTCCCCCAGCAACGAGGCTTTGGTCCCGTGATATCAATCAATCAATCAATCGTATTTATTGAGCGCTTACTATGTGCAGAGCACTGTACTAAGCGCTTGGGAAGTACAAATTGGCAACACATAGAGACAGTCCCTACCCAACAGTGGGCTCACAGTCTAAAAGTGGGCTCACAGTCTAAAAGAAGCAGCGAGAAGCACCGTGACCTAGTGGGAAGAACACAGGCCTGGGAGACAGAGGACCTGCGTTTGATTCCCACTTCTGCCGCTTGACTGCGGTGTGACCTTGGGCAGATCACCTGACTTTTCTGGGCCTCAGTTCCCTCATCTGCAAAATGGGGATGTAATACCTGTTTTCCCTCCTACTTAGAATGTGAGCCCTATGTGGGACCTAATAATCTTGTATCTAACCCAGTGCTTCGTACAGTGCTTGGCCCATCATAAGAGCTTAGCAAATACCACTACTATTATTATTACAATATTTCTGATAATAATGATAGTGATTGTCGGGATATTCGTTAAGTATTTGTGTTTACTCCATGCTAAGCTCTGGGGCTAGATAGAAGATAATGTGATTAGATGCAGTCCCTTTCCTACATGAGGTTCACAGTCTTAGAGGGAGGGAGAACAGGTAGTTTCTCCCCGTTTTACAGATGAGGAAACTGAGGCACAGAGCAGTCAAGTGACTTGCCTAAGGTCACATAGCATGGAGAGCCAGGACCAGAACCTGTCTGGACTGATTCTGGTCCAGTTAGTTCCTACAAGACCACACTGCCTCCTTCGTTTTCACCACAAGTTATATACTGAGCGCCCCTGGCATGCAGAGCAGTGTATTTCGTACTTATTGTTGCAGAAGCAGCGTGGTCTGGTAGAAAGGGCGTGGGCCTGAGATTCAGGATCTGGGTTCTAATTCTGACTGCACCATTTGCCCGCTGTGGGACGTTGGTCCATTCATTCATTCAATCAATCGTATTTATTGAGCGCTGGGACCTCGGTCCATTCGTTCATTCAGTCGTGTTTATTGAGCGCTTACTGTGTGCCTCAAGATTCCTCATCTGTAAAATGGAGATTAATACCTGTTCTCCCTCTGATTTAGACTGCGAGCTGCATGCAAAATAGGGACTGTGTCTGCCCGATTGTCTTGTATCTCACCCCAGCGTTTAGTATAGGGCTTGGCCCATTGTAAACACTTAATAATACCATTATTAATACACGCTTGAACAAGAAGACCCAATGTTTGCCTTTAAGGGACTTAAAATTGAACAATGGGGCTTTTCTGGTTTAATTTCATGTTATGTAGTCTATATTGCATTTCCTATTGGAAGCAGAACTAAGCTTTCCAATTTTAAACTTGCATGGAATCAGTCAGTTGTAGTTATGAAACATCTACACGGTGTGCAGCGCACCGCAGAGAGTGCTCCAGTGTTCAGTTGAGTAAATAGACCTGATTCCTGCCCTCAAGGAGAGTACAGTCTCATTGCATTTAATATTTCTCTTCCTTTCTTCCCCCAGCCCCCCCAAAACCAAAGCAGGTGATTCCTTGATTACCGAGTAAGTGTATTTAACAAATGAAATGCGATGGCTGAGTTGGTAGCTTAGTTTAGGGGTAAATGCCTGGGAATCTAATCAATCAATTGGTGGTATTTATTGAGCACTTACTGTGTGCAGAGCACTGTACTGAATGCTTGGGAGAGTCCAAAACAATAGAGTTAGTAGACAAGGTCCAAACGGCCTCGAAGAGGCCCTGCTCGGCTCAGTGGAAAGAGCCCGGGCTTTGGAGTCGGAGGTTATGGGCAATCAATTGGTGCTATTTATTGAGCACTTACTATGTGCAGAGCACTGTACTGAATGCTTGGAAGAGTCCAAAACAATAGAGTTCGTAGACAAGGTCCAACTGGCCTCAAAGAGGCCCTGCTCGGCTCAGTGGAAAGAGCCCGGGCTTTGGAGTCAGAGGTCATGGGTTCAGACCCCGGCTCTGCCAGTTGTCAGCTGTGTGACTTCGGGCAAGTCACTTCACTTCTCTGGGCCTCAGTGACCTCATCTGTAAAATGGGGATTAAGACTGTGAGCCCCCCCCCTTGGGACAACTTGATCACTTTGTAACCTCCCCAGCGCTTAGAACAGTGCTTTGCACATAGTAAGCGCTTAATAAATGCCATTATTATTATTATTATTATTATTATTATTATTAGTGCTCGTGGCTCCACTATTCTTCGTTCTAGCTGGTGTGGTGCAGTTGGCCAGGGAAACCTGTAGAGGGCAGCACCACCTATGGGTTTGCACAACCTGTGTGATTGTCCCTATCGTCTCCCATTTTCCAGATGAGGGAACTGAGGCACAGAGAATAATAATAATAATAATGGCATTTACTAAGCGCTTACTATGTGCAAAGCACTGTTCTAAGCGCTGGGGAGGTTACGGGTTGATCAGGTTGTCCCACGGGGGGCTCCCGGTCTTCATCCCCATTTCACAGATGAGGGAACGGAGGCACAGAGAAGTTGAGTGACTTGCCCAAGGTCACACAGCGGAGAAGAGACGGAGCTGGGATCAGAACCCAGGTCCTCCTGACTCCCGGCCCCGTGTTCTATCCAGTAGGCCACATTGCTTCTCTTGGTTTCCCTCAAGGTTGCTGTTTCTTGAGCTTTTGTGCTTTCAAGTGCTCAGTCGAGTGCTCTGTTGACAGTAGACTGTCAGATCGGTAATCAATCAATCAGTCAATCGTATTTATTGAGCACTTACTGTGTGCAGAGCACTGTACTAAGCGCTTGGGAAGTACAGGTTGGCAAAATATAGAGACAGTCCCTACCCAGCAGTGGGCTCACAGTCTAAAAAGGACGGGGATCGTGCTTTCTATCTCTAGCGTACTCTCCCCATCCGCTCAGAACAGTGCACTGCACACAGTGGATCGTAAGCTCCCGGAGGGCAAGGCTCATTCCTACTGATTCTATTCTACCCTCCTGAGCACTCAGTATAGATCTCTGCATAGAGGAAGCACTCAGCACATGCTGTCGATTGACTGATTAACTGACAACCCATTACTGGTCATCCAGAGTACCTATAGAAGGGGAGTGCAGCTGGCTTAGTGGAAAGAGCACTGGGCTCTAGTCCCAGCTCTGTGACCTTGGGCAGGTCACTTTACCTGACTGGGCCTCAGCTTCCTCATCTCTGAAATGGGGACAGGACCACGAGTCCCGTGTGACTCACACCCAGACTCCGATTTGGATTATCTTGTATCTACCTCAGCACTATTTGGGGGCAAATATAAACCCTTAACCGATACTGTAATAATAATAATTGTGGGATCTGTTAAGCATCTACGATCTGCCTAGCGCTGTACTAGGCCCTGGAGCAGATACAAGGTAATCAGGTCGGACTCAGTTTGTGACCCACCTGGGGTTCGAAGTCTAAAAAGGTGGGAGGACAGGGATTGAATCCTTATTTTCCAGATGAGGGACTTGAAGCCCAGCGAAGTGAAGTGACTTGTCCAGGTTCACAGAGCAGACAAGTGGTGGGCTGGGATTAGAACTCAGGTCTCCTGACTCCCGAGACTGGGTTCTTTCCACTAGGGCCACACCACGAAGGGCCCAGGAAAGGCCTGCAGAAACTGTGCCAGGCCAACGCCTCTGTCCCACTCTGGGCGAGGGGTAAAGGGCGTGGGGCCCCCCTTGGGCCTGTGCCCAGGGGTGGAACCGGACCCAAGCTTAACCCACCTTGTCTCCCTTCCAGTTTCCGTACGCCGCCCCACCTCCCCAGGAGCCAGTCAAGACCCTCCGGAGTTTAATCAACGTCAGAAAGGACACGCTGAGGTTGGTCAGGTGAGTCCCTCGTTCTCCGGGCCAACAAGGGCCCTCCCATAGTCAGAAAACAACACCATGGCGGGAGTCCCCCTCCACCCCGTGCTGATGCTGTGGATGGGTGGTTTTTCCCCTGGAGAATCCCTTCTCCAAACCAGCTTGGTCCAGGCAGAGGTGACGGTGGCAGCCAGCAGGCCGAAGCCGTGGGCTTCCTCAGCCCTGGCTTCTGTCTAGTCTGGGGCCTGGGCCTCTCTTCACGTCTGGGGCATCTGGACGGAGGCCTTCACCCGTCTTCGCTTTTTAAAACCTAACCCTCTCCAGTCTCCGTGAGCCGGCTGGCAGTACTTCCATTTTACAGATGAGAGGACTGAGGCCCGGAGGATGAAGTGGGTGGCTGCCAAATGTTCAGCGGAGATCTTTCATGCATCTCTCCGACCTTCATGGGCCCCTCCTCTGGTGGGTGGTAGTGGTGTGTTGGGGGAGAGGGGTCTTCTTCTCCCTCAGCCAATCACATTTCACCCATTTGGGGGCCTGGGACAGGGGCACCCCGGCACCTGATTGCTTTTCTGGCCCAGTCATGTTGCTGCAAGCTTCGGTGCTGACGAGCCTGAGATTTTCCAGGTGTCCCGAAGAAGCGAAGACCCCCGGGGAGGAGGCGAACAAAGCCAAGGTCCAGTACAACGTGGAGTTCACGTTTGACACCGACGCCCGGGTGGCCATCACCATTTATTACCAAGCCACAGAGGAGTTTCAGAACGGCATAGCCAGGTGAGAAGAACGGGGCCCAGAAGCAAGCCTGTCCGGCAGTAGCCCTGACTGACGTCTTCTGGGTGCCGAGCGCTGTCCTGAGCTCTTGGCAGAGCCCAAGAGGGTACTCAGTGATCCCTGCCCTCAAGGTGCTGACAGTCTAGTAGTACTGACTGAGCGCCTACTGTGGGCAGAGCACTGTACTCAGCTCTTGGGAGAGGACAGTAAGGTTTAGACAAGATCCTGGCCTTCAACGGGCTTGCAGTGTTTCTTTCAGGTGCAGAAAGTACAGAGGAGCTAGTAGGACACAATCCTTGCCCTCAAGGAGCTTCCAATCTAGCTGGGGAGACAGACCCTAAAATAATTTAGTGGCTGATTGAATGTTTCCCAAACCCTGGGCATCTCTCCTGAGAGCCCGGCTTGGTGTCACCTTTCCTTTCCTTTGGCTTTGTGAGTCTCCCCAAATCCTGAAATTTTCCAGTGATCAGCCTCTGCCCAGAAGGCTGTGGGGTCCCTCGCCCTCTTTTTATCTCCTTTCCATCAATCAGGGCTCTTTTGAGGGATTTAAATGTTGAATCATTTGATTGGCAGTACCTAACCTAGAGCACCATGCGCGCTGCTGCTTTCATCATCATCAGTGGTATTTATTGAGCACTTACCATGTGCAGCACACTGTACTGAGCGCTTGGGAGAGTACAGTACAATAGAATTGGTAGACACATCCCCTGCCCACAACAAACTTTGTAGGAAGAGTGATAGTATTTATTAAGGAAGTGCTTGGGGCAAAGCACTGTGCTGAGCACAAAGGGTGAGACTTAGACAAGGGACTGACCATCTAAGAAACACCCTGGGTGGTGTGTCACGCCCAGGGTTTGTGTCTGTGCGTCAGTCACTTGGATAACCCCCTCCCTCAACCTCTCACCAGCCCCTCAGAGAAGCAGGAGAGAGCGCAGGGGTCCGGCCTCCTCCTCCCCACTACATGGTGCCCACAGCACGTACCTCTTCTCCCCGCCCCATCCTGACCGGCCAAGGGACCAGCTGTTTCTCAATCCCCCACCTTCCCACCGGTGAGCCCGGGGTCTGGCCGAGGGAGACAGAGACCCCGTGTCCGTTGGGTCAACAAGGTGACCTCTGCCCGCATCCTGCCTCCGACCCTCTTCATATCCAGCAAACAGTTCCCTCTCCTGCTTCAAAACTTTGTTGAAGGCATGCCTTCTCCAAGAGGCCTTCCCTGCCTAAGCCCTCCTCTCCTTTTTTCCCCACTCCCTTCTGCGTCGCCCTGACTTGCTCCCTTTATTCATCCTTTTAGACTGTGAGCCCACTCTTTTAGACTGTGAGCCCACTGTTGGGTAGGGACTGTCTCTATATGTTGCCAACTTGTACTTCCCAAGCACTTAGTACAGTGCTCTGCACACTGTAAGTGCTCAATAAATACGATTGATTGATTGACTGATTGATCCCCCCCCAGCCTCACAGCACTTACAACCATATCTATAATTTATTTGTTTATATTTATGTCTGTCTCTCCCTGTAGATTGTAAGCTCACTGTTGGCAGGGAATGTGCCTGTTTATTATTGCATTGTACTCTCCCAAGTGCTTAGTACAGTAAGCGCTCAGTAAATATGATTGACTGGCTGACTGACTCTCCCTGCCCCTCCCGGCCCAAGCTACGTCCCCAAAGATAACAGCCTGCAGTCGGAGACCGTCCACTACAAGCGCGGGGTGTGCCAGCAGTTCGAGCTGCCGTCTCACACCGTCGACCCTTCTCAGTGGGCCGAAGACGAGGTACGTTGGGTCTGGGCCAGGGCCCACCCGGGCGAGGGGGGGGCACCAAAAGGGCGGGTGCAGGGCTGCCATTGGCAAATGCCAACTCATTGGTTCAGGACGTAAGGATGAAGAGGAAACCCCTTCCACTCAAAGCCCACCAGCTTGCTGTCGCCAAACAATCAATCAATCCATCGTGTTTGTTGAGCTCCTATAGTGTGTTCTATATATTTGTAGTCAGTAGACACCATCCATACCCTCAGGGAGTTTACAATCAGTCAATCCGTGGTATTTATTGAGCATTTACTATGTACAGAGCGCTGTACTAAGTGCTCAGGAGAGGACAATACAACAGAATTAAAGTAGAGCATATTGGAAAGAGCCCAGGCCCGGGAATCAAATGACCGAGGTTCTAATCCCAGCTTTACCGCTTGCCTGCCGTATGACTTGGGCAAGTCACGTAATGCGTCTGGGCTTCAGTTCCCTCATCTGTCAAATGGGGATTCGGTACCTGTTCTCCCTCCTGCTTAGACTGTGAGCCCCACAGGGTACAGGGATGGCATCCAAACTGAAGAACTTGTCTCTACTCCAGTGCTTAGTACAGTGCTCAAAACATTGTAAGTGCTTAACAAATGACATACTTATTTTCATTATTATCTTCTAGACTGTGAGCCCACTGTTGGGTAGGGAGCGTCTCTATATGTTGCCAACTTGTACTTCCCAAGCGCTTAGTACAGTGCTCTGCACACAGTAAACGCTCAATAAATATGACTGATTGATTAAAAAGAAGCAGGCTTCTGCCTCCAGTTCAACTGACCCATGCAACGAAGAACCCAGTGAGCTGCAGGAGAAGAGTGATGAGGGTAAAAGCAGCACAGCCATCTCGCTAATGCTGATATATTAAGCGCTCACTATGGGCTAAGTGCTGAGGTAGGAAGCAGATAATCAGATCACACCCAGTCCCGCACGAAGCCTCACAGCCTAAAAGGGAAAGTAGGGATCTTATCCTCATTTTTACAGATGACAACACTGAAGCCCAGAGAAGTTAAGGAGCTTGCCCAAGGTTACACAGCAGACAAATGGCCGAGCCCGGATTAGAATCATCGTCATCATCAATCGTATTTATTGAGCGCTTACTGTGTGCAGAGCACTGTACTAAGCGCTTGGGAAGTACAAATTGGCAACATATATAGACAGTCCCTACCCAACAGACTCCTGAACTCTGCTAGGCCGCACTGCGCCCCGGAGGTCCTCTGTGTCACCCAGTCAACCTCTAGTATTTATTGAGCTCTAACTGTGTGCAGAGCACTGTACTAAATGCTTGGGAAAGTCCCTGCCCTCCAGGAGCTGACAGTCGGCTGCTTTATGGTGCCTCAGCTCCTCACTGCCAATCCTCGATTGTGTCCCCGCAGTTGGGCTTTGATCTGGATCGAGAAGTTTTCCCGCTGGTGGTTCACGCCGTGGTGGACGAAGGAGAAGGTACGGCTGACTTCGGTCTGCCCCGTCCCCCCTCACTGCCGGGCACAGTTGTCTTCTGCTCCCTCTTCTCCCCACCCCCGGCCCCCTGTCTCTGGCAAATTGCCAACCAGGGGCTCCACCCCCACCCCCAGCCAGTCAGTGGTATTTATTGAGCGCTTACTTTGTGCAGGGCACCATCCTAAGCTCTTGGGAGAGAACAGTCCAGTGGAGTTGGTAGACCCGTTCCCTGCCCACGGCAAGCGTACAGTCTAGAGGGGGAGGCTAGCTTACGGTCTTCCAGGATCCAGCTTTGGAAGTGTCAGGATTGGACAGAAATCCCCACGGTGCCAGGCGTGGCCGTGGCCTGCGGCTTTCCCCTCAGCCTCACGCCTTTGTGTTTTCTAGAGCATTTTGGCCACTCCCACGTGCTTCTGGCCACTTTTGAAAAGGTGAGCAACTCATCCTCTTGGTTAGTGCCCTCGGGGGTGGAGGGTGTCTGCCTGCACCTTGGCAGAAGCGGCAGAAAAGACCTTTGGGGAAGTCCTGGGTCAGCTGGGCTCATGGCAGTGAGGGGTGGATGGGGGGGTAAGCGGCCCCTGCACCGTATTCTGCTGCTGCCATATGTGTCTGTTTATCGTTGTATTGTACTCTCCCAAGTGCTTAGTCCGGTGCTCTGCACGCAGCAAGTGCTCAATAAATATGATCGAATGAATGAATGAATGCTTTGCTCCCCGTGGTCACCGCGCGTTCTCATTTCAGCACACAGACGGCACTTTCTGCGTGAAGCCCCTCAAACAGAAACAAGTGGTAGGGATCCGTGGGCCGGGGATTGGCCCCGAGCCTCCCACACCCAAGATGGAGTGGGGGTGGGGGTTGGGGGTGGGCAGCGCTCCCGGGAGCCGGAGACCCCAGGGCTGGCTGGAGGCGGGCCCCCGGTTGAGGCCAGGGTTGGGGATCGTGGCTGTGCCGAGGAAGACCACTTTGTCAGAAGCTTGAGAGAGAGCCTCCCTGGGGAGGGTTGGGGACAGCCTAGCCCCCCAACCCACTCGTCAGCCCCGCTGTGATGGGCGGTTCCAGGTGGACGGGGTCAGCTACCTCCTCCAGGAGATCTACGGGATCGAAAACAAGTACAACACACAGGACTCGAAGGTTAGATGCCACACCGGGCACCCGGCCACTCCCTCAATAGTCAATCAGTGTGGGATGTACCGAGTGCCTCCTGAGGGTAGAACGCTGGACTGAACACCTTCTGTGTGCAGGGCACTGGATGGAACACGTACTGTGCGCTTGGCCGTCGGGCAGCGGGAGTCGCATGTGCTCACGATGGGTGACGGCAGAAACGGGGGGCAGGAGACGCGCGTGCTCGCCGTGTCAGGCGGCGGCAGAGACGAGGGGCGGAAGTTGCGTACTCCTGGGGGTGGGGCAGCTGGTTTCGGATCGGCCCGGCAGGTAGCTGAGGACGAAGTGAGCGACAACAGTGCCGAATGCGTGGTCTGCCTCTCGGACGTCCGGGACACCCTGATCCTGCCCTGCCGTCACCTCTGCCTCTGTAACACCTGTGCTGACACCCTGCGTTACCAGGCCAACAACTGCCCCATCTGCCGACTGCGTAAGCCCCCGGGGCGGCGAGGCGGAGGCGGGCTGCGGGGTTGGGGGGTGACCCCCAACAGTTGGGAGGACAGTGCCGTTCCTGCACTTGGAGCAGGCTCCCTGCCGGGCCCTACAGAAATCCCATCTCCTCCAGGAAGCCTTCTCTAACTAATCCCCCATCTGTCAATCAATCAATCAATCAATCGTATTTATTGAGCGCTTACTATGTGCAGAGCACTGTACTAAGCGCTTGGGAAGCACAAATTGGCAACATATAGAGACAGTCCCTACCCAACAGTGGGCTCACAGTCTAAAAGGGGGAGACAGAACAAAACCAAACATACTACTACTGTCCACCCTACTACGTCACCTATATACTGAGTCCTCTCCTCCTAAGCCCTTAGATACTCTCCACACACCCCTTCCACCTCCACAGCATTTTCATCCAGATCTTTACCCTCAGTTGCTTCCCCTACCAGTAACTTATTTTGGTGTTCTTGCTAGATTGCAAGCTCTTTGAGGGCAGGGATCATGTCTTCTAACACCACTGTGATCTCTCGGCCACCCAGTACAGTGCTCTGAAAGTTCCTTGAGGGCAGGGATTGTGACTACTAGCTCCATTGTGATCTCCTAAGCACTCAGAACAGAGCTGTGCACAGAGTAGCCTGTAAGTTCCTTGAGGCCAAGGATCGTGTCTACTATTGTGTTCTCCCAGGGGCTCAGCACTGTGTTCTGTGCCCAGAGGAAGGGCTCCGTAAATGCTGTCGATCGATTGGTGGGTCTCTCCGAAAGGACTAATAATAATGGCATTTATTAAGTGCTTACTATGTGCAAAGCACTGTTCTAAGCGCTGGGGAGGTTACAAGGTGATCAGGTTGTCCCACGGGGGGCTCACAGTCTTAATCCCCGTTTTACAGATGAGGGAACTGAGGCCCAGAGAAGTGAAGTGACTTGCCCAAAGTCACACAGCTGACAGTTGGCGGAGCCGTGATTTGAACCCTCGGCCTCTGACTCCAAAAAAAGAACTGTACTCGTCGGCTGTGGGTTTGGGGCCTCCCTCACCCCATTCCCCACCCCCAGGCAGCCAGTTGGGATTCCCTAACGTTTGATGGTCTTTCCCTCCCACCCCCCATCCCACCCCCACAGCTTTCCGGGCCTTGCTCCAGATCCGGGCCATGAGGAAGAACCTGGGACCATTGTCCCCCACCGGCTTCAACCCCATCATCTCCGCCCAGACCTCCGACTCCGAGGAGCACTCGGTGAGTCGCCGGGGGGCCGGAGTGGGACCATACCCCCTCTCCCCCGTGCCCACCGCCCCTGGCTGGGGGTGGGGTTGGGCCAGAGCAGCTGGAGAGAGGTCTTTCGGCCTGGCGCCTTGCTCCTCCCTGTCTTCTGTGGCAGTAGTGGCGCCCAGAGATTGGGGGAGTGGGGGGCGGTCTCCGGAGACTGTGGGAGCGGGGTGTCTCCGGATGCTACGTTCTTGCCCTCAGCTCCTCCTGGGGAGCCGCTTATCCCACCCCACCCGCCTCGATCTCCCCTCATCTCTGGCTCCGCAGTCTTCGGAACACATCCCCCCGGGCTACGAGGTGGTGTCCTTGCTGGAGGCCTTGAACGGACCCCTGACCCCGGCCCCGGCCCCGGCCCCGGCCCCGGCCCCGGCCCCGCTCCCCAGCCTGGCGGATGGCCACCTGGCAGGGATGCTGCCCTCGTACGGCAGCGATGGCCACCTGCCGCCCGTCCGGACTCTCTCGCCGCTGGACCGCCTGCCGGACAGCGGCGGCCCGGGCCTCAAGCTCAAGAAGAGCCTGTCCATGTGAGTGGCGTCTCCTAATAATAATTGTGATGTTTGTTAAGCGCTTACCGTGTGCCAGACCGTGCACTAAGCGCTGGGGTAGGTTGGGCTGGACACAGTCTCTGGCCCACGTAGGGCTCACAATCTTTATCACTCTTTTTATAAGTGAGGTAACTGAGGCACAGAGAAGTGAAGTGACTTACCCAAGGTCACGAAGCAGACAAGTAGCGAAGCTGGGATCAGAACCCAGGTCCTTCTGACTCCAGGCCTATGCTGTATCCACTAGACCATGCTGCTTCTCTGCGGCATCCCGGCGGGCTGGCTTCCTTCCTCCCTGCTTCCCCGGGCAGAAGGCACCCTGATGATTGGGGAGGCTGAGACTGACCACCTTCCTACCCCTGCACCGAGGCCCTCAGGACCCTGGCCCTTGAGCACAAGCCCTGTGGGAGAAGGACACTGGGGGGGCTCTGCTGGTTCAGGGCTAGCAGCACTGGCCGGGACAGAGAATAATCAAAATCATAATAATAATAGAAGTACAATCAGGCGCTTACTCTGGGCCAAGCGCTTTGCTAAGCACTGGGGTGAATACAATCTGATAATAATAATACTTGTTAAGCACTTACTATGTGTCAAGCACTGTTCTAAGCTCCGGGGTAGATACAAGTCCATGAGGTCGGACACAGACCCTGGCTCACAGGGGGCTCACAGTCTAAGGGAGAACGGGTATTCAGTCCCCATTGCACAGATGAGGAAACTGAGGCACGGAGAAGCTAAGTGTCTTGCCAGCCAGCAGCTGGAGACGTGGAAGAGATTGGAATCGTGACACATCTCTGGGTTTGTACAGGCTTGGAAGAAAGGTCTTCCCAGACCCCAGAGAATCTCTAGGGAATAGAGAGCGGAGGGGTGCAAGCCATATTTTGGAGCACAGAAGAGGAGGAAATGTTGAGTGGCCAGCCACGTTGAGACTTGCACGAGTAACCAGTCCGAGGGAGAGGGAGAAGAAAGCGGCTCCCTGGGAAAGCCCCCTAAACGGGGTTGATAAGCAGCCGATTGGCTAACAGGGCAGCTGACGGGGTTTCTGTCCCTGGGCCTGACCCAGGTCCACCTCCCAGAACTCGTCCGTCTTGCACGAAGAGGAAAACGAACAGTCCTGCAGCGAGTCCGAATCCTGCCTCTCCCAGAGGAGGTCCCCTCGGCAGCACGGAGAGGTGATGATCCCCGCTGTCCCCCAACTGCCCCCCGCACCCGGTGCCCCCTGCCCCCGGGCCAGGACTCCAGGCGTTGGGGTGGGAGCCGTCCCCGAGGGGCAGCAAGGGCTCGGATTTGCCCCTCCTCCTCTCCCAGGAAAGTTGATCCCCGGAGGTTCGTGGGTCACAGCTGTCGGCCGGCCGGGGTGACACCTGAGCCCAGCGGGGGATGGAGCCCAGCAAGGGGACTGCAGTCACCTCAGCCCTGGGAAGGGGTTTAGGGAGATGGGTCGGAGAACTCACTTCAGAGCCAGCCTAGAAATCCGTGGTCTTTCCTGAGCTCTTCCTCCACGCGGAGCTGTACAAAGTGATTGGGAGAGAACAGTAGAGTTAGCAGGTGTGATCATTATAATCGCAGTATTCGTTAAACGCTTATTTCTTGCCAAACACTGTGAGTAGATACAAGGTAGTGGGGTCAGGTACAGTCCCCGTCCCACCTGGGGCTCCCAGTCTAAGGGGGAGGGAGATGGGCATTGAATTCCAATTTTCACAGATGAGGAAACTGCTCCCCAGAGAAATCAAGTGACTCGACCAATGTCACACAGCAGGCAAGTTGCGGAGCCGGGATTAGAACCCTGGGTCCTCGGGCTCCCAGGCCGTGCACTTTCCACTAGGCTACCCTACTTCAGCAGCCCTCAAGGAATTTAAAATCTGCTCTGTGCAGGGCACTGTGCTAAGCACTTAGAGGAGGGCAGTGGAGTTAGCAGGCATAATCCCTGCCCACAAGGAGCTTACAGTCTAGCAGAAGGATGGTGATGGCAGAGAAATGGCCACTGCTGCTGTCTGCTTCGTGTGGCCTCTCTTCTCTGGCAGGTCGGGGGCCGGGGGGGCCAGCTGCCGGTCTCCTCGTTACCGGCAGCCGCCCCTGGGGTCCCCCAGCTGACGAGCACACCCCACCGCCCGGGCCTGCGGCCTTTGTCATTTTCAGGAGCGAGGCGTCACCCCGGAGAGTGAGAATCTCACCTTGTCTTCATCGGGGGCCATCGACCCGTCATCCTGCACCGGGACGCCCCTCTCCTCCACCATCTCCTCCCCGGAAGGTAGTTAGCTCCACTCCCAGGGGCCTCTGAGTAAAGCGTCTGGGGCTAGCCAGCGGGAGTTGTCTCTGGACCGGGACGGGACGGGGTGGGAGTGAGGGATGTAGCAGGGGGTGGGTTCAAGGGACGAGGCAAGGGGTGAGCCTGAGGGCCGCGCCAGCTCCCCATCCTGCCATTCCGGTCACCCGGAGCAAGGAGGATTCACAGGCCGAGCCGCCGCCCCCGCTCTTGTTGGACTGGCTCTAACCTGGACAGTGGCTGGTCCAATCCATTTCCAACCTGTCTCAGGGGGCTGCAAGCTGGCCCCGGGGAAGTCAGGATGAGGACAGCGGGCTAGCATGGATTTCCCCACTCAGTCTCCGCCACGCCCTCTCCGGGTGTCTGGGCCGCCGGCCTCCTGTCCTCTCCAGACCCGGTGAGCAGCAGCCTGGGCCAGTCGGTCATGTCCATGGCTTCATCCCAGAGCCAGCACTCACAACTCAGCACCGACACTGTCTCCTCCATGTCCGGTTCCTACATCGCTCCCGGCCCCAGAGGGGAGGCAGATGCCATCCCGTCTCCCCTGGCTGCCAGTGGGGCCCCGTCGGAGGAGGAAGAGGTAGGTGCGCCTGGCTCTGCCCCCAATCCCCCGCACAGCCCGGGTCCAGCCCCCAGGCTGGCAGAGGGATGACCCTCCTCTTTCATGTTGCCCTTCTGCAGCTGACCCCAGTGGAGTCCCCAGATGTCAACTTCCTTGGTGTGCGCCCCGAGGAACGGGATGCAGAGGTAATATACCCCAATCGGACGACACCTGGCCCGGGGATCTCGGGGAGCCAAGTTTTGACTGGCGTGGGAGTCCAGGGCCCAGGTGTTGCCCAGAAACCCCCTCCCTGTGGATCCGGCCAGGTGCCCCAGAAGGTCCCAGGGGATCCAGGAGGGGAGCGGTTTGTTCATCAGGGAATCGTTCTGGTCCGGGACTAGAAACATGTGACACCTGTGGAGAGGTTCAGCCGGTGGAGACCCAGGCTACCGTTGTAGATATGATAACGGTGAAAATTAATTATGGTTTTTGTTGACCGCTTACTCGGTGCCAACCACTGTAATGAGTTCTGTGGTCGGTGCGATACAGTCACATTAGACACAGTTCCTGTCCCACACTGGGCTCATAATCTGAGGGAGAGAGCAGGTTTTTGCGAATGAGGAAACTGACGTTCAGAAAGGTTAAGTGCCTTGCCTACACAGAAGGCAAATGGAGGAACCAGAATTAGAACCCAGATCTCCCGACCCCCAGATTCTCCTAGATTCTGTGGCTTCTCTGGTTATAGAAATGGTATTTACTGAGCACCTGCTGAGGGTGAGGCCCTGTACTGAGCGCTTGAGAGTAACATCAGAAGTCCAGGACACGTTCCCTGCCCGAAGGGAGCTTCCACTCTAACCGGGGAGAGAGAAAGGCTTCCGAAGGGCATGTAGGAAACCCCTCCCTGACCCTAGGGAACCACTGTCCCTCACAGAAAATGTCGTGGATCAAGCCTTGAGCCCCAGATGGGGAAAATTGCTCAGCGCCTCCTCTTCCACCCACACCAGCCGTCTGCGCTCTGACCTTTCATTCACAGCTCTTTTCCTGTGTCTTAGGGGAATGATGTCTTAGAGGAAGAGGATACATCTTCCACCCAGGAGGACGGTAAAAGACCCTGCCCTTTGCCTCTTTTTCTTGGAATTTCTTCTTGGGGTGGCGGGCCTGGGGCAAAGTCAACCGATCGGTGCTATCGTTTGAGCGCTTACTGTGTGCAGAGCACTGTACTAAGCGCTTGGGAAAGGACAACAGAGTTAGTAGGCCCAGTGCCCGCCCTCCAGGAGCTGACAATCTAGCCGGGGAGACAGCTGCATTAGGTATCAATAGGATGGGGAATAATGAAAGTGTAGAACGGGGGGCGGAGGAGGAGGCGTTTAGGAGGTGCGGAAGGTCTGAGATTGGGGGTTATAAGGTGCGGGGTGGCGGTCCTGGAGGGATTTGGATGCCTCCACAGTGGCATGGCTCTTGGAGGAAGGGGCCAGGATAATGAGGCATAGGAGAGGGCCCCAAGACAGTGGAATGTGGAGAGAAACGAGCAGTGATCAGTGGTTCAATGGGATTTATTGAGCGCTTACCATGTGCAGAACCTGCAGCTTTGCAGGAAGTCCCCCAACCATATCTCTCCCTTCCACCAACTTCCCGACCAAGCCCGCGATAGGGCCTCGGGGCACTGAGCCGCAGCAGAAATGGTTCAATTCCCACTGCCATTTCTCGGGACCATCACTGCCATCGGGGGCAGAGAGCACGCCCCTACCCTTTGCGGGAGATTCATTCAATCCTATTTATTGAGCGCTTACTGTGTGCAGAGCACTGTATTAAGGGAGATGGGAGCGGGCCTCGATGGCCTTTATCGACCCCCCACCCCCCCCAAGTCCTGGCACTCAGGGGCAGCACTAGGGGGGAGCCAGAAGTCAGGAAGGCAACATCCACCTGGCCAGTGCTGCCGGGTTGCAGGGCCAATAGCTCTGCCCTGGGGGCCCGGTGAGGATGGTTTATCATTTTCTACCGGGACAGGGAAGCCAAAGGTGAACATGAAAAGAAGGGGCTAAGAGGAAGAGGAAGGGAAGAAGGAAAAAGGGGAAGGGGAAGAGAAGTGGTGGGGCTGGCATTTGTGAAGCTGTATGAAGCTCTGAGCTAAGCACCAGGATGGAAACCCGCCACCCTGGAATCGAGCTGACACCCTCCGTCCATGCAGATGTACCTCACGTGAGGGAGGACGGAGGGCAGGGGGCAAGATCGTGGCCCGTTAAGGGTTCCAGCTAGGCCTCTGCAGCCTGGACTGGCCCCGGGTACCCCCTCCCGTCCATGTGCTTTCGCTTCAATCTTGGTCTTGGCTTGGGGATTTCAGTGGGTGTTGCATGCTGGCTCTTTCCCCCGCCTGCCGGCCCACCCCAAGCCGCCTTAGGGACCACCCACCCCTAAGCCCTGCCCGGGGAGAGGGCCGAGTCAGCTATTCCTGGAACTCAGGCTACTCAGATCCCGCCCCCCGCCCAGTCATTGCTCTTGCTTGCTTGGGAAATGCTTTTCCCATCCTATTGAATTGGTCCCATCTAAAGGACAGGGCCTCCAGAGTGTTTCTTGAGCCCAGACCGAAACCTGCTGCTTCCCCGTGAGGAAAACCGGTATCCCTCTCAATCAATCCATCAATAGATCGGTCGTATTTACTGAGCACCTACTTGGTGCAGAGCACTGCACTGAGCTCTTGGGAGAATATAACAGAGTCAGGAGACAGATCCCTGCCCTCGAGGAGCTCACAGTCTACCGGGTGCAGGGCACTGGACTAAGTGCTTGGGAGAGGACAGTAGAGGAAGTAGACACTGTTCCTGCCTTCAAGGAGCTCACAGTCTACTGTGTGCAGAGCACTGTGCTGAGCGCTTTGGAGAGGGGTCGGGGGCCTCTCCTTGGGCTCCCCTCAGCTCTCCTAACCCCTCTCGTCTGCCTTCCTGCCGCATATGCGCTGCCCCTATGGTCCACTTAATTGTCTTTCTTAATACATATGTCATTTGGTACTTTTTTGTTTTCCTCTTTGGTCTCCATCCAGAAAGATCTAAAAGACAGTAGAGCGGAGAAAGGTCCAGCACCCCACCTCTCTAACTGCATTAACTCCATTTCAGGCCAGAGGACAGGCTCATTCCTAAGTATGGAGTGTGACAATAACAATGACATCGCCAGTGAGAAAGGTTTGGACAATAAGCTGGGCTCTGATGTCTGTTTACCCGGTGAGTGGCAGTTTCCTGGACATGAACTTGGTGGGAGAAAATGCCTCTTCCGTCTTCTCTCCCCCCACCCCTTCGCTTTGCCCACCCATCTCCCCCATCCCCACAGCCCAGGGTCCCTGGGAAGATGAGGTGGGATGCTCTGGAAACCAAAGGAAGGGACCCCGACCCTAGCAAGGGGCGCCCCCTATCTTCAGTCAGAGGTACTACGGTAGGCTGGGAATCAATCCATTAGTCGATAATCAATCAATCGGTGGTATTTATTGAATGCCTCGCAAAGGGCCCCCCCATCTTCAGTCAGAGGCACTACGGTCGGCCGGGAAGGCATGTTGCAATCAATCCATTAGTCAATAATCAATCAATCAGTGGTATTTATTGAATGCCTCGCAAAGGGCTCCCCCTATCTTCAGTCAGAGGTACTATGGTCGGCCGGGAAGGCATGTTACAATCAATCCATTAGTCGATAATCAATCAGTCAGTGGTATTTATTCAGTCAGAGGAACTACGGTAGGCATGGAAGGCATGTTACAATCAATCCATTAGTCGATAATCAATCAATCAGTGGTATTTATTGAATGCCTCGCAAAGGGCTCCCCCCTATCTTCAGTCAGAGGTACTACAGTAGGCCGGGAAGGCATGTTACAATCAATCCATTAGTTGATAATCAATCAGTCAGTGGTATTTATTGAATGCCTCGCAAAGGGCTCCCCCCTATCTTTAGTCAGAGGCACTACGGTCGGCCGGGAAGGCATGTTACAATCAATCCATTAGTCGATAATCAATCAATCAGTGGTATTTATTGAATGCCTCCCAAAGGGCTCCCCCCTATCTTCAGTCAGAGGTACTACGGTAGGCCGGGAAGGCATGTTACAATCAATCCATTAGTCGATAATCAATCAATCAGTGGTATTTATTCAGTCAGAGGTACTACGGTAGGCCGGGAAGGCATGTTACAATCAATCCATTAGTCGATAATCAATCAATCAGTGGTATTTATTGAATTCCTCGCAAAGGGCTCCTCCCTATCTTCAGTCAGAGGCACTACGGTAGGCCAAGAAGGCATGTTACAATCAATCCATTAGTCGATAATCAATTAATCAGTGGTATTTATTGAATGCCTCCCAAAGGGCTCCCCCCTATCTTCAGTCAAAGACACTACTGTCAGCTGGGAAGGCATGTTACAATGAATCCATTAGTCGATAATCAATCAATCAGTGGTATTTATTGAATGCCTCCTCTGGGCCAAGCAATGTACTAAGCGTGGCTCAGTGGAAAGAGCACGGGCTTTGGAGTCAGAGATCATGGGTTCAAATCCTGGCTCTGCCAACTGTCAGCTGTGTGACTTTGGGCAAGTCACTTCACTTCTCTGGGCCTCAGTTACCTCATCTGTGAAATGGGGATTAAAACTGTGAGCCCCCTGTGGGACAACTTGATCACCTTGTAACCTCCCCCAGTGCTTAGAAGAGTGCTTTGCACATAGTAAGCGCTTAACAAATGCCATCATCGTCATCACTTGGGAGCGTACGGTAGAACAGGGTTAGTAGTCACGATTTTTTAGCTTTAATTCTATTTGTTCTGACAACCTGACACCTGTCCACATGTTTTGTTTTGTTGTCTGTCTCCCCCTTCTAGACTGTGAGCCCGTTGTTGGGTAGGGACCATCTCTATATGTTGCCAACTTGTACTTCCCAAGCACTTAGTACAGTGCTCTGCACACAGTAAGTGCTCAATAAATGCAATTGATTGATTGATTGAGTTAACTCTCAGGCTGTGCGGTTGGCTCACGTTTTCCCCTGTTGCTCTCTGAACCCGTGTCATACCAGCAGTACTGATGATGACATTTATTGAGGGCTCACTGGGGGCAATAGGCTGTACTGAGCAACTCTAACATTTGTCAACGTAATTTCCCCTCAAAAGCCTTCATGTAGATATTCTTTTTTTATGGTATTTAAGCACTTACTATGTGCCAGGCACTGTATTAAGCACTGGGGTCGATTCAAGGTAATCGGATTGGACACAGTTCCTGTCCCATATAGGGCTTGCAGTCTCAATCCCCATTTTACAGATGAGGTATCTGAGGCCTTGAGAAGTTAAGTGACTACCCCAAGGTCACACAGCAGGCATATAGTGGAGTCTGGATTAGAACCCAGGTCCTCTGACTCTGAGGCCCACATTCTCTCTGCTAGGCCACGCTGCTTCTCAATTTTATTCAATTTATTTATTTTGATTGCTCTGGTTGTCAATATTTTTATGCTTGTCATTCCCGTTGGGTATAAAGCTCCTTCCCAAGCGCTTAGTATAGCGCACCTGCCAGGTGGGCACTCAGTGCAGCTGGTATTTTTTGCTGTGAGCACTTAGAACAGTGCTCTGCACACAGTTAGCACTCAGTAAATACCACTGATTGATTGTTACTATTGCTACTAAGCTCCTGAGAGAGTACAGCAGAAGAACGAGACAAGTTTCCTGCCCCCAAGGAGCTTCCACCATAACGGGGGAGACAGACATAGAGGGGAAAAAAGGAATTGGTTGAAGTAGTCATGTGACCCCTGGAGCTAGCTAGCTCCCCGATCCCTCCGTCCTCCCCGACAAGATAAATTAATAAATTAGTTGCAGTCTCTTTTGGGTCTCCGAAACCCTGTCGGAAAAGGGCCCTGAAGCCACTCACCAGAGCACAGCCCTGCTTCCGGGCTGTGGGCCAAAGCTCCCGTCCCTGGGGATTTTGGGAGCTGGGCATCGGAGGGCTTCCCCGAAGTGGCCCCTCTGCCCATCAGCTCCTTGCGGTCCATTAAAAGATTTCCCAAGACAAAGGTGTTTGGTAATCGGACAAAGCTCCAGGGACGTGCCCGCTTGCAGCAAGGAGGGGGGAGATACCCCCCCCCACTAAAAAAAGGGAAGAATCAGAAAAAAACTTCCCACAGCTGCAAAGTCAGAGCTGAGAAAATCTCCCAATCCCTCCGCCCCCTTGTTTCCCAATCTCTCTCCACCCCAGTTGTCCCCATGTCCAGGGAGGCCAAGTGGAGTCAGTATCTCCCTCCACCCCTCCTCCTCCCCGCCCCTAAACAGCCACTAAGGAAAGCTAAGCTGAGGGTGGAGCCCTGGGCCGGCCTTCACTGAGCTCCACGGTGTCCCCCAGATGCGACCCTTTGGCTCTGTGCCCACCCACACCACCCCGGCGGGCCGTGCTCTGCCCCCCTTTATGCCAGGGTTGCTGGGACGAGCACAAATTTATTGACAGTCTCTGCGTCGAGGCGGGGCAGGGGGCAGTGATTTTTCAATTGGCTAGAGCCCAACTGGGGCTCAGGGGCTGCACCCCTAAATCATATCCTGAAAGAAAATGGACTCTCTCGTCGGCCAGCACTGAGAGAGAGTCCCCCGCCTGCCCCGAGCGGCCTGGGGCCGGCCAGGAGCCGACCTCGGCTGGGGGCTTCTTATGGGTCAGTAAATTTGTGAGGGCAGCCCCGGGGCGGCTGGCCTTGGGAAATCCCATCGGGCTTCCAGCCGGGAGCAGGCAGATCATTCCCACATCTCCTTGGGATGTGGCTACCAGAAAGCTTTCCCGCCACAGCACTGGTGCAGCCTCAAGCTTCTTCCATCGCTTTGCCCCCTGCCCCGTTCCCCCGCCACAGCCCTTCTCTGCCCATCTGCACCCGGGTCACAGATCTGCCACAGGGGGCTCCCCGCCCCCTGGCAAGGAGCTGTGCCTCCTGGCTGGAATTATTTTGGGATACACCAAGAGATCAGCCAAGATCCCAGTGGGATTGAAAGCCCAAGTCCAGCCAGGGGACCCCAGCTGCCCCAGGGAGGGGCCCAAGTCCGGGACCAAAGGTCTTAAGGAGGGAGATGGAGTGGGGGGCCAGTGGGGTGGGCGGAGGGGGAGTCGAGCCTCTGCCCAGGCCCGCCCCGATGGCTGGGAAGGCCCGGGGATGTTCTGGTCCGCAGCTTGCCGTCGGTTGGGTCGACAGCTTGAGTATCGGCTCCACGGACTTGCGGAATGAGGAACCGGGCCACGGGTCCCCAGCCAGGGAGACCGAGCGTCCATCTTACCGCTGGGCTAACGGCTTCCCCCAGGGGACCACCCCCCTCCCCTCCCCACTTGGCACACACCCATTCTGCTTGGGTCCATTCCCTGCTTTGGAGCCCTCATTGGGTTGTGGAAGGCGAGACACAAGCGCCAAGTGGAGATGGAGGCCCGGGCTTGCCTGCAGGTGACCTGACCTTAGGGGTTCCTGTTTTGCAGAGGACCCAACCCCCCAAGGTTCACCCAACCTCTCCACCCACTAAGGGCCTCCCAGCCCTCTCCGGAACAAACACATTGTAAGTTTTCTTCCAAAGAGCCCTGGAACGATAAAGCAGTTTTCTGAATCGAAGACATGGTGGAAAGAAGACGGTCGTAGCTGGCCAAGGCAGTTGACCCTCTCCCCTCCCCAGCTTCCCTCCCCTCTGAGTCCAGTCCGATGTGGGGTGAACAGGGAGGCCTGGGCAACCAACATGAGTGTTTTCCTTGGCTCCTCTTCTTTTCTAGAGGAGCTGGTCAGAAACTGTCCCTTCTGCAGCCCCCAGTGATCTCAGGGGTGTTCAGGAACTCCGTTGCCCTGAAGAGGGGGAGGGTGTTCTTCATTCATTCATTCATTCAATCGTATTTATTGAGCGCTTACTGTGTGCAGAGCACTGTACTAAGCGCTTGGGAAGTACAAGTTGGCAACATATAGAGACGGTCCCTTCCCAACAGTGGGCTCACAGTCTAGAATGGGGATACACCAATTCTTCAGCTCCTCAGGTGTGCTGTCTCAAGTGGGAATCCCCAAAAATTGTACCTTGGGTGGAACTCCCCAGGTGGGGCTCACTGCACCCCAAAATGAAACTGCCTTTCTAGAAATGAACGCCCAGCCTTGTGGAACCTCTGTCTGTCAGCCTCTCCATCTGAGGAAAGCTAAAAGTTCATCAATGGTATTTATTGAACGTTTTCTGTGTGCAGAGCACTGTACTAAATGCTTGGGGGAGTACAACATCCCTTGCCCACAACGTGCTCACAGTCTAGAGGGATAAAGAAATTATTGACTAGCATCAGCCCAGGTCTGAAAAGGGGGTTGCCCCTCTGACCTGCCAATCTAGGATTGGGATGAGGGGCCGGGGAGAGTGGTTTGAGGAGCTCAAAGCACCCCACCTCCCACCCCCTTCCAGAATCAGTCCCCCAAAATCCAACATGTTAAGGACATTGCGGGGTGTGGGGGGTTGGTAAAGAAACTTTAGTAAATGCAGAGATCAGACTCATTTCTCACGGCCAGTCTCAAAGCCAAGGGGTCGGCCTGCAGCAGGCCCCTCTGTGTGGTGCGATGAGGGGTGGGGAGGGGGTGTTACTGTTTGCTTTGTACGTGCCTGGTGTCTTCTCTGTGGTTCATCTTTTGCTTCTGGTCTCTTTCCTCCCCCACCCCCCACCGGGAACAGCAGCGGTGCCGGAGTCCTGCCCCGTAAACATTGACGAATAGGTACGACTGCCACCTGGTCCCCGTCAAAGCAGGCACGGCCCTTCTGAGGGTTGGGGGGCTTGCCGGGCTGCTGCCAGTCAGGATTGGGGGGGGACCGTACCCCCACCCCTACCAGGGGCCGCTTGTCCAGACCCCACAGACGGGCCCTGTCTTCCCAGCTTCCTGCAGAAAGGCAGGCACAGTGAAGGAGGCCACGATGGGTTTGGTCCGTGAAAATAATTGCGCTGGCGATGAAGCGCATACTGGGTGCAGAGCACTGTACTAAGCGCTGGGGTAGATCTAAGATCTTGGGGTCAGACACAAGCCCTGGCCCACATGGGGCTCACAGTGTAAGAGGGAGGGAAATCAGCCCGGGCCTTTCCAGAAGGACCAGCCCTGACTGCAAGAAGCTTCTCCCTTCTCCTTCACCTTCCACACCTGCTGCTGCTGCGATTCCAGGGGTCCTAGCCAGAAGCAAGATTGAACCTGCCAGGGGTCTGAGGGAATGGGCAGCCCATTTCCAGAGGCTGGTTGGCTTGTGCCACCATGGGATCTCGCTGGGCCTCCCCTGATGGGGGACAGTGGGCCACATGGGCAGTGCCCCGTGGGTGCTAGGACTTCTGGCCTGTAGTGAGATGGCCTGGAGGTGGGAGGGGCAGTGGGGAGACACCTGGCTCTGTCCAGTCTCTCTGGCCCCCAAGGGTGGGCCTGGAGTTGGAGGGGGATACCTAGGCAAGCAGAGACAGCTCATGTGTTTTTCTTCTCCCCACTCCTCCCATCTCTCCTTCCTTTCCTCTTCCTTTCCCTAATCCCCCTTACTCCCTCCTTCCTCCTTCCTTCCCCACACTATGTCAGCACCTGGGGGGAGACCGCAGTTCCCTCCTGGCTGGGGTAGCAGAGGGGTGTAAAAGCGGTAGGTGGGCAGAGAACTTGTGTGAGTGAGCCCTCCAGTCTCCTCCCCCTCCTCTGCTACTAATCCTCTGCTTCCTCACCTTTCCGACTCCCTCTGCAAACAATGACACCTCGGGCCCCAAATTAGCATGCACTGGTCCCCCGTTTCTTCCTGGCCGGCAGGCCGGAGCCTCCCTCCAGGGCGAGCGGAGACCAGAAGGTATGAAGAGGGGGTTGGGGAGAGGTTAGCAAACACTGTGTCCTGCGGTTGCATCGGTTGGGGGTCTTTCCCTGAGCTGATTGCTTTCGATGGGCCGAGGTGTTGGGGGGTGCCCCATCCCCGGGGCAGCCTCGTCCTGGCTGGCCAGGTGATATTAACTGTGGCATTTGTTATAATGATAGTGATGGTATTGGTTAAGCGCTTACTATGTGCAAAGCACTGTTCTAAGCAATGGGGGAATACAAGGTGATCAGGTTGTCCCACGGTGGGCTCACAGTCTTCACCCCCATTTTCCAGGTGAGGGAACTGAGGCACAGAAAAGTCAAGTGGCTTGCCCAAAGGCACACAGCTGACAATTGACGGAGCCGGGGTTTGAACCCAAGACCTCCGACTCCACAGCCCGTGCTCTTTCCACTGAGCCACGCTGCTTACTACTTGCCAGGCACTGTACTAAACGGTGGGGTGGGCACAAGCAAATCGGGGTGGACACAATCCTTGTCCCACGTGGGGCTCACAGTCTTAACCCCCATTTTACAGATGAGGGAACTGAGGCACAGTGAAGTGACATCCAAGGTCACACAGCAGACAAGTGGAGGAGCTGGGATTGGAAGCAAGTCCTTCAGATTCCTAGTGCTGTATCCACTAGGCTACACTGCTTTGTGGGTAATGCCCCTGACCCTCATTTTCTCCCCTCCAGGATGCTGGCGGCCATTGTGGATGCCGTGGACCACAGGGACGCCCAGGGCCCTGCCCGCTGGCCCTCAGCCTGGTAGACCCTGGTCAAAGGCCCCTTGGGAGGGGCTCTGAGGCTGCCTCCGGGGTCCTAGGGCTCTCTCCTCCCGCCCTTCCTGTCCCAGGGCTCTAGCTCCTTCCCAGGGTCTTCCCCGGACCCCACCTTTCTGGGGATCCCCACCTGGGTCCACTTTTGATATTCCCTTATCTCAAGGCACCCAGTTCCACCCCCTCCCGGTTCCCAGCTTGGCCCAGATTGGTGGAGTTGAACCCCTGGAGGTGAACCTCAGCCCTTCTAGGGGGCTGGAGGTGGGGGGGTTCTCATTTTTCCTCTCCTCCCTCCTCCATGCCCTGGCAGGAGCTGCTGGAGGCCTTCCGTGTTTCTGTACTTCGAGATTCTGTACTTCCCTCTGCCCGTAGCCCTCGGCTCAGGCTCAAACTCCATCAGATCAGCCCGGGCTGGGGGTCCCTGGCCTCCGTGCCCCCCGCCGGTCCCCAGGACTCCCCCAGAGGAGCAATGTGCAGGGAAACTTTATCTTTCTGGAAGCGTAGAGGCCGGTGTCTCCTCACCTTTCCACTGCTGCGGCCTCTGCGGGTGACCGGGCCTCCATCTAGGGGGTAGAGAACACCGGCCATCTCCAACCAGAACTCCGGAAAAATGACTTGGCGCAAAACCGACAGGAAAAGCATTGATTCCAGCCAGGAGGCGGTACCTAATGTGCTCTTGGGTTTCTGCTTCCTTGACTCGTTGGTCGCAGTTGTGGTAAGGGGATTCCCAGGGCCTGTGAGCCGGTAACAGGAGCTGTGTTTAGCATGTGGGAGGGTGTCTGTGCCCCCCTCAAGCTATGACGACTGTCACGCTAAGGGGGGCTGTGCACCCCGAGAATGGTATATGTTTACCTTGCAGATACCTCCCTCCGCCTTGGTGTTCTGGGAGCCCCGGGGCCCAGAATCAACCTGGATATGGGTTCTCTGCAAGGGCACAGCCTGAGGGAGAGCTTCCAGCTGGATTTCCCTCTGATCTCCAACCTCCACCCACCCGAGTCCCTGGCATCCAGGTCTCCCCCACCCTCCAAAGCTCTTCGAGTGGTGAGATATAGCCAAGCAATAATGTGGGCCTGGTCTCCAGCCCCTGCGGCAGCAGTGAGTGTGAGCGGGGACCCCCCCCACCCCCACCAACCCTCACCATCAGCTTTCAGGCAAGAAAGGGGGCCAGAGACAGAGCTAAAGCCCCCAGGATACTGAAAGGAGGTCAAAGCTCCCCACCCCCAGTCAAGGCTGGTTGTCTTGTTATAAGTTGTCTGGTTTACCTCCTTTGTCAGCAGGAGGATTTAGGGAAGGAAACTAGGGCCCCGATAACAGCCCATAATGACCCTCGCCTCATTTTCAGATACCCCCACCCCACTTCTTCCACCATACGTACGTACGCACACTGAGGATAACTGGATAAATGGACGCTTGTTGCTCAAACAGTTCCTGTTTCCCCTGCTCTTTTCTGACCCATTGGAGTTGGAGGGAGGAACATCTTGTCTTACAGGGGTTCCCAGCAGAATCTCGGCCTAGTATTATTATCATTATTATATTTGTTGAGCGCTTACTAAGTGCCAAGCTCTGTTCTAAGCGCTGGGGCAGATACAAGTTAATGAGGATGGACACAGTCCCTTGTCCCACATGGGGAGATCAAGACAAAGATCAACTGCCCTCCCACCAATAGTGGTTACCTACTACCGACTAGGGCACGGTGCTGAGCCCCGGAAGAGTAAAATGGAGTTAGAAGACACAATCCTTGCTCCTGAGGAGCTTCCAGCTTAATCTCCCCCAACACAAAGCGATTGGGCACTCCTGGCCCTTTGAGATGAAGCATACAGTATGTCTGAGGCAGGAGGGGAGGTCTGGGAAGGGGGTGGGTAGCCTGAAAGTTCCTCCTCCCCATGCGGGGTGGGGAGCGGGTTAGAGGGTGAGGTCTGAAGGCCAGCGTTGGCTTCAGGTAGTGGGGTCTTACTTGAGCTCTGGACCTGCAGCTCCTGCACCTTCCCGGGTATTTTCCCGTAAACATGAAAAATGCCAGAACTGAGTAAGACCAGCCCACCATCCTGTCTCTGACTGGCACCGGAGCAGGCTTGGAAGGGGCAGGGGCCGCGGCTGCCCTCTCATCAGGCCTCTGTGGAACTTGCACTCTCCCAAGCCCTTAGTACAGTGTTCTGCACACAGGAAACGTTCAATAAATAGGACTGACTGGATGATATGACTGCGTTGGGGTGCATCCACAGAACCATTTAGCACCTCTTTCCCCTCCCTCCTGTTTTCTAGCTGGGGCACGAGCCAGAGCAGGGCAGCAGTCTCTCATCCCGCTGAGGTCAGTGCCCTGGGGCGGGAGAAGGGGCATTTTGTGTAGAGATTCACAAACTGTCATGTGTGCACGTATGTTTTGTGCACTCCTTCCTCTCCCCTCTTCCTCACACACGGGCACGCTGGACCGGCAACAGCAATGATGCAATATTTATGGATTTGCTGCATGATTCCGCAAATGAATAAAACTGTTTACAAGGGAGGAGTGTGTCCAACGTTTCTGTGCTCCACCCCCGATGGCTCCTCCCTTAGCAGCTTCTGGGGAAGGGCCTTTGTGGTCGAGACGGGGGTGAGCAGGGGTTGTTTTGGAGGGGGATGGCAAGCAAGTGTGGGCATCGAACGGGGCAGGTCAGCCCTGGCCCCCTGAACCAATAATAATAATAATAATGGTATTTATTAAGGGCTTACTATGTGCAAAGCACTGTTCTAAGCGCTGGGGAGGTTACAAGGTGATCAGGGGGGGCTCACAGTTTTAATCCCCAACTGCATATCTGGTAAAATGGCATCCTGAGCTGGTGAGAACGGAGGTCGTCAATAGAGGCCCCGCAGGTGGGGACCCTCCCCTCCCAGGGTAGAGCTCCCGTTTTTGCTCCAAAGTGGACTAAACCCACGTAGTGGAGGCTGGGGAATAAAAAAGCAGTCAGGGGCTGTGGTATATGTTTGTACATATTTATTACTCTATTTATTTTACTTGTACATATCTATTCTATTTATTTTATTTTGTTAGTATGTTTGGTTTTGTTCTCTGTCTCCCCCTTTTAGACTGTGAGCCCACTGTTGGGTGGGGACTGTCTCTATATGTTGCCAACTTGTACTTCCCAAGCGCTTAGTACAGTGCTCTGCACACAGTAAGCGCTCAATAAATATGATTGATTGATTGATTGATTGATTGAAAGAGGAAAGGAGCTGCCTATGGAGACCCCCTGATACTGCCCAATCCGGCAGCTAGGAAGTCTGGGCCGGGACGGGGAGGGGGTAGGGGAGAGCTGTCTGGGCACCTTGTCCTTGTGTGATTTATGCTCGTTATTGGCAGGGAATTTGCTTATTGTTATATTGTTTTCTCCCAAGCGCTTAGTCCAGCACCCTGCACACAGTAAGCGCTCAATAAATGCGATTGACTGACTGTACTCTCTCAAGTGCATAGTCCAGTGTTCTGCACCCATTATGCGCTCAGTAGATACAATTGATTGATGATGGATTGATCAAAACCATTGATTGACTGAAGTTCGTTGGGAGCCGCGGGCAGAGGCTGCAGGTGGCATTGGAGCGTGGCTCAGTGGAAAGAGCCCAGGCTTGGGAGTCAGAGGTGGTCATGGGTTCAAATTCCGGCTCTGCCAATTGTCAGCTGTGTGACTTTGGGCAAGTCACTTCACTTCTCAGGGCCTCAGTGACCTCATCTGTAAAATGGGGATGAAGACTGTGAGCCCCCCATAGGACAACCTGATTACCTTGTAACCTCCCCAGTGCTTAGAAGAGTGCTTTGCACATAGTAAGCACTTAACAAATACTATTATTATTATTATTTTATTATTAGAGAGTCATGCGGGCTGCGAGCTGGGGCACGGAAGGCCCTGCCCTCCACCCGGCCATGGGAACAATAATAATAATGATAATTGTGGTATTTTTTACATATGTATATATGTTTGTACATATTTATTACTCTATTATTACGCTGCTTCTGACAGGCACCAGGACACTGAGAAAGACTATATGGAGAAGCAGCGTGGCTCAGTGGAAAGAGCCCGAGCTTTGGAGTCAGAGGTCATGGGTTCAAGCCCCGGCTCCACCAAGTGTCAGCTGTGTGACTTTGGGCGAGTCACTTCACTTCTCTGTGCCTCAGTTACCTCATCTGTAAAATGGGGATTAAAACTGTGAGCCCCCCGTGGGACAACCTGATCACCTTGTAACCTCCCCAGCGCTTAGAAGAGTGCTTTACACATAGTAAGTGCTTAATAAATGCCATCATTACTGTTATTATTAGAAGGGGGAGACAGAGAACAAAACAAAACATATTAACAAAATAAAATAAATAGAATATGTAGAAATAAAATAAATAAATAGAGTAATCAATCAATCAATCAATCGTATTTATTGAGTGCTTACTGTGTGCAGAGCACAGTACTAAGCACTTGGGAAGTCCAAGTTGTCAACATATAGAGGCAGTCCCTATCCAACAGTGGGCTCACAGTCTAGAAGCGGGAGACAGAACAAAACATATTAACAAAATAAAATAAATAGAATAGATATGTACAAGTAAAATAAATAGAGTAATAAATACGCACAAACATATATACATATATACAGGTGCTGTGGGGAAGGGAAGGAGGTAAGGTGGAGGGGTGGAGATGGGGAGGAAGGGGCTCATAGAGTAGTAAATACATACAAACATATATACATATATACAGGTGCTGTGGGGAGGGGAAATTGGAGATGGCGGACAGGGTGATGATGATGATGATGGCATTTGTTAAGCGCTTACTATGTGCAAAGCACTGTTCTAAGCGCTGGGGAGGATAGAAGGTGATCAGATTGTCCCACATGGGGCTCACAGTCTTCATCCCCATTTTACAGATGAGGGAACTGAGGCCCAGAGAAGTTAAGTGACTTGCCCAAAGTCACACAGCTGAAAATTGGTGGAGCCGGGATTTGAACCTATGACCTCTGACTCCCAAGCCCGGTGATCTTGGAGGCAGCGTGGCTCAGCGGGAAGAGCCCGGGCTTTGAAGTCAGAGGTCATCCGTTCAAATCCCGGCTCTGCCACTTGTCAGCTGTGTGACTCTGGGCAAGTCACTTCACTTCTCTGGGCCTCAGTTACCTGCTCTGTCAAATGGGGATTAAGACTGTGAGCTCCACGTGGGACAACCTGATAATAATAATAATAATGGCATTTGTTAAGCGCTTACTATGTGCAAAGCACTGTTCTAAGCGCTGGGGGGATACAAGGTGATCAGGTTGTCCCACGTGGGGCTCACAGTCTTAATCCCCGTTTTACAGATCAGGGAACTGAGGCTCAGAGAAGTGACTTGCCCAAGGTCACACAGCAGACATGTGGCGGAGCTGGGATTCGAACCCATGACCTCTGACTCCAAAGCCCGGGCTCTTTCCACTGAGCCACGCTGCTTCTCCCCGCCAGCGCTTAGAACAGTGCTCTGCACATAGTAAGCGCTTACTAAACGCCATCCTTGCTGGCCTGTGAGCCCACTGTTGGGTAGGGACTGTCTCTATGTGTTGCCAATTTGTACTTCCCAAGCGCTTAGTACAGTGCTCTGCACATGGTAAGCACTCAATAAATACGATCGATGATGATGATGATGCTGGCCTGCATGGCCATGCGGATGAGCGTGGCGGGGGAGTAGGGCGGCTTCAGTCAATCAATCAATCAATCAATCAATCGTATTTATTGAGCACTTACTATGTGCAGAGCACTGTACTAAGCGCTTGGGAAGTACAAATTGGCAACACATAGAGACAGTCCCTACCCAACAGTGGGCTCACAGTCTAAAAGGGGGAGACAGAGAACAGAACCAAACATACCAACAAAATAAAATAAATAGGATAGAAATGTACAAGTAAAATAAATAAATAAATAAATAGAGTAATAAATATGTACAACCATATATACACATATACAGGTGCTGTGGAGAAGGGAAGGAGGTAAGATGGGGGGATGGAGAGGGGGACGAGGGGGAGAGGAGGGAAGGGGCTCAGTCTGGGAAGGCCTCCTGGAGGAGGTGAGCTCTCAGCAGGGCCTTGAAGGGAGGAAGAGAGCTAGCTTGGCGGAGGGGAGAGCTAGCTTGGCGGAGGGGAGAGCTAGCTTGGCTTCACGTGCGGGTTGGGGGAAACGGACGTTGGGGTGGAGGCGGCGGGGCCGCAGAGAGCGCGGGGCCCCGGCCCGTTGGAGCGGGAAACGGGCGCGGGGCGGGATGCGCGGCCCGGAGGGGCAAGCGCCCGCCGTCGCCATGGAGACGCGCGGGCCAATGGCGGCGCGGGAAGCTGTTTATGGGGGCGGCGCGTCGCCATGGCAACGGGAGAAGCCTTTCGGCCCGGCTACTTATTGCCGGGCCCGGGGCGGCGGGCTGCACAGCAGCAGCGGCGCCGCCGGGCGGGGGGCGGGGGCCGGGGGCCGGGGCCGACGGACCGGGCCGGGCCGGGCCAGACCCGCCCGCTCCTTCCAGAAGCTTCCTCCGGCCGGGGCCGCCCTCCTCCACCAGGTAAGGGAACCGGGGGGCCGCAGGGAGAGGAACTTGGTGGGGAGGGGGAGAGACCAGCCCTCCTCTTGCCCATCGCCCCCCCTGTGAGTGATGTCCAAGTGGTCAAATACCGGGGAGGTGGGGGGAGAGGGGGGAAGGAGACACCTCACCCATCTTGGGGTATAGAAGGGGGCAGGACCATCCCTTTTCTCCCTCCCCGCCTCTTAGCCCGTTCCCCCCAGTCCTCCGGGGGGTGGGGGTTCGTTCAAACCCAGCTTGGCCCTCACGGCCCCCCCCCTCCCCCTGGTCCCCCTCCCCTCCAACAGCTGGCTCAGCCCGCGCCTGCCCGGAGCCACCTCGGGGGCTGCAGGATGAAGGCGGGGGCCCGGGGGGGCCTGTAACCGTAGCCCCGGGAGCCGCCCGACCAGAGAAGGAGGACCCCCCGCCCCCCGGGGTGGAGGCCAGCCATGGCTGAGGGCTGGCTGCACCTCTCCGGAGCGGGCTCGGTGGAGGAGCCCAGCGCCCTGGACGACAGCCTGACCAGCCTGCAGTGGCTGCAGGAGTTCTCCATCCTCAACGCCAAGGCCCCGGCCCTGCCCCCCTCGGCCGACCCCCATGGCTACCACCACGTGCCCGGCTCGGCGGCCCCCGGCTCCCCACTGGCCGCCGACCCCGCCTGCCTGGGCCAGCCGCACACCCCCGGCAAGCCCACGGCGTCCTGCACGTCGAGGAGCTCGCCCCCGGGCCTGCAGGGCCCACCCCAAGGCGACGTGGACTACGCCACCAACCCGCACGTGAAGCCGCCCTACTCCTACGCCACACTCATCTGCATGGCCATGCAGGCCAGCAAGGCCTCCAAGATCACCCTGTCCGCCATCTACAAGTGGATCACCGACAACTTCTGCTACTTCCGACACGCCGACCCCACCTGGCAGGTAGAGGATGTGACCCCGGGGGGCCGCGACCCCGTCCCCGGATGCCCAGCCCGTCCCCAGGCCTGCCCCGGTGCCCCTCCACCAGGAGGAGGGAGGGAAGCCATTGGGGAGCAGAAGGGGAAACTGAGGCCTGGGGGGGGACTTTCCCCGAGGTGGCCAGAGGTGAGGCCACAACCTGGAACTCGGACCCCAAGAGGCCCAGCAGGGTCGCTGGCTGTCAGCCTGCCGCTGTGGGCCTGGGCACCTGCTCAGGAGAGCGGGGGGCTGGGGGGAACATCTCCTTGCGGGCGTGAAGGTGCGATGCCTTCCCGCAGCAGGCCTCCCCATCCCCACCGGTGCCCTTCCCTGGGGGGCAATCAGTGGCCCAGCTCCCCTGCCCTGGAGGCTTTTCTGCAGTACCTTTCTCTCTCTCTCTCTCTCTCTCTCTCTCTCTCTCTCTCTCTCTCTCTCTCTCTCTCTTTCTCTTTTCTCTCCCTCCCACTCCTCTCTCTCCTCACCTTCTCCCGACCCTGCAGACAGGGCCCTGCCACAGTCGAAGCGCTGCCCAGGGTGCCGCTGTGGGGAGGGATCCGGACCCTCCGGGAGAGGGAACTAGCCCCAGGACAGAGCTCCCCCAGGCCAGGCCCAACAGGCAGCCACAGAGGCCCTGGTTTCTGGGAAAAAAAACCTGTCTTCAGAGAGCCAGAAGCGGTAGAAACCAGACCCCGAGATTCCATGAGAGCTTCGACCGACAGGGAGAGCGGGATGAGGTGTGGGCCGGCCACGGGTTTAACCCGTGCCCCCCATGTCCACCTGGAGGCCAGCCCCCCAGTTCCTTCCCGTGCGCTGGAAGTCGAGGGCCAGGGTGGACCTGAAAGAGCTGGCTCTCTGGCCGGGGGCCCGGGAAGCTACGGAGGGAGAAAAGGGGAGGGGGCCGGTCAGATGCTCCCGCGGCTGCAGCGCGGATGGCTGAGCAGACAGATATCCCGGCAACCGGGAACAAAAGCCCCCAGCGGCTCGCCCCAGCCCCCGGCGGCCTACAGCCCGGTGGTCCGCCCCTCGTAATAACTGTGGCTTTTAAGTGGTCGCTAGGGGCCGAGAGCTGTGCTAAACGCTGGGGTAGATACGGGATAATCAGGTCGGAGAGGGTCCCCGTCCCACTTGGGGGCTCCGAGATTAAGTAGGCAGGAGAGTGGGTATCGAAGACCTGTTTTTCAGATGAGGAAACTAAGGCAAAGAGAAGCTAAGGGATTGACCAAGGTCATACATTTGGCAGAGCTGGGATGAGAGCCCAGGTCCTCTGGCTCGCGGCCCCGGCCTCTTTCCTCTGGGCTGCGCCGCTTCCCCGGACCCTTGCCTAGACCCGGGTCCGGCCCCGGGACTCCACCCCGCCGTCCAGGGCCGCGCCAACCCCAGCCGTTCTCTCCCTCCCAGAACTCCATCCGTCACAACCTGTCGCTCAACAAGTGTTTCATCAAAGTGCCGCGGGAGAAGGACGAGCCCGGCAAGGGCGGGTTCTGGCGCATCGATCCTCAGTACGCCGAGCGCCTGCTGAGCGGCGCGTTCAAGAAGCGTCGGCTGCCGCCCGTGCACATCCACCCGGCTTTCGCGCGGCCGGCCCAGCCCGGGCCCGGAGGGGCCTTGGCCGTCAACCCCGAGGCCCAGCAGCTGCTGCGGGAGTTCGAGGAGGCCACCGGCGAGGCGGGCTGGGGCCCCGGCGAGGGCCGGCCCGGCCACAAGCGCAAGCAGCCCCTGCCCAAGCGGGTGGCCAAGGTCCCCCGCCTGGCCGGCGTCCCCACCCCGCTGGGCCCGGAGGAGCCCGAGGAGCCGGCCGGGCTGGGCCCGCTCAAGGGCGACTTTGACTGGGAGGCCATCTTCGACGCCGCCCCGCTGAACGGCGACTTCGGTGCCCTCGAGGCCCTGGAGCTGAGCCCGCCGGGCAGCCCGGCCCCCCGCGATGTGGACTTGACCGTTCACGGCCGCCACATCGACTGCCCCGCCACCTGGGGCCCCACGGTCGGGCCGGCCCCCGACCCCCTGGACTTCGACGAGACCTTCTTGGCCACCTCCTTCCTGCAGCACCCCTGGGACGAGAGCCGGGGCGGCGGTTGCCTGCCCCCCGAGCCCCTGTTCGAGGTCGGAGAAGCCGCGCTGGCCGCAGAACTGCACGACTGGGCCACCGTGGGGGCCTTCTTGTGAAGGCCGGGCCCGGCGTCCCCGGCCGGACGATCCGCCCCTCCCTCCCCCATCAGCTGGCCACACGCACACCCCGTGGAGAGGACCGATCCAGACCAGACCGAGGGCGCACCCGAGCCCCCCCGCCACAGGCCCGGCGTCCCTGCTTGGGGTCAGCCAGAAGATCTGAGCTCAGGAGGCCCTAGCGGACCCCTTTCCCAGCCCTGGGGTCCCCCATGGAGTTGCAAGGCCCGGGCCCTCCCCTCCCTGGAAGCAGGACCTCCAAACTGTAGCCAGCGGGGCACATCCAACGTGAGGTGGGAAGGGCCCTGGTCCGGACTCGAGTGGGAAACTAGCGCTCTTCCTGGACATCCCTCCCTGCCTCTCCCCGAGCCCTCCCACCTCCATCCCCCCGCCCCCTCCCCTCTCTGCCCCCTCTTCCTCTCTTGCCTCATTCCCCGAGCTGCTGTTCAGGGAAGTGCCCAGGTACAACAGGCGCTAATTAGATGGCAACAAAGTAAACCCAGTGGGACTTCCTGGAGGGAGGTAGAGGTGAGGAGGGATGGAGCTAGGGGGAGGGGAGAGGATGGTCTGAGAAAGGCTCCGTGGGGGAGGGGGTCAGCGAGAGCCAGAGCGACCTCTCTCTTCTGGCCGGGGGCTTCTCCCTGGGGCGGGTGGGGAAAGACAGGCCCTCAACTCTGGCCTCCAAAAGGCCAGGGGAGGAGACAGCAGAGAGGGGTGTGAGGATCTGGAGATGGGTCAGGGAGCAGATTAAATAAACTAGGTAGCTGTAGGTAGGTAGCCGTAGGTCGGTAGCTATAGCCAGAGCTAGGAGAGAGTAGTAAATGGTTAACCAAGGCACCCCCCCCCCCACGGCCCCCCCATGACTAAACAGCTCCCTGGGGTGCTGGGGGCCAGAAGGAGGAGGAGTTGGGAGAGGGGGATCATGACCTCCAGGGGTGGGTGGGTAGGGGACCCATCAGCCTCCCAGCCTGGACAACCCCCCAGCTCCAGGGAAACTGCACCTTCACCTTCTTCTGTAGCAATTTAATCTTTTTCATGGCAAGTTATTTCCAATAAAAGAGCTGAAAATTATGCGTCCCTCCTCTCTGGATGCAGGACTGGAGGGAAGAAGAGGTGTCCTGCTCTCCTGCTGCCCCCTCCCCTTCTGCACAAGCCCTTCACCCATTTCAGAGATTCCCCCCCCCCCCCCCAACACACACATACACATAGGGATAGGATCCCAGAGGGAAGGAGAAACCTCCCAGGACTCAGTGCTTCGCCCTTTAGGAAAAGTGGATTACCACCACCCTCAACCCCCCTTGAGTGAACCCAGGCCAACCCCTTCTCGGGGAACCCCAGGCCCCCAGGGGCTTGTTAGGTGGTGCCCACTGGGCGGAGGAGGTGACCTCCCCTTGACTCAGGGATGGTGGGAGAAGAGCCTCCATCCCCATGCCCCAGGGAGGGGCTCCCAGCCCTGTGTCAGCTTTGGTGTAGGAGGGAGAAGACCCTAACCTCTTCTCCGTTCCACACCCCTGGACAGGGGTCCGGGGGGGTGGGCGGCAAAGAGTAGCCAGCCTGGCCCAGGTTGTGGTTGTGCACAAAGCGTTGTGTTTGCCGGAGGACCGGCCCACCCCCACAAGGGCTGGCCTGCCCGGACTTGCCCGGCTGGCCCGGCTCCACCCCCTCCTCACAGCTGCCATGGGGATGGGGGAGCTCACTCCAGGCCAAGCCCTTCCTGCTGCTCCCTGCCCCGGCCCCAGGCCCACCCTCTTCGCTTTCTCTCCTCAGGGCTTACCCTGTGCCAGCCACAGTCGCTGGTCGAGACCCCAGATTGCCCAACCTCCTCCGAGACACCTCCCCCCCAACCCCACGCCAAGTCAGGCTCTGGCCATCCCATGGACCTATTGGGGAAACTGAGGTACAGAGGGGTTTGGTTTTGCTTTTTTGTTTGATTTTTTTAATGGTACTTGTTAAGCACTTAGAATGTGCCAACCACTGGACCAAGTGCTGGGATAGATACAAGATCACCAGGTTGGACACAGTCCCTGTTCCACGTGGGACTCACAGTCCAAGTAAGATTTAATCCTCACTTTGCAGATGAGGAAACTGAGACACAAAGAAGTGAAGTGACTCGCTCAAGGTCATACCACTGACAAGTGGCAGAGCTGGGATTAGACCCCCAGAGCCTCCGACCCCAGGCTCACACTTCTTCTTCCAGGCCAAGCTGCTTCCCCTCAATGACGGATGTGCCTCACCTCGGTGCTGTGACTGCAGGCAGCAGTAATGGTATTTATTGTCTCCTTCCACCCCTCACCCACCCACCCCTGAGACCCTGCGTGGAGGGCTGGCTTATGTAGTAACTGCTTATCAAATACCATAAAAAAATTTTAGCACCGAGGACTTGGTGGTGCCACTTGCACTCTCTTTCGTCCCTGCCCGATGCGTTCCTGCCGAGGCCACCCTAGTGCCACTAGTGAGCGGGTGGGCAGAGGGCACCCTCATCCCTGATGGCCCAAACCCTGATCTCCGATGCCCATAGCTGTGCTCTTTCCCCTGGACACACGCAGCAGGACTAAGATCTACACACACCGTGTCACACGTGTATATTAAGTTGTGGGGAGAAAACATGTCTACCAACTCTTGTATTGTGCCCTCCCAAGCGCTTAGTCCCATGCTCTGCACACAATAAGCGCTCAGTAAATACAACTGATGATTCACACTCCGAAACAAAACACACAGGTTCACAACCATACTGAGGCAGATACACAATCAATCAATGGCATTTATTGAACACTTATTGTGTGCAGAGCACTGTACTAAGCACTTGGGAGAGTACAATACAACAGAGTTGGTATATCAGTGCCCTGCATATAGTGAGCTTTCAGTCTACACACACAGGGACTCCCAGAGACACAGTCACATGCATGCATACACAGAGACAGACACGTGCACACACAGGCCACAGGCACATGTGCCCACACAGAGTGGCACACACAGACCCTCTTTCTCTCCCTGCCCTTTATTTCCTCCTGTTCACTCTGGCTCCGTGCCAATCTGCTGGGGCTGCCGCTTTCACTTGCTAATTATTCCAAATATTTCAAATCTCCACCCGCAGCGCACAGATGGGCGGAGTTGGAGTTGTGTGGTTTTTTTGGAGGGGGGCTCTAATGGTATGCACGAGAACAGGCCTTTAGGAACGTGGCCACTCCCCTCTATGATTTAAACCTCTCCCCATCACCTCCTATCTCACCCTCGCCCCCTCCAGCCTCATCCCAGGCTGGGAAGCAGCGTGGCTTAGTGGAAAGAGATGGGTTCTAATCCCGGCTCTGCCACTTGTTCTGCTGTGTGACCTTGGGCAAGCCACTTAACTTCTCCTTGGCTCAGTTACCTCATCTAGAAAATGGGGATTAAAACCGGGAGCCCCACGTGGGATAACCTGATTACCCTGTATCTACCCCAGCACTTCAGAACAGTGCTCGGCACAAAGTAAGTGCTTAACAATTACCATAATCGTAATAATAATAATAATCCCCCCACTCTTTGCCCAGGAAAAGGTCAGGCCCAGGGTAGATTTGCAGGAACATTTTCCCCTGCACCCCTGCTAAACAATGAATCACCCAATTCTGAGGAAGGGTGCTTTCCCCCCACTACATATAATCTGCCCATGTCCCCGGGTGCCTAACACTCATCAGAGTTCCTCCCCCGCCCCCCATCCCCTGCCAGGGGCAGCCAAACAATCAATAATATTCATTAAGCACTCACTCTATGCTGGACACTACTATGGGGTCAGGAGAGAGTACATTAATAATAATGATGGCACTTATTAAGTGCTTACTATGTGCAAAGCACTGTTCTAAGCGTTGGGGCAGATACAAGGTAATCAGGTTGTCCCACATGGGGCTCACAGTCTTAATCCCCGTTTTACAGATGAGGTAACTGAGGCACAGAGTGGCTTGCCCAAAGTCACACAGCTGACGTTTGGCGGAGCTGGGATTTGAACCCCTGATCTCTGACTCCAAAGCCCGTGCTCTTTCCATTGAGCCACGCTGCTTCTCTATTAGCCCAAGTAGAAAGGATCACTGCCCTCGAGGGCCTGACAGTGTAGCAGGGGAGACAGACACGAAAATAACTGGCTTTTCCTGATTTGGTGAGTTGAAGCTGAGCCCCCCACCCACCCAGGATCATTCCTCCTCCTTCCCCACACTGGCAAAGGCCCCTCCCACCCCTTCGTCCTGACTTCTCTTTTAATCAATCAATCAATCAATCAATCAGTCGTATTTATTGAGCACAATACAATACACATACAATACAACAATATAACAGATACATTCCCTGCCCACAACGAGTTTACAGTCTGGAGGGGGAGATAGACATTAATACAAATAAATAAATACATTACGGATATGTACCTAAGTGCTGTGGGGCTGGGAGGGCAGATGAATAAAGGGAGCAAGTCAGGGCAACGCAGAAGGGAGTGGAAGAAACGTCAGTCTCTCCCTCTAGACTGTCAGCTCCTTGTGGGCAGGGAGCACGTCTGCCAACTCTGTTGTATTGTCCTCTCCCAAGTGCTTAGTTCAGTGCTCTGCACACAGTAAAAACTCAATAAATATGATTGATTGATTGATTCTCTTGCCCCCAGGCTGGGGTGAGTGGAGGCGGGGGCTGATGGGAGGTGGAAGGTGAAAGCTGGGAACAGAGAGGCCTGACAGCTGAGAGGAGGGATCTGTAAGCATTGTAAACTCACTGGGGCCAGGGAAAGTGTCTGCTAACTATTGTAAGGTACTCTCCAAAGCACTTAATGCAGTGCTCGCAATCAATCAATCAATGGTATTTATTGAGAGCTTACTATGTGCAGAGCATTGTACTAAGTGCTCAGGGGAGGATAATACAACATAGTAAGTGCTCAATAAACACCATTGATTGATTGATTGATCTGGCCCAAGGTGGCAGAGAAGCAGGGGCCCTGGGGCCACCCTGACTCAGCCTTGCTGGAGGAGAGGCATCCACAGTGAGCAGCCGTGGAGCAGGGCCAGTTTTGGGAAGGGACTTCCAGGAAAGGGCCCTCTAGACTGAGGGTTTCAGAGGGAGGGTGGGGGAATCCAGCCAGATCCTGGGCGGGTCTTTGACTTCTCTACCTGCCCCAGATGTCCTGGAGGCAAACAGGTGTGGGCAGGCCCAGGCTTGCCAGGGAGCAGGTGGGGGGTGACGGGGGCATCACTCTGACATTGTGGGTGCCGCAATCCAGGGGCCCAAACGCATTCCTGACCGGGTCGGGGAGGAGGGGCCGGAGAACAGATACGGGTCCCTGCCCGGCCCTGGCTCGTGGGGGTGGGTAAGGGGCAGAGCAGAGAGACTCCAGAGTAATTGGCTGGTGGCTGGGGAAGACAGGTCCAAGGGGCCAGGGATGTCCCAGGGAAGAAGAGAGACCCTCAACTGCTCCATATCACCCCCCTGCTAGGTGATAAAGGCACCCTGGGTGGGGGCCCAAGTATGGACAGGTCATAGGCCTGAGGGCCAGGGGACGCTGAAATTCCCTGGGAGAGACGGTTGGACACCACGGACACCCAGGGACTTTCAAGCCAGGCGTCCGGCCTTGCCTCCTCGGCAGGGGGGAGACCGGGGGAGTGGGCACACATTAACCAGGAGGAATGCGGCTCGGAGCAAAGGTCACTGCTGCCAGGGGCACCAGCCTGCTCACCCCTCTCCAGGCCGGACCCCATCTCCTCAGTCAGGTCAGAGGGCCCAGAGGAGGAGCCTCATGATCAGGACGGGGAGTGAAAGGAGAGGGGCAGGAGTGGGATAGGGTGGATAGGAGAGGGGCAGCAGTAGGACAGGTTGGGTAGGAGGAGGGCAGGAGTGGAGCAGAGTGGGTTAGGAGTTGGATGGAGAGAAACAGTGTTGCCTAGTGGATAGAGCATGAGCCTGGGAGTAAGAAGGACCGAGGCGCTAATCCCAGCTCCTCCATTTATCTGCTGTGTGACCTTAGGCAAGTTACTTAACTTCTCTGTGCCTCAGTTACCTCACCTGTAAAATGAGGATTAAGACTGTGAGCCCCCATGTGGGACAGGGACTGTGACCAAGCTGATTAGCTTGCATCTACTCCAGCGCTTAGTACAGTGCCTGGCACATGGTAAGTGCTTAATGAATACCATTTAAAAAAAAGGAGGCCTTTCCCCTGCTCGCCCAGAGCTATGCCACCCTTGGAGGGGAGAGTTTGGGGGTCTGGGGGAAAGGGATGGGAACCAGAGCGGGGGTGGGGGCTCAGGCCTCTCCACCTTTCCCAGTTATCCCTAGACCTGGGTTCCCTTTGAAGCTCTGTATGGACAGGGAACTGGTCTACCAACTCTGTTGTATTGTCCTTTCCGTAGTACTTAGTACAGTGCTCATGATAAGTACACTGACTGACTGATTGATGGATTGGATGGGAGGGATGAGGTTCTTGTGGAAGGGACTCCTAGGACCGTCCCCCCCACCCCCCGATATTAAAAAGATTAACCTGGGCCTGGCAGCATTGGGGTGGCGGCATTTCTGGAAACAGATAAATGGCCTGTGTTTTAGGTAGAGGGGTCAAGGTGGGTCTAGAATCTGTTCTCATGTAGCCTGGCACTGTCAGCCCCCCGCCCACCCCCAGCTGTAGGGGAGGGGAGGGTCCCACTAATTTTATGCTAATCCAGGCTCCTTCAGTTTCTGTTTAGTCTTGCTGTTGGAGGATCAGGAGTAGCTGAATTCCTCCTCGATTCCCTCCAAGCTCCTCCCCAACTCCACTCACTCCCCCAGACACCTTCCTAACGCTCCCTCAGCTCTCCAGCACCCAGCTCTTTTCCTGCTCCCCCCCACCGAGAATGTGTTCAGGGTTAATAGCTCTTCTCCCAACAGGCAGGGAGAAATAAGGGAAAGTGGTCTGAAACTATGGAAAGGGAACACTGGGGGGGTGGGGGATAGGAAAAAACTCCTGGTTTTCCAGCTCTCACCACTTAGCTCCACCCCCTCTGCCACCTCCCCAACCCCCTGGGGGGCCCAACCGACTGAGTTATGATTCAGCAGTTTGGGGGCTCCTGGGGGAGCCTGCCAGGATTTTTCAGAGGAGAGGAGCTGTGAATTTGGAGGGGAACCAGAGAAGATAAAAAGAAGCTGGGAGGAGGAAGGACTGGGGGAGCTGAAGAGGAATGGCAGGGCCTGGGGAAGGATTGGAGAAACCGGAGAGGAGCTGAGGGTGCCCGGGGAGGATCCGGGGAGCTGGAAAGAAGTTGGGACCTCTGAGCCAGTCCTCCCAGGGCTAGTAGCTCCCTGTCCGGCCCACCCTCACCCCCACCCCAAGAGATGGGGCTGGAAGACCTCACGGGGACCGGACACGCCTTCGCTGACCCGAAAGTGACAGTCACACATGGCGTGCGCTCCTCATGCGTGGCTCCTCACCATGTGGATGGTGCCATTTGGGACCTTTTCCTGAACCCAGAAAACCTGGAGCACTTCCCCAGAGGGCCTCCTGACCCTCCCACTTGCTCCAGAGCCTCTGCGCCTCCTCCCAGGTCTCCGGGGAACTCGGGCGCTGCTCCCGAGCTGTGGAACTCGGCATCAGGCACGGAAGCAGAGGGAAGTTGGGCGCTGAAAGTAAAAACCCCAGACATAGTGGTTCTCAATGCTGGGGCCGCACCAGACAAAGCGTTGACCGGTGGGAACCGACAAATGGCCAATTTAGGAATGAAGGGCTCCCCTTTCCTCTCCTAATAAGAGGTGTCACCAGGCCCCATCCCCTAAGGTCTGAGGTACCAGAGGTCCATCATTGGTTGCCGCTGGCTCCTTGTAGGCAACAGCTCTGCTCGGCCTGGCAGTCCCTGGCTCAAGGCTCTGAGAGGACGCTTACAAACAACTGAGAGAGAAGCGAGAGCCAAACGCCGGAGTAAGACCAGACAGTGTCCTCGGCAAAGGGCAGCTCCCTGCCGGCGGCTGCATTCCTGGTTGCCAGGAGGCTGTGGGACCGAAAATGTAGCCAGTGCCAGGAGCGTGACGTCACTGTCCATCTGTCCGGGGGGCCACCCTGGACGGGCCCTGGCCACCCGCCTGCCACCTCAATCTTCCATTTTGGGGGAAACAATAGCTCTGGCCTTGGCTGGATGGGGGTGGGAGGGTCAGTGTGTGGGTGCTTACGCATGAATGTGTCTGACCGTGAGTGGGGGATGTGCTAGCATGCGAGTGCTACAGGAGTGTGGACATACGTGAGCGTGTGTATGAGTTGCTGCACCAATGTGACTGTCGTGTGTGCGTGTATGTGTGTTCAGGAAACATGGAAGGGAGCAAAAAGGAAGGGTTTATAAGGAGATTAACCAGTGAAGCAAAGATGTTTTTATCTAGTCCGGCAGTCGAAGACCTCTGGAAGCTTTTCCTTCCCTTTCTCCTCCTTCCCTTTCTCCTCTCGGTCTCTATTTTTGCATCGCTCATCCTTCACTTCTCACTCCCTCTCCACCCTCCCTCCCAGTCCCTGGAGCCTCTCTCCTGGAGTTAACCCCCTTGGAGCCAGCCGGAGGTGTAGGCCGGAGCTGGGTGCCCTCCTTAGGCCAACAGTTCCTTGGCTCTTTGGTAGCCACTCCGTTGAGTGGGGAGCCAGTTGTGGCTGTTCCCCCTTATTGATCTTCTCTTTTGCCCCAAACAAGATTGGCTCCGTTTGTTTCCAAACAGAAAAGGGAGAGGGTAAACTCCATTAGATTGTAAACTCAGTCAGTGGTATTTTTTGAACGCTTACTGGTTGCAGAACACTGTACTAAGCATTTAGGAGAGTAAAATACAACAGAGTTGGTAGACAGGCTCCCCACCCACAAACAGCTTACAGTCTAAAGAGGAGCTTAAACATCTGCTCTGCACACAGTAAGCGCTCAATAAATACGATTGATTGATCTTGGAAGCAGGACTTGATTGCACTGTCCCAGGCACCTAGCACAGCACTTTTCCTCCCGTAGGCACTCAGTAAATACCGTCAATTGATTCAACAATATTTGAATAATTTCATCAGAGAGAAGTAGCATGGCACAATAAGAGTGAAGACGTGGGTTTTATTCATTTACATTAATGTCTGTGGCCCCCTTCCAGATTATAAAATCAATCCTCAGTTCCCTCATCTGCAAAACGGGGATTCAATACTTGTTCTTCCTCCTTCTTAGACTGTAAGCCCCATGAGCAACCTGAATATAATAATAATAATTGTGTTTTTTGTTAAGCACTTACTATGTGCCAGGCACTGTACTAAGGGCTGGTGCAGGTAAAAGATAAATGGGTTGGACACAGACCCTTTCCCCCACAGGGGTCATGGTCTTAATCCCCATTTTACAGAAGAGGTAACTGAGGTACAGAGAAGTTAAATGACTTGCCCAAGGTCACACAGCTGACAAGTGGCAGAGCAGGATTAGAACCCAAGTCCTCTCCCAGGTGCATGGTCTACTTTCCAAGCACTTAGTACAGTGTTCTGCACACAGTAAGTGCTCAATAAATATGATTGAATGAATGAATAGCCTAGAGGAAACAGCAAAGGACTGGGAATCAGAGGTCATGGATTCTAATCCCGGCTCTGCCACATATCTGCTGTGTGACCATGGGCAAGTCACTTAACTTCTCTGTGCCTCAGTTATCTCATCTGTAAAATGGGGATTTGGACTGTGAGCCCCACGTGGAACAACCTGATCACCTTGTATTCCCCCCCCCCCCCCCGGCTCTTAGAACAGTGCTTTGCACATAGTAAGTGCTTAACAAATGCCATCATTATTGTTATTATTATGTCTGCTGTGTGACCTTGGGCAAGTCAGTAAACTTCTCTGTGCCTCAGTTCCCTCATCTGTAAAATGGGAATCAAGACTGTGAGCCCCATGAGGGACATGGATTGGGTCCAACCTGATTACCTTGTATCTAACCCAGTGCTTAGGACAGCACTTAATGAGTACCACAATTATTGTTATTATTTCTCCTCCCCACAGCACTTGTATATATTTGTACATATTTAATACTCTATATTATTAATGATGTGCATATCGCTATAATTCTATTTATTCTAACGGTTCACCTGTCTACATGTTTTGTTTTGTTGTCTGTCTGCCCCTTCTAGACTGTGGGTAGGGACCATCTCTATATGTTGCCGACTTGTACTTCCCAAGCGCCCAGTACAGTGCTCTGCACACAGTAAGCGCTCAATAAATACGATTGAATGAATGAATCACTGTAGAGAAGCAGCATGGCTCAATGGAAAGAACACGGGCTTGGGAGTCAGAGGCCATGGGTTCAAATCCTGGTCTACCAATTGTCAGCTGTGTGATCTTGGGCAAGTCACTTAACTTCTCTGGGCCTCAGTTACCTCAGCTGTAAAATGGGGATTAAGACTGTGAGTCCCCCATGGGACAACCTGATCACTTTGTAACCCCTTGCAGCGCTGAGAACAGTGCTTGGCACATAATAAATGCTTAACAAACACCATCATCATCATTATTATTATTATTAAAGAGCACGGGCTTGGGAGTCAGAGGTCATGGGTTCAAATTCCAGCCCTACCAATTGTCAGCTGTGTGATCTTGGGCAAGTCACTTCACTTCTCTGGGCCTCAGTTACCTCAGCTGTAAAACGGGAATTAAGACTGTGAGTCCCCCGTGGGACAACCTGATCACCTTGTATCCCCCTCCAGCGCTTAGAACAGTGCTTGGCGCATAGTAAGCGCTTAACACCATCATTATTATTATTATTATTAAAGAGCACAGGCTTGGGAGTCAGAGGTCATGGGTTCAAATCTTGGCCCTTCCAATTGTCAGCTGTGTGATCTTGGGCAAGTCACTTCACTTCTCTGTGCCTCAGCTGTAAAATGGGGATTAAGACTGTGAGCGCCCCGTGGGACAACCTGATCACCTTGTAACCCCCTCCAGCACTTAGAACAGTGCTTTGCACATAGTAAGTGCTTAAGGAATACCATCATCATCATTATTATTATTAAAGAGCACGGGCTTGGGAGTCAGAGGTCATGGGTTCAAATCGTGGCCCTTCCAATTGTCAGCTGTGTGATCTTGGGCAAGTCAATTCACTTCTCTGTGCCTCAGCTGTAAAATGGGGATTAAGACTGTGAGCCCCCTGTGGGACAACCTGATCACCTTTTATCCCCCTTCAGTGCTTAGAACAGTGCTTGGCACAGTTAATATGTTAATATGTTCTGTTTTGTTCTCTGTCTCCCCCTTCTAGACTGTGAGTCCACTGTTGGGTGGGGACTGTCTCAATATGTTGCCAACTTGTACTTCCCAAGCGCTTAGTCCAGTGCTCTGCACACAGTAATTGCTCAATAAATACGATTGATTGATTGATTGGCACATGGTAAACGTTTAACAAATGTCATCGTTTATTATTATTGCTATTATCAATGGGCCCGAGGAGTATGGACCTCCCCTCGGCCTGAGGCGGCCCCAGCAAACATGGCGTCCTGAGGAGACGACGGGCAGGAGGCGGGGCTCAGTGCGCAGGCGCGCGGCCCCCTCGCCACGCTCAACATGGCGCCGCGGGCCTGGGGAGGTGGAGTCGGCGGCCCCAGCAAACATGGCGTCCTGAGGAGACGACGGGGCTCAGTGCGCAGGCGCGCGGCCCCCTCGCCACCCTCAACATGGCGCCGCGGGGCTGGGGAGGTGGAGTTAGAGGCCCCAGCAAACATGGCGTCCTGAGGAGAGGAAGTGGGGCAGGGTCGCCATAGTGGAGCGGCTGCTTGAGGGGAGGACAGGTGCCATGATCCCCCCTCAGGAGGCGTCCGCCCGGCGCCGGGAGATCGAGGACAAGCTGAAGCAGGTGGGACAGGGACTATAGCCAATTGATCCTCCTCCAGGAGGCCTTCCCAGACTGAGCCCCTTCCTTCCTCTCCCCCTCGTCCCCCTCTCCATCCCCCCATCTTACCTCCTTCCCTTCCCCACAGCACCTGTATATATGTTTGTACATATTTATTACTCTATTTATTTTACTTGTACATATCTATCCTATTTATTTTATTTTGTTAGTATGTTTGGTTTTGTTCTCTGTCTCCCCCTTTTAGACTGTGAGCCCACAGTTGGGTAGGGACTGTCTCTAGATGTTGCCAATTTGTACTTCCCAAGCGCTTAGTACAGTGCTCTGCACATAGTAAGCGCTCAATAAATACGATTGATGATGATGATGATGTCTCCCCCTTTTAGACTGTGAGCCCACTGTTGGGTAGGGACTGTCTCTGGATGTTGCCAATTTGTACTTCCCAAGCGCTTAGTACAGTGCTCTGCACATAGTAAGCGCTCAATAAATACGATTGATGAGGATATCCAATCTGGACACCTGTCCACAGGTTTTGCTTCGTTGTCCCAAGCGCTTAGTACAGTGCTCTGCACACAGTAAGCGCTCAATAAATACGATTGATTGATTGTCTGTCTCCCCCTTCTAGACTGTGAGCCCACTGTTGGGTAGGGACCGTCCCTAGATGTTGCCAACTTGGACTTCCCAAGCGCTTAGCACAGTGCTCTGCACACAGTAAGCGCTCAATAAATACGATTGAATGAATTAGCTTGTATCTACCCCAGTGCTTAGAATGGCGCTTGGCGCAGAGCGCTAAGCAAATATCATAATAATCATGGTGTGATTGGAAAGTCTCAATGGCTCCTCCAGTTTAAGTGGCTCTAATTGGTAATTTATTTATTTATTTTACTTGTACATATCTGTTCTATTTTATTTTGTTAGTATGTTTGGTTTTGTTCTCTGTCTCCCCCTTTTAGACTGTGAGCCCACTGTTGGGTAGGGACTGTCTCTAGATGTTGCCAATTTGTACTTCCCAAGCGCTTAGTACAGTGCTCTGCACATAGTAAGCACTCAATAAATACGATTGATGATGATGATGATGGTACTTTAAAGCAGGAAATCAAAAGATTGGTACTCAAGGACATTTTCCAGGTCCAGTTAACCGGACAACACCAGTTCGGTGGGGGGGCAGCGCTTCACCATTGTCTTGCTAGTGGGGGCCTGTTCCATGATCTTTTTAAAAAATATATATTTTAAATATTCTATTTATTTTATTTTGTTCATATGTTTTGCTTTGTTCTCTGTCTCCCCCTTCTAGACTGTGAGCCCACTGTTGGGTAGGGACCGTCTCTAGATGTTGCCAACTTGCACTTCCCAAGCGCTTAGTACAGTGCCCTGCACACAGTAAGCGCTCAATAAATACGATTGAATGAATGAGTGAATGAATGAAGCAGCGTGGCTCAGTGGAAAGACTCCGGGCTTTGGAGTCAGAGCTCATGGATTCCGATCCTGGCTCCGCCACTTGTCAGCTGGGTGACTTTGAGCGTGTCACTTCACTTCTCTGGGCCTCAGTTCCCTCATCCGTAAAATGGGGATGAAGACTGTGAGCCCCCCCCATGGGACAACCTGTATCCCCCCAGCGCTTAGAACAGTGCTTTGCACATAGTAAGCGCTTAATAAATGCCATTAAGGGAGGGCCGGGCCTTTGCCTGGGAGAGACCCCCCGATGGGGCGGTCCGAGGGTGGGAGCCGGGGAGACCTTCCTCCTCTCCCCCCAGGAAGAAGAGACGCTCTCCTTCATCAGGGACAGCTTGGAGAAGAGTGACCAGCTGACCAAAAACATGGTGAGTGCAGACAGCTTTAATTCTCTTTGTTCTGACGATTTTGACACCTGTCTACATGTTTTGTTTTGTTCATTCATTCATTCATTCAGTCGTATTTATTGAGCGCTTACTGTGTGCAGAGCACTGTACCAAGCGCTTGGGAAGTACAAGTTGGCAACATATTGTTGCCTGTCCCCCCCACTTCAAGACTGTGAGCCCGTTGTTGGGTAGAGACCGTCTCTATATGTTGCCGACTTGGACTTCACAAGCGCTTAGTACAGTGCTCTGCAAGCAGCGTGGCTCCGTGGAAAGAGCCCGGGCTTTGGAATCAGAGGTCATGCGTTCGAATCCCAGCTCCGCCAATTAGCTGTGTGACTTTGGGCAAGTCACTTCACTTCTCTGGGCCTCGGTTCCCTCATCTGTGAAACGGGGATTAAGATTGTGAGGCCCCCCGTGGGACAACCTGATCACCTTGTAACATCCCCAGCGCTTAGAACAGTGCTTTGCACATAGTAAGCGCGTAATAAATGCCATGGTAATAATAATAATAAGTACAATTGAATGAATGAATGACCCCTGTCGGGTTTGGGGAATCCGCAGGATGAAGGGTTTGGACGCAGGGGGTGGGCGGGAGTGGGTCTCTGGTCACCATGGCAACAGGCGGCCGGCTGCAGTCTCCTCCTCTCTAGACTGTCAGTAATAATACTGATTATGAATGTTTCTTAAGCGCTTACAACGTTCCAGGCACCGTTCTAAGCGCTGGGGTGGATACAAGCAAATCGGCCTTATCCCCATTTTACAGATGAGGCAACCGAGGCCCAGAGAATAATAAGAACAATGACGGTATTCGTTAAGCGCTTACTATGTGCCAAGTAGGTGCTTAACAAATATCACGATTATTAATGAGAGCCCCAGATGAGGGTGCGGGGCCCCGTGCATGTGTGTTTTGGGGGTGAGATCAATCAGTGGTATTTATTGAGCATTTACTATCAATCAATTGTATTTATTGAGCACTTAGTGTGTGCAGGGCACTCTACTAAGCACTTCTAACTGAGCTGAGAGACACAATTCCTGACCACAAGAAACTTGAGAAGCAGCATGGCTTAGTGGATAGAGCAAGGGCTTGGCCTACCCTGCCGAAGCCCTCATTTCCTCTTGTCCCATTCCCTTCTGCAGCACCTTGATTTGCTCCCCTTATTCAGCCCCACAGCACTAATGTCCATATCCATAATTTATTTATATTGGTGTCTGTCTTCCCCTCCAGACTGTAACATAATAATAACTGTGGTTTTTGTTATGTGCTTACTGTATGCCAGGCACTCTACTAAATGCAGGGGTAGATTCAAGGTAATTGAGTTGAGCACAGTCCCTGTCCCCCACGGGGCTCACAGTCTTAATCCCCATTTTATAGATAAGGGAGCTGAGGCACAGAGAAGTGAAGTGATCACCAAAGAAGGGATTAGAACTCAGGTCCTTCTTATTGCCAGACCTGTGCTCTACCCAGTAGGTCACGCTGCTCCTGACTCCCAGAACGGGCCTCTCGGCCCTGGACACACGGCAGGTGCCTGAGAGGAAATTGGGCAGGCGTGGAGGGCGACGATGGCTGGAGTAGAGGTTGTTCTCTTCAGAACAGGCTGGCAGAGTGGATCATCCCTGCAGTCTCTAGACTGTTGGCTCATTGTGGGCAGGGAGTATGTCTACCAACTCTGTTATAATGTACTCTCCCAAGAGCTTAGTACAGTGCTCTTTACGTGTCACTCAATAAATACGATTGATTCAGTGATTGCAGGTCAGAAGCAGCTAGTGAATCCTGGCAGCTTAATCCAAGATCCCTGTTCCGCTTCCCCAGCTGTCTGTCTCCTCGCATCCCCCCAGGTGTCCATCTTGTCGTCCTTCGAGAGCCGGCTGATGAGGCTGGAGAACTCCATCATCCCCGTGCACAAGCAGACGGAGACCCTGCAGCGGCTGCAGGAGAACGTCGAGAAGACCCTGTTCTGCCTGGACCACGTCATCAGTTACTACCATGTGGCCAGCGACACCGAAAAGGTCATCAAGGAGGGGTGAGCTAAACCCGGTGCCCTTGCGCTCCAAACTCCTCCCGGACCGGGCCAGGCCGGGTGAGAGGAGGAGCTCGGGGGTGATCCTGGAATTCCCATGAGCCGTTTCTTCCCCCAAACTGCTGTGAGTTTCCTCGGGCCTCTTCCTCACTGCTGCCCGCCTCCACCCCCCCCAGCTGACTGTGCCCACTCCCCCCAGCCTCCTGACCGTGGCCCTCTCCCTTTCAGCCCCTCGGGCAGGCTGGAGCAGTACCTGGGCTGCCTGGCCAAGATCCAGAAGGCGGTGGAGTATTTCCAGGACAATAACCCGGACAGCCCGGAGCTGAACCGTGTGGTAGGGGCAGTGGGCACCTTCAGAGCGGCCTAGGCCGAGGGGCTGGGGCAGGGGGTGGCCACTGGGCTTAGGCACCCTGTGCCTAGATAGAACTGCAGAGGCCAGGCTGTTGGGCTGTGCTGTCGCTTAGGAAGCTCAGGGGGAGAGCAGGGGTGGGCCAGGTTGTCAGGGAGGACAGTTCCTTCCCACCCCGGCAGAAATCCCTGTTGGAGAGAGGCAAGGAGTCTCTGGAGTCCGAGTTCCGCAGCCTGATGTCCCGGCACAGCAAGGCGGTCTCGCCCGTCCTCATTCTGGACCTGATCGCGGGTGAGGAGGAGCAAGAGGGTCCGGGAGGTCCGGCGGCCCCGGCCCTGGAGCACCTGCCCGAGGCTGCGCTGCAGGATGTGGTGCGCATCTCCCGCTGGCTGGTGGAGTTCGGCAGGAACCAAGGTAAGGCCGCCAAGCTCCACCTGGCCCCCTCATCTCCGGGCCGAGCTGGGGACCCAGTGGGCTTGTCCTCCTCTTCCACCTCGCTCTCCGCCCTCCGGCCGACCCTCAGCTGGCTCTCTTGTTCCCCCAGATTTCATGAACGTCTATTACCAGATTCGGTCCAGCCAGCTGGAGCGCTCCATCAAGGGCCTGCGTGAGCATTTCCGCCAGAACAGCTGCTCGGCTGGGGTCCCCTACTCCCCTGCCGTTGCCACCAAGAGGAAGGACACTCCCGCCAAGAAGGCCGTCAAGCGGCCAGGTGAGCCCAGTCCTCCCTCCCTCCATCCCTCTCCGGAGCACTGGGTGCCCCCCAATCCCGCTACCTCTTCCCAGCAGCTGGGCAACTGACCTGGACCTCTGGGCCGTGACTCTCCCACAGGGCACTCTGGGTGCCGGGCCGGAGACGGTCCCCAAGGGCATCGGAAGCTTCCGAGCGAGGGGATGGGTGGGATTCGGGGGCCAAGGTGGCCAGAGAAGGCCACTGATGGACAGAGGTGATCCGAGGCTACCACCATGGTCACCTCCATAGTCCAGGTCAGGTGTCTGGCGTGAAAGGGTGGGCATGGAGCCAGCCCTGGTGAGCCCTCCTCCCCGCACTGCCCCGTCCTTGGCCCCAGCCCCATCCAGCCCCTCCCACCACTCCGCTTCTCCCGTCCATACTGATGAACTCGTTAAGTTTCTAATTGGCTAGCGAGCTGGCTCGCTTCCTCGCTGGAACCTGATGAGCTCATTAGCATGGACTGTGCCGGCCCATTGAGCTCGGAGGGGCCGGGGAGACAGACGCGCTCGGAGCCGGGCCGGGGGACCGGGCTCTCCGGTTCGCGCGGCCCCGGGGAGGGAGAAGCCCCAGCCAGCTCTGCTCCGGGACACATCTGCTCCAAGAAGCTCCCTTGTTTATTAAGTGCTCAATAAACAGCTCTTAAGCTGTTTATTAAGAGCGTACTGGTGCAGACCGCTGTTCTAAGCACTTGGGAGGGTACGATACAACAGTGCTCAGGTGTCAGGAACTGTCCGGGGGAAGGGAAGTTAGCAACTGCCGTACGTGGTGTTATAATTAAACGCTTACTATGGGCCAAGTACTTGTACCTAGTGCCAAGGTAGATACAGGATAATCATATAAGTCACAGGCCCTGACCCGTATGGGGCTCACAGTCTGAAGGAGGCAGAACAGGTATTGAATCCCCATTTTACAGATGAGGAAACTGAGGACCGAAGACACTGAGTGATCTTCCCAAGGTCCCCCAGCAGGGAAGTGGGGGAGCTGGGGTGAGAACCTAGTCCTCCTGACTCCCAGCTCAGTTCTCTGCCCAGTAGGCTACGACGTCCTCAGAATTATAATATTAAGGATTTCCTCTGTGCCAAGGACTGTGATGGGCTCCGAGGTCAATACAAAATAGCCAGATCAGACACAAGCCCTGTTCCATGTGGGACTCACCATCTAGGAGGGAGGGAAAGCAAAGATCTAATCCCTAATCAATAATCAGTGAATGGCATTTACTGTGCTCTTTCTTTGTGTAGAGTACTGTACTAAGCGCATGGGAGAGTTCAGCAGAGTTAGCAAACTGCACCCCTGCTTTCAAGGAGCCTCCAATCTAGTAGGGGAAAATAATGACGGGTTAAGGAAGCAGCAGAGCATAAGGATCTGGACAAGAAGCGTGGGGGACAGGGCTGTGTGAATCATTTTGCAGATGAGGGAATGAAGACCCAGAGAGGTTAAGGGAGTAGCCCAAGGTCACACAGCAGGGCAGAGCAGGTACTAGAACCCGGGCTTCCCAGCGCTCAGGCCGCGCTGACCCCTCAGCCTGGCCCGGGGTGCGGCCAAGTCGGCTGGCACCGCAGCCGTGGCACTCAGAACAAGGTAGAAGATAGCCCAGGCATCCGAGGGAGCGTCAGATGGGGCATTGTAAGGGAGGGGAACCAACAGTCCCCGTCCACCCCCCATCCCAGGAGGGGCTACTCGGCCAAGTGCTGGGGGAGGCCGCTGTCCCCCACTCCCGATGGCATCACTGCTGCCATGGTGATGAATCATGGTTTAACCCTTGGTGTGTTTCCCCAACCCTTACTAACCCCCACCAGCCCTGGGGCTTTCCCAGGCCTCTTGGCAGTTCCAGTTACCATTGGCTCTGAACACCCGCTCCTTATTGTTAATCGTATTTATTGAGCTCTTACTGTGTGCAAAGCATTGTACTTCCTACTAACTCCTCCGATTCCGCTATCCTTCATCTTGAGAACCGGCCCTGAGCATGCCCAGAGGGCCCCGCCTGCAGTGTGGGGCCAATCGAGGGTTGAGGGCCGTCCGGAAGTCGGGGATACGCTGGGCTGAGCCATCAGCTCCCCTTCTGGTTCAAGAGGTTCCCCGGGTCCTTCCTGATTTGTAAATTCGCCAATTTGTAAATTCGGCCCAGACTCCGGGGAAACTGGTCCGGGAAGACTCCAGAGCGGGCTTCACCGGCCCTCTTCCCCTACCCGTGTCCCCAGGAAACTCGAGTATCTGGTGGGCTGTCCTGGGCATGCTCACTGAGGTTTGGCAGGGGGCAGGGAGGGCCAGCGGGGGCTGGGGCCTGGGGTCTGCTGCTCTTTTCTCTCGCTCATTCCTCAGGTCTCTTCTTGTCTCCTCTGTGTGGCTCTGGTGGCAGGGACGATCCGTAAGGCCCAGAGCCTCCTGAAACAGTATTCCCAGCACGGGCTAGATGGGAAAAAGGGGGGCTCTGGCCTGGTTCCTCTCGAAGGTAATTCCTGCTGACACAGCCTTCTTCTTCTCTCTCTCTCATTCTCTCTCTCTCTCTGTCTCTCTCTATCTCTCTTTCTTGCCTCTCACTCCCGCCCTGTGCTTCTAACCGGTGAGGCAGGGCAGAGTCTCTGTGCACCCAGCCCCTCCTGGGTCTCAGGGGGCCGCAGGGGGAGCGGGATGCGGGGAGGAGGTACCCAGATGGTGCTTGGCTCAGACCCACTTGGCTGACAGCAGGCTCTGCCTTCCCTGAGGACACCCCTCCTCCCCCTTCCTTCCCCTTCCCCCTCCCTATTCTTTCTCCCTCTCCCCTACCTCCCTCCATCTGAACTATGAGGGAAGAGGTGGTTGGTGGTTCAGTGGGGCTGGGGCCCTCTGGTCTCTCCCTCCCCCTGCTGGGGTCGGTCACCTTCCGTGGCCGAGTGGACTGCCCAGGGGACAGAGGGGTGGTCTTCCCCCAGCAGTGACAGTGGCATCTTCGCCCTCTGAGGTGACAAGGTGTTCCCCCAGCCTGACCCGGGACCTTTGAGCCCCTCCTCAGCCGAAAGGGCCCCTCCTCTTCCTCCCACAGCCTCCAGTGGGGTGGAGATGCAGGGGGAGGATTGTCCCCGAGCGGAGCCCACCTGTCAGGCTTGGAAGGGTCTCTCCCCAGCTTGGGGGGAGAGGCAGGCTTGGGGTCCCCTGGCCCAGCCCCTAGGCAAACCACTCTCCAGGCTCCCTTGGTCCAACGATTGTCCGAGGCCCTGACCACTGAGCCCAGGCCGCCAGCCCCTGAGGACTGTGGCCACACAGCCCCAAAACAGGCTGCACTTCCCAGGTGCTACCTTGGTGGACCCCCATGCTCATACTGGAGTCTCGCCTGGAGCCCTCTCGCTTCTTTCTCTACTCCCATCCCTCTTGGGCACCGGGTAGAGTGGCATAGGCTGGACCTCCCTCCATTCCTCCCTCCTGTTGAGCAGACAGCGAGTAGCGAGGCCAAGGTGGAGGAAGATGGAGCATGAGCGGGTCGGAAAGGGGCAGGGGTGCCTGGATGTGCTGCCCCAAGCCCTTGCACCCCAAGCACCAGGCCTGAAGCCTGCCTCTGGGCAGCAAGGCTGCCAACCTCCAGCATCAACGCCCACCCTCCTAATGTTCTACCCCGGCCTGGGGGGCCCCGGGGTTTCAGGCTGGATGGAGCCCAGTCGGTATTGCTTCCCATCTACTCGCCCTCACATCTGCTCCTGAGTCACCACCCTCCTCCCGATGGGACTCCTAGTAAGGGGCTGCCCTTGGGTCTCGCCTTGCTGCGGCAGGGCCTGCACCTGGGCGTCCAGGGCCTGCCTGGTCCCTCAAGTCCAGACCTCCTCACTGATGGCATCGTCCCTCACAACCTCCCTGAGTCAGGACCAGACCCACCCCTCTGTGACCACGGCCGATCGGGGCTTGTTCCGAGCATCCCAGAACCTAGAGTAGGGCCGAGAGCCACCCTGGCCGGCTTGACGGAGCAACTCTTCTTCCTCTGAGCCCCTCGGTCCCGGGGCTCTGCCTCCAGAGGGGCTCCTGAGGGTCCGGAGACAGGGAAGAGTGGGAATCCAGGAGTTGAGTTGCGCTTGGTGGCCCTTCCTGTTCCGTTTCTGTGGCACCCGCACTCCCCAGCCCAAGGGACACCTCTCCTCACACCAATGCTGGGCTGGCAGTGAGGACCCCAGTTTACTGGACCCCTGCAGCCCAGCAGTTTCAGGCGGGCTTGGCCCTTCCTGACGGGTGGGGAATGAGTGGGCGGCCACCACCGCAGGAGGGCCGGCGCTCAGGGCTGCGCTGTCCGTTCCCCACCAGGCCGGGATGAGGTACTGGACGTGGAGATTGACGCCTACATGCACTGTGTGAGCGCCTTTGTCCGCCTAGCTCAGAGCGAGTACCAGCTGCTGACCGATGTCATCCCTGAGCACCACCAGAAGAGGACCTTTGACTCCCTCATCCAGGTGCCTGCCCCTGTCCCGGGCTCCCCCAGCACCCTTCGGCGACCCCGTCCCCTGCTCCTCCCCTCCCAGAGTGCTCCAGACAGGCTGGTGATGGAGAGAAGATCAAGGCGGACGCCCACCCCCGCCTCCCCCTTCCCCTGGCTTGGGCTCCCTCCCCCACCCCCTCAGTGCCCACCGTTCCTCCCCTCCCAGGACGCTCTGGACGGGCTGGTGATAGAGGGAGAGAACATCGTGGCGGCCGCCCGCAAGGCCATCGTCCGACACGACTACTCCGCCGTGCTCACCGTCTTCCCCGTGCTGCGCCACCTCAAGCAGACCAAGCCGGAGTTCGACCAGGTGCTGCAGGTCTGTGGCACACGGGGCCCCGGGGGTTGGGCCCGGGCAGAGGCCGGAGCCCCAGCTGGAAAACGGCTGCAGGGTGACCAGAGTGGATGTGATCCTCCCCACCCCCCAGCCCGGCTAGGCGCAGGGGCTCAGGGGGCGGGAGGACATCGAGGCCAAGAGAGGGTGGCTTGCCCATGATTGCACAGCAAGCTGTGGGCAGAGCTGAGATTTAAACCCCAGGCTCCCATCTCCCAGCCCTCGTGCTCTCCCCACTAGACCATACTGCCTCTCTTCCTGCCTTTCTCCCACCCCTAGCCCCTATAGGGTCCTGAGGGTCCTATTCCCCTAGTAGACGGGGTTAGGAAGCAGGACTGAGTAATGGGCAGTAGTGACCACGGGCATCTCAGCGGCCACAGCTCTCCGTGCCACTGTTGGGTATGCAACATCCCCCCATCCTCTGTCCCCTCGTGCAGGGCACGGCCGCCAGCACCAAGAACAAGCTCCCCGGGCTCATTGCATCCATGGAGACCACTGGGGCCAAGGCCCTGGAGGACTTTGCCGACAACATCAAGGTACTCGCCCAGTAGCCAGGAGGGAGGAAGGAGAGGGAGTCCCCGTTTCTCTCAGAAAACCGGCCGGTTTGGGCCCAGCCCCCCTACAAGCCCAGGGGTCCTGAGAACCTTCCCCTCCTAGGGCACCTTTCGCACCAAGACCCTCCCAGGGCCCCCAGACGGCAGGTGGGCAGGGCGGACCAGCTGAGGTCCGAGGAAGGGCCGGCCAAGTCCCCGCTGACCGCAGGATGGTGCCGCAAGGCACGAGGCCGGAGAAGGAGAGAGGAGGGTTTTTCCCCGGCCCAAGGAGAGAGTGACCCCAAGGATGGTCATCCCGACCTCATTTGGGCCCTGGGGTCTCGTTCCCGCAGAATGACCCAGACAAAGAGTACAACATGCCCAAAGACGGCACAGTGCATGAGCTCACGAGCAACGTAAGTTCCCAGGAGACCTTGGGGCAGGGAAGGAGGGAAAGTGGGAGGGAAGGGGGTGAGGGCCGGAGGCTGGGAGGAGTGGGGGAGATCTGGGATAATAATAATAATAATAATAAAAGTGGTATTTGTTAAGCACTTACTGTGTGTCAGCCGCTGTTCTAAGGGCTGGGGTAGATGCAAGATAATCAGGTTGGACACCGTCCCTGTCCCACAATAGGGCTGAGTCTTAATCCCCATTTTACAGATGAGGGAATGTAGGCACAGAGGACGTTAAGTGACTTGCCTAAGGTCACACGTTAGACAAGTGGCAGAGCCGGGATCAGAACCCAGGTCCTTCTGACTCCCGGGCTCGTGCCCTATCCAGTAGACCACGCCTTCCTCCCCCACGGCACCCACCCGTTATGGTTGGGCTTGGGGGCTCGGGGTGGGGTAGAAGAGAGCTGGGTTCTGACGTCTCCCTGTGCCTCTTCTCTCCAGGCTATCCTCTTCCTGCAACAGCTTCTTGATTTTCAGGAGACAGCGGGGGCCATGCTGGCCTCTCAAGGTACCCAGGGTGCTGCCCTCCCTAGCGCCTGCTGCCAGCCTCTGCCATATGGCCAGCTACCACTCTCAGTGGTGGGCTGAGGTTCAGGTGGTTGGCGCGGGCAGTGGGGTGGCCTGTGAGCCAGCCAGACTGCATGGGGTGGGATTGACTGAGGCCTCTGCCCCTGTCCCCCTCCCCTCACCCCTCATCTCTCCTAAGCTCCATGCACCTGTCCCACCCACCCCCCTTCTTCCCCTTCTCCAATCAGTCCATCAATCAGGGGCATGTACTGAGTGCCTACTGTGTGCGGAGCACTGCATAGTAGAGCGCATACACCATCCTTGCCCCCCGGGAGCTGACGGTTTCCACCTCTCTCCGTCTCCTCTGCCTGCCTCCCTCCTGCCTGTCCTCCCTCCTCGCCTCTCCCGTCTTCTCCCGCCTGCCTCCCCTGCTTGTTCTTTTCTCAGTCGGAGGCCGCGGTGGGGGAAGCTGTCAGGACTCAGAAAGACTTGGCTGCCTGGCCGTCCGGGCTGCTGTGGTCGTGTGGAGGGTGGGGCGGAGGTGAGGTAGGGCTTAGGGTGGGGATGAGGAGAGCAAGAAAGGACATTTCTGCCCCGCTTACAGCCAAGCTCCCCCTCCAGCTCCGTCCTCCCGCTTGGTCGGTCAGCACAGTGGGCAGGTTTCTTCCAAACGTGGAGGTAGCCCCTGGTCTCCAATCCCATCAATCAATAAATAATATTGATTGAACACTTTCTGCTTCCAAAGCCCGGTAGTGAGCACCTGGGAGAGAACAATAACATTAATAGGCACCATTCCTGCCCTCAAGGAGCTGACAGTTTACTGTGTACAGAGCACTGGACTCAGCTGTTGGGTGAGTCTGATGGAGATAGTAGACACAGTCACTGGCCACAAGGCACTTACAGCCTATTGGGCGCAGAGCTCTGTACTAAGCACTTGGAAGATCCCCTTTGAGTTGATAGACATGATCCTAGCCCTCAAGTAGCTTACAATCCACTGTGCAGAGCATTGCACTAATTGCTTGGGAAAATCCGATAGAGTTAGTAGGCACCATCCCTGGCCTCAAGAAGCGTACAATCTTTGTGGAGAAAGACACACAAAGTTAAATGTAGATACGGGGAAGCGTTTGGGGGGCATATGAGATCTGGAAATGGCTTCCTCGGGAACAAGTCGGTGCCGTATAATCCCGTCTGTGCTTCTGGACTTTCTGGGAGGAAAGGGGCTGGGTTCTGGGAGAGGCGGCTGTGTCTAACCTGGTTTTTTTGCACTTTGCATCTCTCTTTCTCACTCTCTTTCCTCTTTTCTGCCTCCCCTCTCTATCTGCTTCACCTCTAACTACGTAGTTCTTGGGGACACATACAATATTCCTTTAGACCCCCGAGGTAAGCAGTGTGGGGGGTGGATTTCTGTCCCCCAGGCGGGCTCCCCAGGGGCAGCGGGGCGCCTCAGAGGAGAGAGCGGGGAGCCCCGGGCTCTCGTCCTCCCGTCCTCGCCTCCCAGCTGGTTTCAATCTGCGCCTGGCGGGTCTCCAGCCTGTCCCGTGGCCGGCCGGAGATACGGCAGACCCTGCCGGTCTCTCCCGCTCCTCTCTGCCCCCCCCCCCCCAATCCCCCCCACCCAGCCCTCCAGCTTTCTGCGGTTCCCACTGCCTGGCTTAGTCTGGAGGGGAGGGGAGATGGGGAGAGGGGAGCGTATGTACCACCGAAGCCTGTGTCCGTGAGGGGTGAGGAAGGGGCCTGCTGTTTTAGGCCCCCCCACCGGGCCTGCCCCCAGCCCCTTCCCCACCCCTGTCCCCCTGCTGCTTCACCAGACCTGGGCCGGATCCTGGCTCCCGCTAGCTTGGAGCTTGCTGGGAGCACATATTCCATCCAGGAAGGAGGGAGGGCCTGACCTAGCTGGGGACCCTTCTACCCTGCCCCCACCCTCCAGGGACCTGGGACCCTCCTCCCCTCCTCTCCTTCCCTCCTAGAGGCCTGGGACTATCCTGTCCTCCCCCCAGCAGGAGCCTGAGGCCTGGGGTCTGGGCCTCTGTTACGCGCTGGGGAGGAAGGAGGCCCCTCTCTCCCGTGTCCCCCCTGCCCCACCTCTGGGAGAAACACTCACCGGAGGGGTGTCTTTACAGAAACCAGTTCCTCTGCCACCAGCTACAGCTCCGAGTTCAGCAAGCGTCTGCTCAGCACCTACATCTGTGAGTTTTCAGCCTCCTTTCCTCCCAGGTCTTCCCCCAAACCTGCCCCCTCATCCCTGGGCACCCCAGTACTCTCCACGCCCCGGCCCACCACCACTCTGCCCCTCCTCTGGTGTCCCCCAAAGCTGCCATGGCCTGGGCCCTGGGGCCGGTGGCTCAGCGGAGCCAGAAATGGAGCGGGGCGGGGAGCACAGGGGATGCCCCTTCACGTGCCCCTCCTTTGCAGGCAAGGTCCTGGGCAACCTGCAGCTGAACCTCCTGAGCAAGTCCAAGGTGTACGAGGACCCGGCCCTAAGTGCCATCTTCCTGCACAACAACTACAACTACACCCTCAAGTCCCTTGAGAAGTGAGCACACCCCGCCCACCCCCCCCATACATAAGCACCTCACAGCCTGGGCTCTGCTCTACACCCCCGATCGCCAGACCTGCGGGCTATGCCAGCCCTTAGGCACCTGCTTGGCCAAGAGCGGGAGAATGTCCACTGCCCTCTCACCAGCCCCGGCCATCCCCCTCGGTCACCTCCCCGCTGGTGAGGCCTAGGGCCCACCTGGAGCTCGGGGGAGCCAGGGAAGGGGACGGAGGTCACGATGTCTCTGCTGAGATGAGGCGAAGTTGCCTGGAGTCTTCCACCCCCACCGCTTCCCCTGTCTCCTGTCGCCACCCACCCCGCCTCCCACCGCCAACCCATCCCGTCCCATCCCAGGTCGGAGCTGATCCAGCTGGTGGCGGTGACGCAGAAGACAGCCGAGCGTTCCTACCGGGAGCACATAGAGCAGCAGATCCAGACGTATCAGCGCAGGTCAGAGCGGCGGGCCTCCCCTGCCCTACTTTGCTCCTGAGTCCTGTCTCCCTCTTCCCCTCCCCTTCTGTCCCATCCCTCCATCCCGTCCATCGGTCAATCAGTGGCATTTACCGAGTGTTTACTTCATGCTGAGCACTGTACTAAGTGCTTGGGAGAGTACAATATGACTGAATTAGGGGATACAGTCCCGGCTGCGTCTTTCCAGAGACCCTTTTGGCCCTACCACCTCACCCCAGAGTCCACCCTCTTGTGCCATCCTTCCCCTGCCCCCCAGCGTGGTCTTCGCTCTGGGCCCCGGGGGAGTGGGGGCGGGGGGCTCCTGGCAGGCCCCGCATGACTGTGGGCTGCAGTAAATGCACAAAAGCACGTGTGTACGCGGAGATGCTGTTGGGCCATTGTGCTGGGACTCCCAGCAGCCCCCAGGAGAGCATCACCACATCAAGCCCCAAGTGGGACCAGTTGTTGCCGGGCCCGTCCCAAGCCTGCCCCCCGTCCCTGACCGGACCAGACCCCAAGACCGCGGTTCTTGCCATATGTCGGACTCTTACTTCCCTCTCCCCTCGGTCACCTGTTTGGCAGCTGGTTAAAGGTGACGGATTATATCGCTGAGAAGAGCTTGCCCGTGTTCCAGCCGGGAGTCAAGGTGAGGGGTGGGAGTCGGGGGGGCCCCGGGAGGCCCCGGGCAGCAGGTGGTCGGCCCTGTGGGCCTAAGGGAAGGGTAGGGATGGTCTGGTCAGTAAGCTGGGAGCGGAGAGAGGGAGGACTGGAGTCAGAGAGGCAGCAGCCAGGTGGACGAAGAAGGGAGCATGGTGCAGGACGAGCCTCTCACCTATCCCCCCTGCCCTTTTCCCAGCCCCACAGCACTTAGGTACACACCTATAACTCATTTCTATTATAAATTATAATAGACTGTGGACCATAAGCTTGTAATGGAGAGGGATTGTGTCTGTTATATTGAACTCTCCCCAGTGCTTAGTATAGTACTCTGCACACAGTAAGAGCTCAATAAATACGATTGATTGAATGAATGAATTTTCCTCTTCCTTCTGCCCTCTGGCCGGCTGGCCCACCCAGCTCCGAGACAAGGAGAGGCAGATGATCAAGGAGCGCTTTAAGGTGAGTCTTCCTTTTCCTCCTCCTCCTTTCTCCGTCCTCTCCGGACCCTCGTCACAATGCCAAACTGGGCCGGCGTCTGAGATCCTGACCTCTGTTCCCCCCGCCGCCCTGTCTCGCTGCGCCCCGCTCAGGGCTTCAATGACGGCCTGGAGGAGCTGTGCAAGATCCAGAAGGCCTGGGCCATCCCTGACGAGGAGCAGAGGGATAAAATCCGGCGAGCTCAGAAAACCATCGTCAAGGAGGCCTATGGGGTCTTCCTGCAAAGGTGCCGCCCCCTCCCTCGCTCCCAGCGCCCGGCCCTGGGCGGCCGGCGGTCGAGAGCCCCCACTTCCCCATCTCGTCTCCATCATTGGCGATCCCTGAGGGTCACCGATGGGTCATTGATGGACCCCGATTGGCCCCTGGGGGTCCCTGATTGGGCTGGGGGGTGGTCAGTCTGGGTCTCTGGTGGTTCCTGACGGTCCTTGTCCTACAGGTACAGCAGCCTCCCCTTCACCAAGAACCCCGAAAAGTACATCAAATACCGGGTGGACCAGGTGGGCGACATGATCGAGCGGCTCTTCGACACCTCGGCTTGACCCAGGTCATTTCCGTGGCAACCTTCCCTCCTCATTGCCCACTCCCTCCGCTCCCTCCACCCCAGCTCCAACTGGCCGAAACGTATTTATTAGACAGATAAAGCAGTACCAGTGCTGTTCTTGGCTTGGTATGTTTGATGCCCATCGTGGGAGATATTCCAATTTTGCCCTGGCCCCAGCCCAGGCTCTGAGCTTTCCCGCTCCTAGAGGGCACGGCTGCCCTCCTTCCCCTCCCCTCACCACCACTACCCAGGTAAGACAGTGCTTCGTGGCATTGCCCGCTTTCTGTGGCCCTGACATAAACAACACTCGTTCCCTGCCTCGGGCTTCTCCAGAATGGGGAGAAAGCAGAAACTGTCTCCCCAGGTGCTTTGGGAAGTCGAGGCGAAGATTCGCAGCTCCTGGGGGTTCAAGGATGCGAGCCCCCTTGCCTCAACAACATCCCGGGGGGTGCGGGGGAAAGGGCAGCTGTCTTGCACCCTGAGAGCCCAACTCAGAAATAGAATTGACTGTGTGTCCCAAGACTCACTAGCAGGAGGAACACTCCTACAGCCACTTTCCCCATCTTTAATAATAATAATAATGACGGCATTTATTAAGCGCTTACTATGTGCAAGCACTGTTCTAAGTGCTCACTGGCAGGACGAACACTCCTACAGCCACTTTCCCCGTCTTTAATAATAATAATGACGGCATTTATGAAGCGCTTGCTATGTGCAAGCACTGCTCTAAGCGCTGGAGAGGTTACACGGTGATCAGGTTGCCCCACGGGGGGCTCACAGTCTTAATCCCCATTTTCCAGATGAGGTAACTGAGGCCCAGTGAAGTGACTTGACCAAAGTCACCCAGCTGACAAGCGGCAGAGCCGGGATTTGAACCCACGACCTCTGACTCCAAAGCCTGGGCTCTTTCCACTGAGCCACGCTGCTTCTCTTCTTTCCCACCAGACAGCTGATCCCCCTCAACTCCCTCCCAGGATCAGGGCTGGGCAGGTGCCCCGGTCCGGCCAGGGCCAGGACCGGGCCCCGCGGGCTAAGCACGGTCCGGAAGGATGATGGGGGCGGACCAGGAGAGCCCTCAGGCAGGCCCAGAGAAACCTGCCGTATAGGGGGGTGGTAGGAATTGCAGCCCCCCACCGAAAATGGGTCTACAAATTTCGTCTACACCTTTTCTGCAAACAGCACCAGCCCACGAGGGTGGGCTAAGAGCAGCCACCACTGAGCCCCCGGTGCTGGCTGTGCAGCTTGGCCTCAGTAAAGCGGGGGCCTGGAGTCTCCCCGGGGCGGTGGGAAGTGGGGTGGGCCTAAAGCAGGTGCTGAGCGGAGACTCGGACCACCCTCCCCGAGACGGTCTGGGTCTGCACGGCTGGGGCCCGAACAAATTAACCGCAAGTACTTATTGAGCATTTACAAGATTTTTGTTGGTTTTTATGGTATTTGTTAATAATGATGATGGCATTTGTTAAGCGATTACTATGTGCAAAGCGCTGTTCTAAGCGCTGGGGGGATACAAGGCGATCGGGTTGTCCCAGCGGGTCTCACAGTCTTCATCCCCATTTTACAGACGAGGTAACTGAGGCTCAGAGAAGTCAAGTGACTTGACCAGGGTCACCCAGCAGATGTGGTGGAGCCGGGATTCAAACCCCTGACCTCTGACTCCAAAGCCTGTGCTCTTTCCACTGAGCCACGCTATTTAAGTGCTTACTATGTTCCAAGCACTAGCGTAAGTACAAGTTAACTAGGTCGGACCCAATTCCCGTCCCATGTGAAGCAGCGTGAAGAGAAGCAGCGTGGCTCAGTGGAAAGAGCACGGGCTTTGGAGTCAGGGGTCATGGGTTCGAATCCCGGCTCCGCCACATGTCTGCTGTGTGACCTTGGGCAAGTCACTTCACTTCTCTGAGCCTCAGTTACCTCATCTGGAACATGGGGATTAAGACTGTGAGCCCCGTGTGGGACAACCTGATCACCTTGTATTCCCTCCCCAGCGCTTAGAACAGTGCTCTGCACATAGTAAGTGCTTAACAAATGCCATTATTATTATGTGGGGCTGTAGTATTTACTGAACTCAGTGAAATTCTCTCTCCTGTGGCCGCACCTGCTCTCTTTTATACATTCCTCATCTGCAAAATGGGGATTAAATACCTGTTCTCCCTCCTCCTTAGACTGGAAGCCGTGGGTGGGCAGAGAGGGTGTTTGATCTGACTGTAGTTATCTAAGCCAGCGCTTGGTAAATAATAAGCATTTAAAGTGTCCCCCCCGCAACTCTCCCTGACCCCACAAAGCCCCTGCCCGTCCGGGAGTGATGCTTGTCCTAACTTAGCCCTTGCCTGCCCGGCACCCAGAGCGGGTGAACGCTTTCCCCCCGCCCTCCCCCAAGCTGGCACCTTGTGAGAAGGCCGGGAGACGCAGCATCGGAAGGGTTAAGCACACTTTAATGAGACTCGGCTGGCGGCCCGTGGGGGCCCTCAGGTCACATTGAAGGGAAGGACAGTGGCGGGAGCAGGCGCTTCCCCGCAGGGCTGGTCGGGCACCGGGACCAGCGTGGCAGCGGGGAAAGGGGCCTCGCTGACGTGGGTGACGGAGGAGGAGTCCCGCTCCGGGCTGGCGCTGGGGGTGGCCAACGGGGCAGCCCGCGCAGGGCCTGGGGTGCGGGGCGGGGAGCGGGGGTGGCGGCGGCGGCCGGGGAGCAGGCCCACGCAGATCCTGCGGAAGCCCTTGCGGAAGTGCTTGGAGACGAGGGCGTAGACGATGGGGTTGACGCAGGAGTTGGCATAGGAGACCAGGTGGGAGAGGATGCGCAGGATGTAGGTGGCGCGGGTCAGCGGGAAGTGGCCGAACCAGACGGAGAGGAGCAGCGCGTGGTGGGGCAGCCAGCACAGGCAGAAGAGCGTGGCCACGATGACGATCATGCGCGTCACCTTGCGCTTGGCGCGCTTGGCCTCGGACAGCCCGGCCACAGGGTCCACAGCGCGCCACAGGTAGCGCAGCGTGCACGCGTAGGCGCCGCCCAGCACGAGCACCGGCAGCAGGTAGCTGAAGACGAAGGTGCACAGGTCCAGGGCGCGGCGGTGCGGGGCGCTCCAGCCCGGGTGGCACACGGTCAGGTTGGCCAGCCGGGTCTGGCGGTAGTAGCCCAGGTAGGGCCCCGAGAAGGCCAGCGCCAGCCCCCAGATGAGCCCGATGGCGGCCAACGCGTTGCGTGGCGTCCGCAGCTCTCGCGAGTGCAGCGGGTAGCGGATGGCCAGGTACCTGCGGGGCCGGGGGGAGAGCCGCTGTCGTGGGGGCCGCGGGGTGTGGCGGGGGGCCTGACCCTGGCCTTCCTCCCTCACCCCGCCAAGGATCAAGGGGCAGGGAAGCCACACGCGTTCCAAGACACACAGCTACGAATGCACTCTCCCACTTCCGGTCAGATATACACCTATATGACCACATAGATACTCACCTGGTCACAAACACAGCTGGCTAGTTGCACACACTCTTTCTCTTTCTCTCTTACACACACGCAGAGCCACATTCGCCCATTCTCCTCAACACATGGCAAAATCAAAATTCACATTCTCCCAGACACACATACACCTGAACACACATTCCCCCCAAAACTCTAACACTCTCTCTCTCTCTCTCTCTCTCTCTCACACACACACACACACACACACACACACACACACACACACACACACCCCCCCCCCCCCCCATTCTCAGCACCTGGCAAAATTCACATTCTCCCAGACACACAGGCACCTGGACACACATTCCCCCCATTCACATTCTCCCAGACACACATACACCTGGGCACACATTCCCCCCCAAAACTCTAACTCTCTCTCTCTCTCTCTCTCTCTCTCTCTCTCTCTCTCTCACACACACACACACACACACACACACACACACAGCCACATTAGCCCATTCTCCTCAACACCTGGCAAAACTCACATTCTCCCAGACACACATACACCTCGACACACATTCCCCCATTCACATTCTCCCAGACACACGTACACCTGGACACACATTCCCCCCAAAACTCTAACTCCCTCTCTCTCTCTCTCTCTCTCTCTCTCTCTCTCTCTCTCACACACACACACACACACACACACACACACACACACACACAGAGCCACATTCGCCCATTCTCCTCAACACATGGCAAAATTCACATTCTCCCAGACACACACACACCTGGACACACATTCCCCCCAAAACTCTCTCTCTGTCTCATAAACACACCCGGCCACATTCACATATTTCCCCCCAAAACTCTAAAACTCTCTCTCTCTCTCTCTCTCTCTCTCTCTCTCTCTCTCTCTCTCTCTCTCTCTCTCCCTCTCTCCCTCTCTCTCTCTCTCTCTCTCTCTCTCTCTCTCTCTCTCTCTCTCTCTCTCTCTCTCTCTCTCTCTCTCTTTCTCTCTCTCATATAAACACACCCGGCCACATTCACACATTCCCCCAACACATGGCAAAATTCACCTTCTCCCAGACACACATACACCTGGACACACATTCCCTCCAAAACACACAACTCCTAGACACATACACACAGCCACACTCATACATGCTTCCGGATTCCACCTTCCCCCACACCCCTTGCACAAAGTCATACTCTCCCCCATTCCCAAAATGTGCTCGCACAGTCACATTCAATTCATTCAATCGTATTTATCGAGCGCTTACTGTGTTCAGAGCCCTGGACTAAGCCCTTGGGAAGTAGAAGTTGGCCACACAACTCAACACACCCTCCCACACCCACAAACAGCCATAGTCTCTCGCCCTCCCAGAAGTGCTTCACAGTCAGACACAACTCCCCCAGCCCAAGACACACTTTCACAGGGGCACAGAGAGGCCTGCCAAACTCACCCCCGGGGCAGGTATCACTCTCCCCACCTGATCTGCCTGCCTGCTGCGTCCAAGACACTCACAAACCCACTCACCTCCTCTCCGTGCTCCCCTCTTTTGGGAGGGATCCCCAGCCACCTTGGGGAAGGGAGTGTACTGCCCGACACCCCCTTTTTCGGGGCGGGGGTTGAGGATGGCCCTAGCCTCGGTGGGGTGGAGAGGAGGAGTCCGGGGAGCCAAGGCATAAAACTTCATTTTAAATTCTTCCAGAGCCAGGGCCAAAACCCTGTCTCTGCTGCGCTCTGCCCGCCTATAGTACGACCACAACGCGTCTCTCCTTCCTCTGTCTCATTCATTCATTCATTCAATCGTATTGAGCGCTTACTGTGTGCAGAGCACTGTACTAAGCGCTTGGGAAGCACAAGTTGGCAACATATAGAGACGGTCCCTACCCAACAGTGGACTCAGTCTGTCCCTCCCTCACTCTATCAGCCCTCTGCCTCCTTCTTGGGCTGGGGGCGTCCAGGAAATAAACTGCTAGGAGCTCTCCGAGGGCAGCGGACACCTGAGGGCCCCCCCCACCCCCAACTTTGTCCTCAGGCTAAGGGGTATCCCTATTACTCTATTTATTTTACTTGTACATATCTATTCTATTTTATTGTGTTAATATGTTTGGTTTTGTTCTCTGTCTCCCCCTTATAGACTGTGAGCCCACTGTTGGGTAGGGGCCGTCTCTATATGTTGCCAACTTGTACTTCCCAAGAGCTTAGTCCAGTGCTCTGCACACAGTAAGCGCTCAATAAATACGATTGATTGATTGCCGCCCCCAACCCGGCTCCATGGGGACGCCCGGGGAGGACCCCGGTCTGGGGTGCGAATCCCCTCGCTATGGGGACCCCAGAGGAGGCCCCCACTCCAAAGCTTGGATCCCCCAGCCCAATGGGGACCCCAGAGGAGGCTCCCACCCCAAAGCTTAGATCCCCCCAACCAATAAGGACCCCATGGGAGGCTCGCACCCCGAAACTCGAACCCCCCCCCCCGCCCAATGGGGACCCCAGAGGAGGTTCCCACCCCGAAGCTTGTATCCCCCCGCCCAATGGGGACCCCAGAGGAGGCTCCCACCTCAAAGCTCGGATCCCCCAGCCCAATGGGGACCCCAGGGTAGGCTCCCTTCCCAATGCTTGGATCTCCCCGCCCAATCGGGACCCCAGAGGATGCTCCCACCCCAAAGCTCGGATCCCCCGGCTCCATGGAGACCCCAGAGGAGGCTCCCACTCCAAAGCTTGAATCCCCCCGCCCAATGGGGACCCCAGAGGAGGCTCCCACCCCGGGGCTCGAATCCCCCAGTCCAATGGGGACCCCGGAGGAGGTTCCCTCTCCAAAGCTTGAATCCCCCCGCCCAATAAAGACCCCATGGGAGGCTCCCACCCCGAAGCTTGTATCCCCCAGCCCAATGGGGACCCCAGGGGAGGCTCCCTCCCCAAAGCTCGGATCTCCCCGCCCAATGGGGACCCCAGAGGAGGCTCCCACTCCAAAGCTTGAATCCCCCCGCCCAATGGGGACCCCAGAGGAGGCTCCCACCCCGGGGCTCGAATCCCCCAGCCCAATGGGGACCCCAGAGGAGGTTCCCTCTCCAAAGCTTGAATCCCCCCGCCCAATAAAGACCCCATGGGAGGCTCCCACCCCGAAGCTTGTATCCCCCAGCCCAATGGGGACCCCAGGGGAGGCTCCCTCCCCAAAGCTCAGATCTCCCCGCCCAATGGAGACCCCAGAGGAGGCTCCCACTCCAAAGCTCGGATGCCCCCGCCCAATGGGGACCCCAGAGGAGGCTCCCACCCCGGGACTCGAATCCCCCAGTCCAATGGGGACCCCAGAGGAGGCTCCCACCCCGGGACTCGAATCCCCCAGCCCAATGGGGACCCCAGAGGAGGCTCCCACTCCAAAGCTTGAATCCCCCCGCCCAATAAGGACCCCATGGGAGGCTCCCACCCCGGGGCTCGAATCCCCCAGCCCAATGGGGACCCCAGGGGAGGCTCCCACTCCAAAGCTCGTCTCCCCCCTCCCAATGGGGACCCCAGAGGAGGCTCCCACCCCGGGACTCGAATCCCCCAGCCCCATGGGGACCCCAGAGGAGGTTCCCTCTCCAAAGCTCGAAAGCCCCCGCCCAATAAGGCCCCCATGGGAGGCCCCCACCTCGAAGCTTGAATCCCCCCGCCCAATGGGGACTCGAAGGGAGGCTCCCCCTCCCGGAGGCCGGATCCCCCCGGGCCCCCAGACCCGACGGCGACTCCAGGGGAGGCTCACCGGTCCAGGGAGACGGTGGCCAGCGTGAAGCTGCTGGCGTACATGGTGAGGAAGATGAGGAAGTGCACGGCCTTGCAGACGAGGGAGCCGAACACCCAGCCGTCCAGCGTGTACACGGTGGCCTGGAAGGGCACGCAGCAGACGATGAAGCCCAGGTCGGCCAGGCCCAGGTTGAAGATGAAGAGGTTGGTGGTGCTGGCCAGCTGGCCGCCGCGCAGCAGCACGGCCAGCACCAGCGCGTTGCCCACCGTGCCCACCACGAAGATGAGGGCGAAGAGGGTGGGCACGATCACCGCCTCGGGGCCGCCCCCCGCCCAGCTGGCGTTGCCGGGACCCGCAGAGTCGCTCATGCCGGGAGGGGCGGGAGACCCCCGGCCCCCCGGCCGGACGCCTGCCTGCTGGACCCCCTGCCTGCTGGACCCCCTGGCCGCAGCCCCGTCGGCCGGTGGCGGCGGGGGGATGGAGGAGGGGACGGACAGGGAGGCGGGGCCGAGACCTCGAGGTATGGAGATATCTAGTTTGGACCTATTTATTACTCCATTGATTGGACTTGGACATACCCATTCTGTTGGTTTTATTTTGTTAAGATGTTTGCTTTGGTTCTCTGTCTCCCCCTTCTAGACCGTGAGCCCACTGTTGGGTAGGGACTGTCTCTAGATGTTGCCAACTTGGACTTCCCAAGCGCTTAGTCCAGTGCTCTGCACACAGTAAGCGCTCAATAAATACGATTGATTGATTGATTGATTGATTGTTCTCTGTCTCCCCCTTTTAGACCGGGAGCCCACTGTTGGGTAGGGACTGTCTCTAGATGTTGCCAACTTGGACTTCCCAAGCGCTTAGTCCAGTGCTCTGCACACAGTACGTGCTCAATAAATACGATTGATTGATTGATTACCTGGACATGCCTATTCTATTGGTTTTATTTTGTTAAGACGTTTTCTTTGGTTCTCTGTCTCCCCCTTCTAGACCGTGAGCCCACTGTTTGTTGGGTAGGGACTGTCTCTAGCTGTTGCCAACTTGGACTTCCCAAGCGCCTAGTCCAGTGCTCTGCACACAGTAAGCGCTCAATAAATACGATTGATTGATTGATTGACCTGACACCTGTCCACATGTTTTGTTTTGTTGTCTGTCTCCCCCTTCTAGACTGTGAGCCCGCTGTTGGGTTGGGACCGTCTCCAGATGTTGCCAACTTGGACTTCCCAAGCGCTTAGTCCGGTGCTCTGCACACAGTAAGCGCTCAATAAATATGATTGATTGATTGATTGTTCTCTGTCTCCCCCTTTTAGACTGTGAGCCCGCTGTTGGGTAGGGACCGTCTCCAGATGTTGCCAACTTGGACTTCCCAAGCGCTTAGTCCAGTGCTCTGCACACAGTAAGCGCTCAATAAATACGATTGATTGATTGATTGATTGATTGATTGTTCTCTGTCTCCCCCTTTTAGACTGGGAGCCCACTGTTGGGTAGGGACTGTCTCTAGATGTTGCCAACTTGGACTTCCCAAGCGCTTCGTACAGTTCTCTGCACACAGTAAGCGCTCAATAAATACGATTGATTGATTGATTACCTGGACATGCCTATTCTGTTGGTTTTATTTTGTTAAGATGTTTGCTTTGGTTCTCTGTCTCCCCCTTCTAGACCGTGAGCCCACTGTTTTTTGGGTAGGGACTGTCTCTAGATGTTGCCAACTTGGACTTCCCAAGCGCTTAGTCCAGTGCTCTGCACACAGTAAGCGCTCAATAAATACGATTGATTGATTGATTGATTGATTGATTGTTCTCTGTCTCCCCCTTTTAGACTGGGAGCCCACTGTTGGGTAGGGACTGTCTCTAGATGTTGCCAACTTGGACTTCCCAAGCGCTTCGTACAGTTCTCTGCACACAGTAAGCGCTCAATAAATACGATTGATTGATTGATTACCTGGACATGCCTATTCTGTTGGTTTTATTTTGTTAAGATGTTTGCTTTGGTTCTCTGTCTCCCCCTTCTAGACCGTGAGCCCACTGTTTTTTGGGTAGGGACTGTCTCTAGATGTTGCCAACTTGGACTTCCCAAGCGCTTAGTACAGTGCTCTGTACACAGTAAGCGCTCAATAAATACGATTGATTGATTGATTGATTGATTGTTCTCTGTCTCCCCCTTTTGGACTGGGAGCCCACTGTTGGGAAGGGACTGTCTCTGGATGTTGCCAACGTGGACTTCCCAAGCGCTTAGTCCAGTGCTCTGCACACAATACGCGCTCAATAAATACGATTGATTGATTGATTGATTGTTCTCTGTCTCCCCCTTTTAGACCGTGAGCCCACTGTTTGTTGGGTAGGGACTGTCTCTAGATGTTGCCAACTTGGACTTCCCAAGCGCTTAGTCTAGTGCTCTGCACACAGTAAGAGCTCAATAAACACGATTGATTGATTGATTACTTGGACATGCCTATTCTATTGGTTTTATTTTGTTAAGATGTTTGCTTTTGTTCTCTGTCTCCCCCTTTTAGACCGTGAGCCTGCTGTTGGGTAGGGACTGTCTCTAGATGTTGCCAACTTGGACTTCCCAAGCGCTTAGTCCAGTGCTCTGCACACAGTAAGCGCTCAATAAATACGATTGATTGATTGATTACTTGGACATACCTATTCTATTGGTTTTATTTTGTTAAGATGTTTGCTTTTGTTCTCTCTCTCCCCCTTCTAGACCGTGAGCCCACTGTTGGGTAGGGACCGTCTCTATGTGTTGCCAACTTGGACTTCCCAAGCGCTTAGTACAGTGCTCTGCACACAGTAAGCACTGAATAAATACGATTGATTGATTGATTGAGACCCCCCCTCCCTCCCCAACAACCGCGAGGGCCTTCCCAGACTGAGCCCCTTCCTTCCTCTCCCCCTCGTCCCCCTCTCCATCCCCCCATCTTACCTCCTTCCCTTCCCCACAGCACCTGTATATATGTATATATGTTTGTACATATTTATTACTCTATTGATTTATTTATTTTACTTGTACATATCTATTCTATTTATTTTATTTTGTTAGTATGTTTGGTTTTGTTCTCTGTCTCCCCCTTTTAGACTGTGAGCCCACTGTTGGGTAGGGTCTGTCTCTATGTGTTGCCAACTCGTACTTCCCAAGCGCTTAGTACAGTGCTCTGCACACAGTAAGTGCTCAATAAATACGATTGATGATGATAATGATGATGATGATGATGATGATGAGGGGCTCTCCACTGGTCACCCCCCACCCCCGGCCCAGCTCCCTCCTCGTTGGAAGGGGAAACTGAGGCCGGGAGAGGGGGAGGTCACCCATTCCTTCAATCCTATTGATTGAGCGCTCCCCCTGCGCAGAGCGCTGCGCTAAGCGCTCGGGAGAGGACACTACAGCAATAAACCCACAGCGCTTCTGTATTCCTTCATTCATCCAATCGTATTTATTGAGCGCTTACTATGTGTAAGCGCTTGGGAAGTCCAAGTTGGCGACATGTAGAGACGGTCCCTACCCAACGGCGGGCTCACAGTCTAGAAGGGGGAGACAGAGAACAAAACAAAACACATATTAACAAAATAAAATAAATACAATAGTAAATATGTGCAAGTAGAATAGAGTAAAAAAATCTGTATTCATTCATTCATTCAATCGGATTTATTGAGCGCTTATTCGTACATATTTGCTCTATTTTAGTAATGATGTGTCTCTACCTATAACTCTTAATTCTGATGGTATTCATTCAATCCTATTTATTGAGCGCTTACTGTGTGCAGAGCACTGGACTAAGCGCTTGGGAAGTACGGTATTGACACCTGCCTGTTTTGTTTTGTCTACTTGTCTTATTTACTCTATTTTATTAATGATGTGCCTATACCTATAACTATTAATTCTGATGGTATTCATTCAATCCTATTTATTGAGCGCTTACTGTATGCACAGCACTGGACTAAGCGCTTGGGAAGTACGGTATTGACACCTGCCTGTTTTGTTTTGTCCACTTGTCTTATTTACTCTATTTTATTAATGATGTGTCTATAGCTATAACTCTTAATTCTGATGGCATTCATTCAATCCTATTTATTGAGCGATTACTGTGTGCACAGCACTGGACTAAGCGCTTGGGAAGTACGGTATTGACACCTGCCTGTTTTGTTTTGTCTTATTTACTCTATTTTATTAATGATGTGCCTATACCTATAACTCTTAATTCTGATGGTATTCATTCAATCCTATTGAGCGATTACTATGTGTACAGCACTGGACTAAGCGCTTGGGAAGTACGGTATTGACACCTGCCTGTTTTGTTTTGTCCACTTGTCTTATTTACTCGATTTTATTAATGATGTCTATAGCTATAACTCTTAATTCTGACGGTATTCATTCATTCAATCCTATTTATTGAGCGCTTACTGTGTGCACAGCACTGGACTAAGCGCTTGGGAAGTACGGTATTGACACCTGTCTACTTGTTTTGTCCGCTTGTCTTATTTACCCTATTTATTTTATTAATGATGTGTCTATAGCTATAACTCTATTAATTCTGATGGTATTCATTCGTTCACTCAATCGTATTTATTGAGCGCTTACTGTGTGCAGAGCACTGGACTAAGCGCTTGGGAAGTACGGTATTGACACCTGTCTACTTGTTTTATTTACTCTATTAATGATGTGTCTATAACTATAACTCTATGAATTCTGTGGTATTTATTCATTCATTCAATCCTGTTTATTGAGCGCTTACTGTGTGCAGAGCACTGTACTAAGCGCTTGGGAAGTACGGTATTGACACCTGCCTACTTGTTTTGTTTTGCGTTTGTCTCCCCCTTCTAGACTGTGAGCCCGCTGTTGGGTAGGGACCGTCTCTCTGTGTTGCCGATTTGGACTTCCCAAGCGCTTAGTCCAGTGCTCTGCACATAGTAAGCGCTCATTCATTCATTCATTCATTCAATCGGATTTATTGAGCGCTTACTGTGCGCAGAGCACTGGACTAAGCGCTTGGGAAGTCCAAGTTGGCAACATAGAGAGACGGTCCCTACCCAACAGTGGGCTCACAGTCTAGAAGGGGGAGATTGAATGAACACGATTGAATGAATGAATGAATGATGGACACCTTCCCTGCCGCAACGAGCTGACAGTGTAGACGGGGGGAGGGGGACCCTCCGAAAAGTCCCACGCAAACCACAGAGCCGTCTCTGCACATTCTCTGTGCCTCAGTTACCTCATCTGTAAAATGGGGATGAAGACTGTGAGCCCCCCGTGGGACAACCTGATCACCTTGTAACCTCCCCAGCGCTTAGAACAGTGCTTGGCACATAGTAAGCGCTTAATAAATGCCATTATCATCATCATCAATAAATGCATTAATGAATGAGGAGAGGACACATTAGTATTCTTTCCCCTCGCCCGGGAAGAAATAATGATAATAATAATAATAATGGCATTTGTTAAGCGCTTACTATGTGCGAAGCACTGTTCTAAGCGCTGAGGGGATACAAGGTGATCAGGTTGTCCCAGGTGGGGCCCACAGTCTTAATCCCTATTTTACAGATGAAGTAACTGAGGCTCAGAGAAGTGAAGTGACTTGCCCAAGGTCACAGAGCTGACAACTGGCAGGGCCGGATAGTAATAGAACAGTGCCAAGCGCTTAGTACAGTGCTCTGCGCTCAGTAAATGCGATCGAATGAATCGTAATAATAATAATGGCATTTGTTAAGAGCTTACTATGTGCGACGCACTGTTCTAAGCGCTGGGGGGACTACAAGGTGATCAGGTTGTTCCAGGTGGGGCTCACAATCTTAATCCCCATTTTCCAGATGAGGTCACTGAGGCACAGAGAAGTGAAGTGATTTGCCCAAAGTCACACAGCTGACCAGCGGCGGAGTCGGGATTAGAACCCATAACCCCTGACTCCCAAGCCCGGGCTCTTTCCACTGAGCCACGCTGCTTATTCACTTCACTTCTCTGTGCCTCAGTGACCTCATCTGTAAAATGGGGATGAAGACTGTGAGCCCCACTTGGGACAATCTGATAACCTCGTATCTACCCCAGTGCTTAGAACAGTGCTTGGCACATAGTAAGCGCTTACCAAATACCATCATCATCATCATCATTATTACTACAATAGCATTTTTTCATTTGTATATTGCTTGTTTTAGAATGGCATTTATTAAGCGCTTACTATGTGCAAAGCACTGTTCTAAGCGCTGGGGAGGTTACCTGGGTGATCAGGTTGTCCCACGTGGAGCTCACAGTCTTAATCCCCATTTTACAGATGAGGTAACTGAGGCACGGAGAAGTTAAGTGACTTGCCCAAAGTCACACAGCTGACAACTGGCGGAGGCGGGATTTGAACCCATGACCTCTGACTCCAAAGCCCGGGCTCTTTCCACTGAGCCACACTGCTTCTCATGTTAAGCGCTTGTTAAGTGCTTACTATGTGCCAAACCCTGTTCTAAACGCTGGGCTAGAAACGAGGTAATCGGGTTGCCCACGTGGGGCTCAGAGTCTTAACCCCCATTTTACAGATAGGCCACTGAGGCGCAGAGAAGTTAAGAGACTCGCCCAAGGTCGCACAGCTGATCAGTTCTTTGGTACATAGTAAGCGCTTAACAAATATCATCATTATAATAATAATAATGATGGCATTTATCAAGTGCTTACTATGTGCAAAGCACTGTTCTAAACGCTGGGGAGGTTACAAGGTAATCACTACGTGCTAGGCACTGTTCTAAGCGCTGGGATAGATACAAGATAATCAGACTGAACACAGTCCCTGTCCCACATAGGGTGTACATTCCCAAGCGCTTAGTACAGTGCTCTGCACAGAGTAAGCGCTCAATAAATACGATTGATTGATTGATTGTACAGTCTTAATCCCCATTTGTACTCTCCCCAAGAGTTTACTACAGTGCTCTGCGCCCAATAAGCCCTCAACAAAAAAAGCTTCTAGACTTTTGTTGCAACACAACAAAAGCAACAAAAGCAACGCAGCCTTCTAGACTGTGAGCCCGCTATTGGGTAGGGACCGTCTCTATATGTTACCAACTTGTACTTCCCAAGCGCTTAGTACAGTGCTGTGCACATAGTAAGCGCTCAATAAATACGATTGAATGAATGAATGAATGAATGAATGAATGAATGAATGAATGAACAAAAACCACCGATTGATTTTACAGATGAGGTAACTGAGGCATGGAGAAGTGAAGTGACTCGCCCAAGCTCACCCAGCAGACAGGTGGCAGGAGCGGGATTAGAACCCAGGTCCTACTCCCAGCGCTTAGAACAGTGCTTTGCACATAGTAAGCGCTTAACAAATACCATTATTATTATTATTATTATTATTATTATTCGTGGTCCGTGCTTTATCCTCTAAGCCCCGCTGTTTTTCTGAACTCCTCCTTCGGACCCAAATTTACTCCGTTTGGATTTGGAGGGTCCCTCCCCCGCAGGCCGCCGTCCTCAACCGGTGAGTCCGCTGTTGGGTAGGGACCGTCTCTATGTGTTGCCAACTTGTACTTCCCAAGCGCTTAGTACAGTGCTCTGCACACAGTAAGCGCTCAATAAATACGATTGATTGATTAATATTGATTATGACCGTCTCCCCCTCTAGACTGTGAGCCCACTGTTGGGTAGGGACTGTCTCTATATGTTGACAACTTGTACTTCCCAAACGCTTAGTACAGTGCTCTGCACACAGTAAGCGCTCAATAAATACGATTGAATGAATGAATGAACCGGTCCTGCGGGACAGCATCGCCTGGGCGGCCCACGCCTCCTCTCCCAGGGGGTCTCCCACCTCCCCCTCCCCAGTCCACCGGCCGCCAAGCCCTCTGGCTGCTTTTGCACATATTTACTCCTCTTTTTATTTTTATTAATGATGCGCATATAACTATGATTCTAATTATTCTCTTCCTCCCTTCAAGGCCCTACTGAGAGCTCACCTCCTCCAGGAGGCTTTCCCACACTGAGCCCCCTCCTTCCTTTCCCTCTCCTCCCCTTCCCCATCCCCCCCCCACCTTACCTCCTTCCCCTCCCCACAGCACCTGGATATACGTTTGTACATATTTATTACTCTATTTGTTTATTTATTTTATTGGTACATATTTATTCTATTTATTTTATTTTGTTAATATGTTTTGTTTTGTCTGTCTCCCCCATCTAGACTGTGAGCCCGCTGTTGGGTAGGGACCGTCTCTATATGTTGCCAACTTGGACTTCCCAAGCGCTTAGTACAGTGCTCTGCACACAGTAAGCGCTCAATAAATACGATTGAATGAATGAATGAATACAGATTTTTTACTCTATTCTACTTGGACATATTTACTATTCTATTTATTTTATTTTGTTAATCTGTTTTGTTTTGTTGTCTGTCTCCCCCTTCTAGACTGTGAGCCCGCTGTTGGGTAGGGACCGTCTCTATATGTTGCCGACTTGGACTTCCCAAGCGCTTAGTACAGTGCTCTGCACACAGTAAGCACTCAATAAATACGATTGAATGAATGAATGAAATATGGTTGAATGAATGATTGATTGATTGATTGAATGAATGACTGAGTGAATGAATCCCCTCCCCGTCTGAGCTCGCTGTTGGGGAGGGACCGTCTCTATACGTTGCCAACTTGGACTTCCCAAGCGCTTAGTACAGTGCTCTGCGCACAGTAAGCGCTCAATAAATATGATTGAATGAATGAATGAGCCTGCTGTTGGGTAGGGACCGTCTTTAGATGTTGCCAACTTGGACTTCCCAAGCGCTCAGTACAGTGCTTGAGAAATGCAACTGAATAAGTGAAATAGGGGGCCCGGGCCGGCGGGGCTGGAGCCCACTTGGCAGCTCACCTCCTCCGGGAGGCCTTCCCAGGCTGAGCCCCCTCCTTCCTCTCCCCCTCCTTCCCCGCCCCACAGCACCTGTGTATATGTATATATGTTTGTATGTATTTATTACTCTATTTATTCTACTTGTACATATTTATTCTATTTTATTTTGTTAGTATGTTTGGTTTTGTTCTCTGTCTCCCCCTTTTAGACTGTGAGCCCACTGTTGGGTAGGGACTGTCTCAAAATGTTGCCAACTTGGACTTCCCAAGCGCTTAGTACAGTGCTCTGCACAGAGTAAGCGCTCAATAAATACGATTGATGATGATGATATGTATATATGTTTGTACGTATTTATTACTCTATTTATTTTACTTGTACATATTTATTCTATTTTATTTTGTTAGTATGTTTGATTTTGTTCTCTATCTCCCCCTTCTAGACTGTGAGCCCACTGTTGGGTAGGGACTGTCTCAAAATGTTGCCAACTTGGACTTCCCAAGCGCTTAGTACAGTGCTCTGCACAGAGTAAGCGCTCAATAAATACGATTGATGATGATGATATGTATATATATTTGTACGTATTTATTACTCTATTTTACTTGTACATATTTATTCTATTTTATTTTGTTAGTATGTTTGATTTTGTTCTCTATCTCCCCCTTCTAGACTGTGAGCCCACTGTTGGGTAGGGACTGTCTCAAAATGTTGCCAACTTGGACTTCCCAAGCGCCTAGTACAGTGTTCGGCACACAGTATGCACTCAATAAATACGATTGATGATGATGATATATATATATATATATATGTTTGTACGTATTTATTACTTTATTTTACTTGTACATATTCATTCTATTTTATTTTGTTAGTATGTTTGGTTTCGTTCTCTGTCTCCCCCTTTTAGACTGTGAGCCCACTGTCTCTAGATGTTGCCAACTTGTACTTCCCAAGCGCTTAGTACAGTGCTCTGCACCCAGTAAGCGCTCAATAAATACGATTGATTTGTTTGCATGTATTTATTACTCTATTTATTTTACTTGTACATATCTATTCTATTTATTTTATTTTGTTAGTATGTTTGCTCAATAAATAATAATAATAATAATAATAATATCTATTCTATTCATTTTATTTTGTTAGTATATTTGGTTTTGTTCTCTGTCTCCCCCTTTTAGACTGTGAGCCCACTGTTGGGTAGGGACTGTCTCTATGTGTTGCCAATTTGTACTTCCCAAGCGCTTAGTACAGTGCTCTGCACATAGTAAGCGCTCAATAAATACGATTGATTGATTGATTGATTGATTGAATGAATGAATGAATGAATGAATGAATGACAACGAGGCGGGGGAGCGCGGAGGGGCGCGCGCCCGGCGGTCACGCGCACGCAGCGGGCGCGCCCCCGCGACGAGGGCGCGCGCGCGAGGGGAGGCCCCGCCCCGCGCCCCCTGCTGGCCCCCTGCAGGTTCCGCGGCGCGCGCATGCGCGCGCCTCCTCAGCGGCCACTCGGCTGCTCCTCAGCGGCGGCCGGGGGCCCATCGACGGCTGAGGCGGCCGCCGCAGGGGCAGGAGAAGGAGCAGGAGCAGGAGCGGTGGCCGCCATGCCGCGCCCGCAGACGCAGCAGCAGCAGCAGCAGCAGCAGGAGGCGCCGGAGGGGGCGCAGGAGGCGCCGGGTCCGCCGCTATCCCGTCAGCCCCCGGGCGGCGGCGAGAGCGCCGCGCCCCCGCCGTCCCGGCATGCCCCGCGCCGCAGGGCCAAGATGGCGGCGGACAAGCCGCCCGTCGTCCCCGGAGGAGGAGGAGGAGGAGGGGGCCGAGGCGGGGGTCGCGCCGCCGCCATCGCGGCTGAGGAGAACAAGGAGAACGAGCGGCCGGCGGCGTCCGGGGCGGCCAAGCCGAAGAGAAGCGCCACTTTCGGGGACAGCCTGGGCCTGGAGAGTATCCGAGCCCGACGCTGAGGCGACGTGGCCGGCCCGCCAAGGCCCCGGAGGACGAAGGGGGCAGGGCGGCCCTCCGGCATCACAACAGCACTACTACTACTAATACTAATAATGATGACGGCTTTTGTGAGGCGCTTAGTAGGTGCCGAGCACTGTTCTAAGCGCTGGGGGAAGGTATGAGGTGAGCAGGTCGTCCCACATGGGGCCCGCAGTCTTCACCCCCATTTTGCAGATGAGGGAACTGAGGCACGGAGAAGTGAAGCGACTTGCCCAAAGTCACAACAGTAGTACTGGTGATGGTGGTTTTTGTGAGGCGCTTAGTAGGTGCTGAGCACTGTTCTAAGCGCTGGGGGAGGTATGAGGTGAGCAGGTCGGCCCACATGGGGCCCACAGTCTTCACCCCCATTTTGCAGATGAGGGAACTGAGGCACGGAGAAGTGAAGCGACTTGCCCAAAGTCGCAACAGTAGTACTGGTGATGGTGGTTTTTGTGAGGCGCTTACTAGGTGCTGAGCACTGTTCTAAGCGCTGGGGGAGGTATGAGGTGAGCAGGTCGGCCCACATGGGGCCCAGAGTCTTCACCCCCATTTTGCAGATGAGGGAACTGAGGCACGGAGAAGTGAAGTGACTTGCCCAAAGTCACACAGCTGGCAAGTGGCCGAGGCAGGATTTGAACCCATGACCTCTGACTCCAAAGCCCGGGCTCTTTCTACTGAGCCACGCTGCTTCTCTATTACTAATAATGATGGCTTTTGTGAGGCGCTTAGTAGGTGCCGAGCACTGTTCTAAGCGCTGGGGGAAGGTATGAGGTGAGCAGGTCGTCCCACATGGGGCCCACAGTCTTCACCCCCATTTTGCAGATGAGGGAACTGAGGCACAGAGAAGTGAAGCGACTTGCCCAAAGTCCCAACAGTACTACTGGTGATGATGGCTTTGTAAGGCGCTTACTAGGTGCCGAGCACTGTTCTAATAATAATAATGGTATTTATTAAGCGCTTACTATGTGCAAAGCACTGTTCTAAGCGCTGGAGGGGTACAAGGTGATCAGGTTGCCCCGCGTGGGGCGCACAGTCATCATCCCCATTTTACAGATGAGGTAACTGAGGCTCCCAGAAGTTACGTGACTTGCCCAAGACCACACAGCAGACAGGTGGCGGAGCCGGGACTCGAACCCACGACCTCTGACTCCAAAGCCTGGGCTCTTTCCACTGAGCCATGCTGCTTCCCTATTACTAATAATGATGGCTTTTGTGAGGCGCTTAGTAGGTGCCGAGCACTGTTCTAAACGCTGGGGGAGGTACGAGGTGAGCAGGTCGGCCCACATGGGGCCCACAGTCTTCACCCCCATTTTGCAGATGAGGGAACTGAGGCACAGAGAAGTGAAGCGACTTGCCCAAAGTCACAGCACTACTACTGGTGATGATGGCTTTATGAGGCGCTTAGTAGGTGCCGAGCACTGTTCTAATAATATCAATAATAATAATAGCATTTATTAAGCAATTACTATGTGCAAAGCACTGTTCTAAGCGCTGGGGAGGTTACAGGGTGATCAGGTTGTCCCACGGGGGGCTCACAGCCTTAATCCCCATTTTACAGATGAGGGAACTGAGGCCCAGAGAAGTGAAGTGACTTGCCCAAAGTCACACAGCTGACAAGTGGCCGAGGCGGGATTTGAACCCATGACCTCTGACTCCAAAGCCCAGGCTTTTTCCACTGAGCCATGCTGCTTCCCTATTACTAATAATGATGGCTTTTGTGAGGCGCTTAGTAGGTGCCGAGCACTGTTCTAAGCGCCGGGGGAGGTACGAGGTGAGCAGGTCGGCCCACATGGGGCCCCCAGTCTTCACCCCCATTTTGCAGATGAGGGAACTGAGGCACGGAGAAGTGAAGCGACTTGCCCAAAGTCGCAGCAGTACTACTGGTGATGGTGGTTTTTGTGAGGCGCTTAGTAGGTGCTGAGCACTGTTCTAAGCGCTGAGGGAGGTACGAGGTGAGCAGGTCGGCCCACAGGGAGCTCACAGTCTTCACCCCCATTTTACAGATGAGGGAACTGAGGCACGGAGAAGTGAAGTGACTTGCCCAAAGTCACACAGCTGGCTAGTGGCCGAGGCAGGATTTGAACCCATGACGTCTGACTCCAAAGCCCGGGCTCTTTCCACTGAGCCACGCTGCTTCTCTACTACTAATAATGGTGGCTTTTGTGAGGCGCTTAGTAGGTGCCGAGCACTGTTCTAAGCGCTGGGGGAAGGTATGAGGTGAGCAGGTCGTCCCACATGGGGCCCACAGTCTTCACCCCCATTTTGCAGAAGAGGGAACTGAGGCACGGAGAAGTGAAGTGACTTGCCCAAAGTCACAACAGTACTACTGGTGGTGATGGTTTTTTGTGAGGCGCTTACTAGGTGCCGAGCACTGTTCTAACAATAATAATAATAATAATGGCATTTATTAAGCGCTTACTATGTGCAAAGCACTGTTCTAAGCGCTGGAGGGATACAAGGTGATCAGGTTGCCCCGCGTGGGGCACACAGTCATCATCCCCATTTTACAGATGAGGTAACTGAGGCTCCCAGAAGTTACGTGACTTGCCCAAGGCCACACAGCAGACAGGTGGCGGAGCCGGGACTCGAACCCACGACCTCTGACTCCAAAGCCCAGGCTTTTTCCACTGAGCCACGCTGCTTCTCTATTACTAATAATGATGGATTTTCTGAGGCGCTTAGTAGGTGCCGAGCACTGTTCTAAGCGCCGGGGGAGGTACGAGGTGAGCAGGTCGGCCCACATGGGGCCCACAGTCTTCACCCCCATTTTGCAGATGAGGGAACTGAGGCACGGAGAAGTGAAGCGACTTGCCCAAAGTCACAACAGTAGTACTGGTGATGGTGGTTTTTGTGAGGCGCTTAGTAGGTGCCGAGCACCGTTCTAAGCGCTGGGAGAAGGTACAAGGTGATCAGGTCGGCCCACAGGGAGCTTACAGTTTTCATCCCCATTTTACAGATGAGGAAACTGAGGCACAGAGAAGTGAAGCGACTTGCCCAAAGTCCCAACAGTACTACTGGTGATGATGGCTTTGTGAGGCGCTTACTAGGTGCCGAGCACTGTTCTAATAATAGTTAATAATGGCATTTATTAAGCGCTTACTATGTGCAAATCACTGTTCTAAGTGCTGGGGGGATATAAGGTGATCAAGGTTGTCCCATGTGGGGCTCACAGTCTTCATCCCCATTTGACGGATGAGGGAACTGAGGCCCAGAGAAGTGAAGTGACTCGCCCAAGGTCCCGCAGCATACAAGTGGCAGAGCTGGGAGTCCTCTGACTCTCAAACCCGGGCTCTTTCCACTGAGTCACGCTCTTCTTGCTGCTCTTCCCAGGACCTTCCTCTCCCCACTCCCCCAACCCAAAGGACCCCGGGTCCTTTCCTTCCTCAATAATAATAAACCCTCTCCCCCACTCATAAAAATGATGGCAATACTAACTCCGGTAGTGGTTAAGCGCTTACTCCGTGCCAAGCCCTGTGTACTTACCAGACATTGCGTACAGTCTTTTTTCCATATGGGGCTCACAGTCAAGGGGGTGGGGGTGGCGTATTTTATCATAATTTTACAGCCGGGGAAACTGAGGTACCGTGAAGTGACTTGTCTAGGGTCATGCAGCAGGGAAGCGTTGGAACCGGGATTAAAAGCCGGGTCTGTTGAGAGGCGTGTGGTTTGAAGAATCAGGTAGAAGAGTTGTTCAAAGAAAGAGTGAATGAATCAATCAGCGGTATTTATTGAGTAAATTCTGTGTGCAGGGTAGTGTACTAAGCACTTAGAGGAGTGCAATGGAACAGAGTTGGCAGGGATGTTCCCTGCCCAAAAGGAGCTTACAGTTTAAGGGGGAAGACAGACAGGAAATTAAATTATGGCTATGTACATGGGTGCTTTATTTTATTTTGTTAGTATGTTTGGTTTTGTTCTCTGTCTCCCCCTTCTAGACTGTGAGCCCACTGTTGGGTAGGGACCGTCTCTATATGTTGCCAACTTGGACTTCCCAAGCGCTTAGCACAGTGCTCTGCACACAGTAAGCGCTCAATAAATACGATTGATTGATTGAGCTAAGATGCCAACCAAGCATATATTTAAGAGGAAAATGCCGGGATTCATTTGGGGTCGGGGCCCGTGAATTTGGCAGCATTATTCTGAGGCTCATCCGCTTGTTGCCAGAGCCCCATTTTGGCTCAGTCAGAAGCGTTCTTCTTAAAAGCGAAACTCATCACTGAACACCTGCCTGAGCTTTTTGAGGTTATTAAATCCTGGGTTAGAGTTGTCGGTAGACTTTTGTTAAACCGAGATTGTAAACTCAAGAGTTTAAGTGCCCATAGGCATTGGTTCTTTGAGAAGAGAAAGCTTGAATGACTTTATGTTCTTGTCTAACACTTACTGAGAGGGCACAAGAGTGAGAGTCAGCTTTGATAAGGGCAGGAAGAAATGCAAACGGAGGTGTGGGATCACTACAAAGTCCGGATTAGGCAGTGTTACAAAATACAACTGCGTTTGTAAATGATAGTGGTATTAAAACCCAAGTCTGTTGAGATACATATGGTTTGTCGATTCATGTACAAGAGTTGTCTACCGAATGAGTCAATCAGTGGTGTTTATTGAACGCTTTGTGCCAAGCAGTGGGGTACAAACGAGGTAATTACGTCCCACACGAGGTTGTCACGGGGTTGTCCGTCTAAAAAAAAAAAGGTGAACAGGTATTAAATTCCCATTATGTAAGTGAGGGGACTGGAACACTGGGAAATGAAGTAATTTGGCCGGGGTCACACAGCAAACAAGTGGCTTACCAAGCCTGTGCTCTTTCCCCTAGGCAACTGCTTCTCGGTTGGTGGCCACCAACAACCATAGACAAGCTATTAAGGGAGAGCTGTGGATTTTGCATGCTTGTAAACTGAAAGTTTTAATTTATTTTCTGGTGGATTCTCTCCGTTGATCGGCCTGACTTTAAAGAGTAGGGCAATGGGGAAAACTGCCTGCTGATACAGTAATAGGAGTGGGTATGTCTTTGTGCCTGACTGGTTTTCACGCTGCACAGATGGCAACTTAAGCAGTAAGTGCCATCAAGCCCAGGCCACACACACTTTTTCAAGAGAGGGGTGATGTCGTGGTCCCCAAAGAGCAAGAAGGACTCCCATGCGTGTGAGCTCTGAGGAACCTCTCAGGGTGTTCAGTGCTTTGCAAATAGTAAGCGCTTAATAAATGCCATCATTATTATTAAGACCTGTGGAAACCAGGTTTCCTGGGGAGAGAAGTTACACGGGTGTCACTTAGGGCCATCTTTCAGCACAAAAATTCTCCGGTTCGGTCGGTTCTCTTGGGCTGGGAGGAAACGAAGGGCGACTTTTGAAGTTTAGTAGTTCTTCACTGGCCCTAGATCATCTAATTGTCTGGTTAATAATAATTATTAGAGAAGCAGTGTGACTTAGTGGAAGGAGCACCGGTTTGGGAGTCAGAGGACATGGACTCTAATCCCAACTCCCGGCTCCACCACTTGTGTGCTGTATGACCTTGGGCAAGCCACTTAACTTCTGTACCTTAGTTACTTCATCTGTAAAATGGGGATTAAGACTCTGAGCCCCACGTGGGACTACCTGATTACCTTGTATCTACTCCAGTGCTTAGAACAGTGCTTGACACATAGTAAGCGCTTAGCAAATACCATAATAATTATTTTTATTAGCTAATAATATCAGTTGTGGCCCTTTTTAAGCACTTGGTAAATACAGTGCTATAAGCATTTAACATGTTGCTTTATTCGATTGATTACCATGTGCCAGACACTGCTAAGCTCTGGGGTTGATACAAGACAATCAAGTTGGACACAGTCCCTGCCCCACACAAGGCCCAAAGCCTGGGGGGAGAACAGGCATTTAATCTCCATTTTACAGATGAGGAAACCGAGGCCCAGAGAAGTTAAGTGGCCTTCCTGCTGTGTGACCTTGGGCAAGTGACAGAGTTGGGACTAGAACCAGGTTTCTCCACTCGCTGTGTGCTGTCCACCTACTTGCTCAGTGCCTTCTTTTATACTTTCCCCTTCTCTCATCCTTTTCATTTTTCCACCTTATTGGTGGGGAGGGGGTCCCTTGTCTAAAATGACGCTTTAAAATATTAAATAGTTCAGGAGGGTGGCAGGTTTTGAGTTTGAAATTCGCCTTAACCCGGGTTCCAGTCCTTCAGATCATTAAAGACTCCCAGCAGCAGCATGGCTTGAGGCACGGTGACTTCCAGAGGTACAGGTCAGTGTCCGGTGCGAAGTCCGTGGGGGCCAGGGGCCGGGCCGGAGGGGGGTGGGCGTAGCTCTCTGGAGGAAAGTCCTTGCCCATCAGGGTTCTCTGGCCTGGGCAGATTTGGCTAAGCCAGCAGGCCGCACTCCGGCTCCCTCTTTCCTATAGAGCATGCTTTGTTTTGTTGTCCGTCTCCCCCTTCCAGACTGTGAGCCCGCTGTTGGGTAGGGACCGTCTCTATCAATCAATCAATCAATCAATCAATCGTATTTATTGAGCGCTTACTATGTGCAGAGCACTGTAGTAAGCGCTTGGGAAGTACAAATTGGCAACACATAGAGACAGTCCCTACCCAACAGTGGGCTCACAGTCTAAAAGGGGGAGACAGAGAACAGAACCAAACATACCAACAAACTAAAATAAATAGGATAGAAATGTACAAGTAAAATAAATAAATAAACAGAGTAATAAATATGTACAACCATATATACATATATACAGGTGCTGTGGGGAAGGGAAGGAGGTAAGATGGGGGGATGGAGAGGGGGACGAGGGGCAACATCTCTAGATGTTGCCAGCTTGGACTTCCCAAGCCTCTAGTACGATTAAATGAATGAATAAGTCCCTAAAGACTAGGACTACCTGTATATATGTTTGTACATATTTATTACTCTGGTACTTGTACTCTATATATTGTGTTCTATAGAATCCTTGTATTTTATTTACTTTACTTTGTTAACATGCTTTGTTTTGTTGTCCGTCTCACCCTTCCAAACTGTGAGCCCGCCGTTGGGTAGGGACCGTCTCGAGATGTTGCCGATTTGGGCCTCCCAAGCGCCTAGTACGATTAAATGAATGAATAAGGCCCTAAAGACTAGGACTGCCTGTATATATGTTTGTACGTATTTATTACTCTATTTATGTTACTTGTACTCTATATATTGTGTTCTATAGAATTCTGGTATTCTATTTATTTTATTTTGTTAATATGTCTTGTTTTGTTGTCCGTCTCCCCCTTCCAGACTGTGAGCCCGCTGTTGGGTAGGGAGCGTCTCTAGATGTTGCCAACTTGGACTTCCCAAGCGCTTAGTACAGTGCTCTGCACACAGTAAGCGCTCAATAAATACGATTGATGATGATGATGATATAGAGAACGGGCGGGCCTCCTGAGGACTTCTCTTCCCAGTCCTCTGCTGCCCACAGGGGAGGATGTTGTTGAGTGCTCCTCTAGGGACTCAGGATGGCGGGCCTCCACTCCGGGCACCCCCAGGGCCGGCCTCACGTCTGCTCGCTCTCGCCCGGGCGCGTAGGGGCTACTGTTCGCGCAGGCAGAGGCGCCTCCGGAAAACACTCAACTTCAAGATGGGGAACCGGCACAAGTTCACCGGAAAGAAGGTCACCGAAGAGCTTCTGTCCGACAGCAGGTAGCGCAGAGGGGGCCGGGGGAGGGAGCGGGGCTCGGAGGAGTCGCCCCACCCGCCCTTCACCGGCACCTCGCCCCCAAAGGTACCTGCTGTTGATCTTGATGGACGCGGAGCGGGCCTGGAGCTACGCCATGCAGCTCAAGCAGGAGGCCAACACCGAGCCCCGCAAGCGGTTCCACCTCCTGTCGCGCCTGCGCAAGGCCGTGAAGCACGCCGAGGAGCTGGAGCGCCTCTGTGAGAGCAACCGTGTGGACGCCAAGACCAAGCTGGAAGCCCAGGTGGGTGGCAGGGCAAGGAGCGGGCTGGCTGGGGAGGGAGCCTGAGGCCCCGGGGTTTGATGCCGCTTGGCCCTCCCTGACTCCTCGCTAGTGGACAGAGCAGTACCTGGGCCCATCCCATCCCACTCCCCGCTGGCCCCGGGCCGCCTCCAGGGCCCGTTACCTTTGTGGGCGATAAAATCTGGGTGGGGAGACTCCGGCTCTGTTCTCCAACTCCCTTCCCCGCTCGGGCCCTGGCCGAGCTTCCCAGTGGGGCCCGGCTTCTCGGCCAGCTCTGGGGATCAGCGAACGAGAGGTTCAAGTGCTTAGTACAGTGCTCTGCACAAAGTAAGCGCTCAATAAATACAGTTGATTGAGAGGTGGTTGTCCCATGCTGTCCTCTGCTGTCCCAAAGCGACGCCAATGGGAGGCGGTCGGTTGTCCAGATCTCGCGCCTGGAATGGGCTTTTGCACGGACAGTCCGGACTTTGAGGCTTCGCAGCCGGCCGGAGACAGGGACTTGGCTTCCGTCCGGGAGAAGCAACACACTCCTTCCCTTCCTCCCTCCTCCGTCTGCAGGCGTACATGGCTTATCTCACGGGGATGCTGCGCTTCGAACACCAGGACTGGGAACTGGCGATGGAGGCTTTCAACAAATGCAAGTGAGTCTCCCTTCCCTCCGGCGGTGTCCCCAGCACTTGGCACCGTGGCTCCGGCCTGCCCGGCTCCGGGCCTCGCCCTCCACCCCCGGGACGGTTCGTGCGCTCGCCTTGGGGTCGGGGCTTCCCCGGCTGACAGTGGACTGGACCGGGCGTTGCCCTCCGGTCAGCCCTCACCTTGGTTCCGGCACGGGAGGGAGAGGTCCGTGATGCAGGAGGGCAGCCTCTCCTCTACCGCAGGACAATCTACGAGAAGCTGGCCAGCGCGTTCACGGAGGAGCAGGCCGTGCTGTACAACCAGCGTGTGGAAGAGATCTCGCCCAACATCCGCTACTGCGCCTACAACATCGGTGAGCGGGGCTCGGGCCGACCAGGAGCCAGAATGGGCCGCGGCCGGCTAAGGTGCCGTGCTCGGCTAGCGGCTCGAACGTTCGTCACAGGCCACTTGAGATCCCCCCTCGGGTCCTGGTCTGGGATATGTCTCGGGGAGGGTTGGGGTGTTCCTTCCTGTACCTGGAGTCTGGCCCGGAGAGCGAGACGGGCAGCTAGTCCAGTCCCCTCGTGGCTTTGTTTGGCCTCAGTTGGGGCCAAAGTCCGGGGCCTTTCACCAGTGACGGTACAAGCGCTGAGTGGTCGGGGCCGGGTGGCTTCGCCCACAGGCCGGGCGCCCGCTCCCTGCCGATGGGTGGGTCGATTGATTGCTCTCACACTCGCCCTTCGCTCGCTCTCAGGGGACCAGACAGCCATTAGTGAGCTGATCCAGATGAGGCTGAGGTCGGGCGGTACCGAAGGCCTGCTGGCTGAAAAACTGGAGGTAACCGGAGGTGACCCTGCGACGTGTCCCCCGTGTGCCAACTCGAGGCTCTCCCCTTGCCCGCGGGCAGGCCCCAGGGACGGCCGTTCCCGGGGGTGGCCGAGGTCACAGCGCCAGGCCGGTCCGTCCTCTGCAGGCCCTGATATCGCAGACCCGAGCCAAGCAGGCCGCCACCATGAGCGAGGTGGAGTGGAGGGGCCGGACTGTTCCGGTGAAGATCGATCGGGTCAGGATCTTCCTGCTGGGCTTGGCCGACAGCGAAGCCGCCATTGCCCAGGTAAGCAGCGCCCAGCCTGACTCGGGGGCTCTCCTGCTCCGGGCGGCCCCGGCCGAGATGCGACTGGGTACGCGACGGGCTTCCGCTGCTGCCTGCCACTTCTCTGCTGGGCGGGGGTCCCTTAGGCCCTGGATGCCAGCAATGGGACGGGCACTCTGGTCACTTGCTCGTGGAGACGGGGTCTTTGGAAAGGTGGGTGAGCCAGAGTAGTGGAAGGAGCTGCTGATCTTGGAAGGCCGGGATCGCCAGCCGGCCTTCTCCGCTCAGTCGGTGGCTCGGTGGGGAAGCTGCTCTAGCCCTCCTTCCCCCTGCCTGCTGCCCAGAGGAGGAGTGATAATGATATGATAATGATAATATTGCTATGTGGAGGCACTGTTCTAAACACTGGGGAAGGCACAAGCTAATCGAGGTGGACAGAATCCATGTTCTTAATCCCCATTTTACAGATTTAACCGAGGCCCAGAGGAGCAGCGTGGCATAGTGGCGAGGGCCCGGGATTGGGAGTCAGAGGTGGTGGGTTCTAATCCCGGCTCCGCCACTGATCAGCTGTGTGACTTAGGGCAAGTCACTTGACTTCTCTGTGCCTCAGTTCCCTCATCTGTATAGATGTTTGTACGTATTTATTACTCTATTTTGTTTGTACATATTCTGTTTATTTTATTTGGTTAAGATGTTCTATTTCGTCGTCCGTCTCCCCATTCTGGCCTGTGAGCCCGCTGTTGGGTAGGGACCGTCTCTAGATGTTGCCGACTTGGACTTCCCAAGCGCTTAGTACAGTGCTCTGCACACAGTAGGCGCTCAATAAATACGATTGAATGAATGAATGTGGGGCACTCTGGGGGGGTCCGCCTGCCCTCCGTCCTGCCCCGTCCCATCCGTACTCATCCAACTTGTACTTCCCAAGCGCTTAGTACAGTGCTCTGCCCACAGTAAGCGCTCAATAAATACGATTGAATGAATGTAAAATGGGGATGAAGAGTGGGAGCCCCCCGTGGGACAACCTCATTACCTTGTATCTACCCCAGCGCTTAGCACTTTGTAAGCGCTTAAGAAATGACATCATTATTATTATTATTGCTAAGTGACTTGCCCAAGGTCACAAAGAAAAGTGGCAGAGTTGGGATTAGAACTCAGGTCCTTCTGACGCTGAGGCCCTTGCTCTGTCCACTGGGCCATGCTGCTTCTCAGTCCACCTGTGGGGTGTTTGTGGGTTGTTGCTTTTAAGGGCAGGGGGTAGGGTGGGGGGTGAGCTTTCTCAACCAGACTAGAGCATGTAGTGGTGTTGGTTACCTTGGGAACCAAGGAGTGGAAAAAGGTGACTGGAGTCCTGGTGTTCAGTGAGTGGAGAGGAGATTGTTGTTAATTATAACAACTGTGGCATTTAAGTGCTTACTATGTGTCATACACTGGGGGAGATACAAAGGTAATCAGGTCAGACAGTTCTTGACACACACAGAGCTCACAATATAAGTAGGAGAGAGAACAGGTGTTGGATCACCATTTTGTAGATAAGGTAACTGAGGCACAGAGAAGTTGTGATTTGCCCAAAGTCACAACTCTAAGCCTGTTGTGGGCAGGGATTGTCTCTCCTTACTGCTGAATTGTATTTTCCAAGCGCTTAGTACAGTGCTGTGCACATAGTAAGTGCTCAGTAAATACGACTGAGTGAATAACAGACATGTGGCCGAGCTGGGATTAGAACCCAGTTCCTCTGACTCTCAGGCCCGTTGTCTTTCCAAATGGCTGTGCTGCTACTCTGGTTGTGAGGGGGAGGCGAGGACCCTCCAACTTGGGACTCTGGCAGGGAAACTGGAGTAGGGGTGTCTGCCTTTAGGTGTGTAAGTCTGGCCAGGAGGTGTGGGGTGTGCTCCTGTGTGTATTTTTGGGGGGATTCAGGGGTGGTGAGTTGGGTACCCTTGGGGGATGGAATTGTTGTTTGTAGCCAAGGGCATAAACAGGCTTTTGGTTTGTTCTCTGGTGGGGTAATAGTGGGCTTACTCTCGGCTACCAAAGGTCAGTAGTGAAGGCCACAGGACGGACGGCACCATCCTATTAATAATTATAATAATAATTATGGTATTTATTAAGTGCTTACTATGTGCCAAGCACTGTTCTAAGCGCTGGGGTAGATAGAAGGTAATCAGGTGGTCCCATGTGGGGCTCACAGTCTTAATCCCCCTTTTACAGATGAGGGCACTGAGGCACAGAGAAGTGAAGTGACTTACCCAAAGTCACACAGCTGATAAGTGGCGGAGCTGGGATTAGAACCCGTGACCTCCAACTCCCAAGCCCGGGCTCTTTCCACTAAGCCACACTTCACTTCTATTCCTTTTGTCTCTGAAGAATCCAGGGTGTTTATCCCATTAGCCACCCCGGGGGGGATTGGAAGCTAATTTCCCTAAACACCTGTTGGACTCCACTCCTTTCTCCCAAGAGCTGGAGCCCTCCATTAACGAGAGGCGGGCGGGAATTGTTGTCGCCTTTGACAGTTCCAGAACCTGAGGCCCAGAGAGGTCTCGGGTGCGGCCGCAGGTCCCAAAATTGGGGAGCCGGAGCCGTCAACGCCCAGACACTGCAACCTCTCCCCTGATCTGGTCCTCCCCGCCGCTGCCCAAGTCTGTCCGGCTCCACCCGGCGAGGGAGTGGCAGGCATTCCTCCCATGCCCAGTTCTCTAACAATGTGCCCCTGTCCCCGTGCCTCACCCCCAAATGTTTCTCCCGGAACCGCTGGATGTGTACCAGGTCACAGTCCGAAGGGGGTTCCCGCGATCTGGCCCGGCTGGGCGTCCTGAAGTCCCAGCCCAGGGCCTTGCCGACAGGAGACGCGCTTAGTACAGTGCTCTGCACACAATAAGCGCTCAATAAATACGATTGATTGATTGAGACCAGACAGAAGAAGGCCGGGCAGACGGGTTGAGACAGTGACCATCCGAACCCCCCTGCGGGCGGCCCAACCACGGCCCGCCAGGTGTTCGGCGCTTTCACCACTTCCCAGAATCATAACGTTTCCCAGCCCCACCCAACCCCACGATGGAGCCCGCCTTTTCCCAGGACAGCAGTGTTTACCGGAGGGGTTGGAGCCCCGCCGGCCTTTCAGTGTCTCCAAGGAATTGGGGACTCCCAGAACTCGGCCCCCTGGGGGACTCTGTCTCCCTCCTTTCTTCTCTCCCTCCCTCCCATTGTGTGCCCAGCCCGGGGCTCCCCAAGGAGGGGCGAGAGAGGAGAATGCGGTCGGACTCGCCCCGGCTGGCTCAGTCTCTCTTGCCTCCTTCCCACCTCCTCCACCTTCTAGTAGTTTCCTCGGCCCCTCACAGCCCCCTCATGTCAGGGGTCTCCTCTTGAGAGCCTCCACGCTGCTGTGCTTCCGCTGGTCTCCTCCCTCCCCTCCCCCCCGACTTTCCGTCCATCGACCGCCTCCAGACAGTCCTGGAAATGGCTAGAAGCGGGAGAGAAGCACACCCCGAGGGGCTGCAGGTGGTTGTTTTCTCAAGAATTGATTCCCCAATCGATCCTCCGGAACGACGAGGGGCACGGAGGCTGGGCTTCTTCCAGGGGCCTCCGTGCTCCCAGCACCAGGACTCGGGGCCAGTAGAGAGCTTGGGCGTTTAGCTTTCCATGTGTTTTGTAACAAGGAGCATCTGGTGCCCGTCTGCGCCAGGGCAGCACCCCCTCCAAATCTCCCAGGATCAGCCGCCCTCGACCTTTCTAACTGGGGTGGCTAGGGGAAGGGCAGTGTGGCCTAATGGAAAGAACACGGACCTGGGATTCCAGATCCTAGTTCTGCCAATTGCTGTGTGACCTTGGGCAAGTCACTTTATTTCTCCGTGCCTCAGTTTCCTCAACTGTAAAGTGGAAGTTAACTGTTCCCCCTCCGTCTTAGACTGTGAGTCCCATGTGGGACAGGGACTGTGTCTGTCCTAATTAACTTGCACCTAACCAGCTCCTAGAACAGTGTTTGAAACGTAGTAGGTGCTTAACCCATACCATTAAAAAAAACCAAAAAACCACAGCAGACGTCGCTGCTAGTGAGCGCCCTTCCACCCGAGTAAGGCCAGGGGAATCTGCAGTGTGAGGTTGGGACTAGAAAAACAGTGGGATTAGGCTGGAGCGTTAGAACCGGGGAGTCTGTCTGGATCCAAGAGGCTGTGTTATTGGGAGAGGTGGGCTCAGCATGGTGCCAGGCACCCCAAGTTTTCCTAGCGCGGGCTTTTGTGAGAGTGTATCATCCAGGCCCGCCGGGTACAGAAAGGTGGACTTCAGCCCTGGTCTTCGGGATAGAGGAGCCCCAGTGGCCTCCTTCAGCTGCCCAGCTGCCGACATCTCCCGTTTCAGTGGCAGGGAGGAACAGAGAACCAGCCTCTGGGGGCTCTTCTAAGACACCCCCCCTGCCCCCGCCTGCAGTAGTCCCCCTCTCTGTGAGATATCTTGACGGTGTGCATCTTCTCAAACCACTTTTGGGGGCCGGGAGACTGCAGGGGGTGGTGGCTCCCCCCAACTGCCCCTTGAGCCCCCACTGCCCCGACCTTAGGCGGAAAACGAGGAGACCAAGGAGCGCCTGTTCGAGTCTGTGCTCAGCGAGTGTCGAGACACCATCCAGGCCGTGCGGGAAGAGCTGAAGCCAGACCAGGTGAGCTATCCAAGGGCACTTGTGGTCTGGGCATCAAGTCCGAGTGGGAGACCTGTGAGGGCAGACCCCTTCCCCTGCCGCCCCACATGGAGCTGATCCGGTCTCTCTCTGCCCCAATTGGCCACTGTAGAAGCAGAGGGAGCACCTGCCAGAAGTGGAGTCTGGGAAGGTATCTAATCTGCAGTACCTGCACAGGTAAGGCTCTGGCATCCCCCCCCCCTCCAGCCCCGCAATCCCTGGAGGTCTCTCCACTCCATCCATTTGAGACCCTCCCCAATGGGGGGACTGCCTAGCCCTGAGCATCCCGCGCTGTCCCCCGACGCTTTGCAGCTACCTGACGTTCATCAAACTGTCCACGGCGATCCGACGGAACGAGAGCATGGCCAAGGGGCTCCAGCGGGCTCTACTGCAACATCAGCCCGAGGACGACAGCCGGCGCAGCCCTCGGCCCCAGGACCTGATCCGCCTCTATGACATCATCCTGCAGGTGACCCCAGGGGGATGCCCCTCACGCTCACAGCCCTTGGGCGCCTGGGACTCGGGAGCCTCGGGGGTCTGGTGCCCTCCGGGGGAACTGGGAATGAGAAGGCTCCTTTAGTGGGATGTGAGCTGCCACTAAAATGTTCTTCCCCCAGGGATCCCACACCCCAAAACCCAGGAAGCGACCGCTGATGTTACCCTCGGCATGGCCGAGCTTACTTCTGGTTCTCCTCTTCCTCCATGGGGTCCTCTTTGATCAACTCCTGGTTCTGGCCTCTAGCCCCCCAGGGCGTGGTGTTTCTGGCTCTAGCACTTAGGGATGCACATATATCCATCGGAACAGTCAGTTATTTAACTTGGTCATTTTGTCCTGACACTTGCTGGTGGAGCCTCGTCGTCCCCCTGCTCCCATCAGCGGCCCCTGTCCGTGTCCCCCATTAGAGGGGGAGCTCCTAGAGGGCAAGGAGTGGGTGCTTTGATGTTCTGCCGGCCAACTTGGCCGAGCGCCCGGTCCAGGGCACTGCCTTCGGAAACTTCCCTCGATCGATTGCTTCCGCACTCTGAATCCGTTCTCCCGGCTTTGCTCCCGGTTTCTCGGCAGAATCTGCAGGAGCTGCCTCAGCTGCCCGGCCTGGAGGAGGACAAGGCTTTTCAGAAGGAGGTCGGACTGAAGACCCTGGTCTACAAAGCTTACAGGTGACTCTGCCCGAGGCCCGCTCCGTAGGGTTCAGCCGGGGCGTTTGGGGGGCCTGGGCGAGGCACTCTGTCCGAGTGAATCCTCAGCACTCTCGGGTACGGCAGCGCTAAGTGGCCATGACCCCCCGCCAGGTGCTTCTTCATCGCCCAGTCCTATGTGTTGGTGAAAAAGTGGAGTGAAGCTTTGGTTCTGTACGACCGTGTCCTGAAATACGCCCGTGAGATGCAGGCCCAGGCCGGGGACTCTGACATGAGCCTCAAGGTGGGCACCGCACCCTCGCGTGCCCCCTCTCACCCTCAGCTGCGGTCATCCAGGCCCTGACGAGCAGAAGTCCCCACCCTTGGACTCCGGGCCTTCGAGGAACTCGGAAGTTGCTCTTGGGTCGGAGCTGGCTTGCTGCTGGCCATAAGGCCTGTGTCCCAACCAACCCCCAGACTCCTGGAGGGAGGGAATCAATCAATCCTATTGAGCGCTTACTGTGTGCAGAGCACTGTACTATTCGCTTGGGAAGTACAAGTTGACAACATATAGAGACAGTCCCTACCCAACAGTGGGCTCACAGTCTAGAAGGGGCGGATTTTACCAAGAGTCACACAGTGATGGAGCCTTGCCGCTGTCAGCCTTGGGTGGGGATGCCCGGGCTGGGGAGGGCTGTGCGTGCCCCGGGTGGTGGGCACGCACGCAACTGCTCCGCAAAAAAACCCAAGAGAAATACCAGTGAGGTCCCCATTTCCCCTCACACCCAGTCCCAGCTCCTGTTGTCTGTCAGTACCGGGAGAGAGCTCCTCGCTCCCTTATCCTCCCCAGCCTCTCCCTGGACCTCCCCTCACCCATCCGCGTGTCCCAAATCCAGGAGCTTCCAGACGTACAAGAGCTGATCTCGCAGGTGAACGCTGAGAAGTACTCGCTGCAGGCTGCTGCCATCTTAGGTGAGGCGGGGCGAGGGGCCGGTCCCCGGGGTCCACCTCCCTTGAGCTCCTGAGGACACATTGAGCGGGGATCCCCTTTGGAGCTGAGGTGTCTCTCCCTGGCGTGATGGCTCTGGGAAATGTACCTCTCCCCCCGGGGTGCTGGGAGAAGGGAGAAGCCACATCACCCTCTCTCCCTACTCGGGCCTCCAGGATAGGGCAGGCCGGACCCAGTCATGGTGTTCCCTTCCTTGTTGGGGTCGCGGGAGTCTGAGAGTGGGATTCACCCCACTCTCATCACTTCTCCTCAGATACAAGCGTCTCTCACCAAGCGGAGTCTCCTGTGCAAGAGAAGGACGGCAAGGTAGGACTGGGCCCTGAAACTCGGAGCCGAGGCGGGTGGACTGCGGGTCTCGGTCGGCGTGGGTCTGGTGTGTGGGGAAAGCCGGTGGGGGGGGGGCGTCCCGGGGTCCTCGAGCCCCGGCGGAGCAGCGGGGACCGCAGCCGCGCACTCTCTTGGTCGGCAGCCCCTCGTGGAACGCTTCGAGACCTTCAGCCTCGACCCGTCCCTCGTCAGCAAGCAGGCCAACCTGGTGCACTTCCCCCCGGGCTTCCGGCCCATTCCCTGCAAGCCCTTGTTCTTCGACCTGGCCCTCAACCACGTGGCCTTCCCCCCGCTGGAGGACAAGGTGGAACAGAAGCCCAAGAGCGGCCTGACGGGCTACATCAAGGGCATCTTCGGCTTCCGCAGCTAAGAGAGGCTGCCCGCCTGGAGGCGCCGGGGGTGGGGATCCTCGTCAGCCCTCCCGGGTCCTGGTCCGATTAAATCCGGGTGTGAAACTGCCTGGGGCAGGGCCCCGCCATCCTCTTCCCTCTCTCCCGTGTGTCAGTGCTCTCCGCTCCCGGCCCCACGCTGCATAGGTGCCAGCCGGGGTCAGTGTCCCATGGTCCAGGCCCAAGAGCCGTGACCTTCTCCCTCACTGCCGTACAGGGGGACCGACCGAGTCCAGGGTCGGCGGCGCCTTCCCTGCCCAGAGACTCACAGTGGCGCTTCCCTCCACACTCAGGGGGCCCTCACCCAAGCACCCCAAGTCAGCACAGCTTAGGGTCATACCTTCGCCTTACTCCCACCCCAGGCATCCTGGGATGGTGAGTGCCCCCAGGCCGCCCCTCACTCCCCTGGGGCCCTTCCTCTTCTGGGCCTTGGGTCCCAGTCTCTCTGCTCCAGGGTCTCTCTCCGTACCCGTCCGATACTGTCCGTGCTTGGCTTTCTCGGGGCCAAGTTGTGGGAAGGGGGTCTGGGTTGCAGCAGGAGCCCTTCCTGCCCTCACCGCCCTAGCTTGGTCCCAGGGACGGGCTCTTGTTGCCCCGAAGGATGAGGTGAAGGTGACTCGGGGCCTCTGGGATTGATGGACTGGGGGCCAGACCTCACCTGGTACCTCCCCCACCTTCCTCCCTGGGGCCCCTGATTGAGACGGGCACCAAACACGCCCCACTCACGGCCGCCCGTACCCAATCGCGGGCACGCTGCCTAGTGTGCACTGGCCCGGCTCAGGGCCCTGCCCCGTGTGGGCATAGGCCAGGTGGCCCTGCGGCCACCTGGGGAGGGTGGGGAGGCGGGCCTCAGAGAACAACCGGCACTGTAGGGCCCGCGGGCCACCCAGCTTCCCGGCGGGCCACAGTGGAACCGGGCTTTCCAGTCTGGGAGACACGGCTCGCACACCCCACCCTGAGTGAGAAAAGGCCCAGGCGAGTTTCACTCGCCAGGTCCTGACGCGGAACCGGAGGGGCGTCAACCCAGTGCCTGCGGCTGGCATTGGGGTGGGGCGTCACCCCTGAGACCCACCTGTTTCCTGACTTAAAGGGGGCACTGGGCTGTTCTTGTTGATGCTCACTTCAGACCCAACAGTCCCAGCCGCTCAATCAGCTGTATTTAATAATAATAATAATGGCATTTATTAAGCGCTTACTATGTGCAAAGCGCTGTTCTAAGCGCTGGGGAGGTTACAAGGTGATCAGGTTGTCCCAAGGGGGGCTCACAGGTTTAATCCCCATTTTACAGATGAGGTAACTGAGGCACAGAGAAGTTAAGTGACTTGCCCAAAGTCACACAGCTGACAATTGGCGGAGCCAGGATTTGAGCCCATGACCTCGAACTCCAAAGCCCGTGCTCTTTCCATTGAGCCACGCTGCTTACTCTGTGCCGAGCACTGGGGAGAGTATATTAGACCAGACTTAGTAGACGCGTTCCCTGCCCACAATGAGCTAACAGTCTAGGGGGGAAAGCTCTTTAGCTGCCGAAGCATCTAACGCAAAGTAGGGAGGGGCCGCCATGGCTCCATCCCACGTCTGCCCGTCCACAGAGCCTGTTTGTTCGGTTTGGAAAAATGTTAGACGGGGCTGTGAGTCAGCTGATGGATGGGGCCCAGCCTTTCCTGGGCTGTGGGGCCTCCTCTTGCCTTCCCTACCCCCTTCTGATTTCATGTCCATTGTTCGATGTCCTGTCTCCTTTTCCAGGGTTCTAGTAAGTCGTGTCCTCTCCCTCTTCCCACCTCCCGCATCTGGAAGGAAGTGTCAACTAGCTTCCCAACAGTTCCCTCTCCCCCGCTATCCTTGGCAACTTGCCCTACAAGCAGGCCAGACTGTGGTGGCAGGAGGCTCGGAAGCTCAACGCCCCCAGTTGGCACAGCCTCCCTCCCTCCTTTCCCTAGCCGGCTTCCAGTAACCCCCAAAACACATGGCCACTGACCACCATTCCCAACCCGGGACCGATGGGCAGCTGGAGGCCCGGACCGGCAGCGGCCAGAGCTACAGTGGAGTAGCGGAAGCCTCGGGATTGCGGGGGCTTGGAGCTGCCAGAGAGAGAGAAACCAGACTCGGGTCAGCAGGGGTTGATGTTGGGGAGTGGGGAGGCGGGTCTGGGAGATGCCCTGCCAGTCTGGGAGGGTGTAGGGGGGAGAGGGCGGCACCCCTACAGCTGCTAGCCGAAAGGCAAGCCTGCCTGCCCCAGCAGGAGTGGCCGGACCTGCATGGAGGAGGGCAGGGTGGAGCAGGGGAACAGCAGGTCAATCCCAATTAGTTTCTCCTTCACAAAGGTGGCCTCCCTGTGACCTCTGGGTACTGGACTCCTGCCTCCTCTCCCTCCATGCCACTTCCCCCCTGCCCCAATTGTAGAAGCAGTCCTTTACCCAGCCCCATTTACTGCCGGGCCAGGGGGGTCCTTCCCTCCCTTAGCTGCATTCCTAGGTGACTTCTTCCCCATTCCATTCATTCACTCAATCGTATTTATTGAGCGCTTACTGTGTGCAGAGCGGTGTACTAAGCGCTTGGGAAGTACAAGTCGGTATATAGAGATGGTCCCTTCCCAACAACGGGCTCACACCCAGCCCTGCCCCTCGACGACTCCGGCTTAGCCGGTAGACTTCTGATGCCGCCCAGTTCACTCAGCCTGGCAGGAAAGTGCCTCTGTCCCCTCCCTGCTTCTCTCCAATTTTCACCTGGAAGCTCCCTGCCCGCAGGGCCAGCTCCTGGGCAGGGGACAGAGACTTGGGGGGCATTAGGCCCCTGCCCCGGTCCAGCAGGGGCCACGGGAGCTGGAGGGGGTGAGGGGCTTGAGAAATTCCCAACCAGGCTTGCAGCAGGTATCCTTGACTGCAAGCCTCCATGCTAATAGCGCTCCCAGGAAAAGGGGCCCGGGTGCGGGGGCGGCTGCTTCCTGAAGCAGTAATTGCTGTAGCAGAAGTGGAGGGCAAGGTCTCCACTATCAATCAGTCAATCAATCGTATTTATTGAGTGCTTACTGTGTGCAGAACACTGTACTAAGTGCTTGGGAAGTACAAGTTGGCAACATATAGAGACGGTCCCTGCCCAACAGTGGGCTCACAGTCTAGAAGGGGGAGATAGAGAACAAAACAAAACATATTAATAAAATAAATAGAATAGATATGTAATAAATACATACAAACATATATACATATATACAGGTGCTGTGGGGAAGGGAAGGAGGTAAGGCGGGGGGGATGGAGAGGGGGAAGGCCCCCTTTCAGAGCTGTGCCAATTTATCCTCTGATTTTAGGGCTCTTCTATTACCACTGGCATTGCAGGTTGATCAGCTCATTTTTATTTTTGTGTTGTTCTTTTTAAGGATTTTTTTTTTTTAATTTTTCAGCGCTTGCTATGTGCCCGGCACTGTTCTGAGCACTGAGGTAGATACAGGATGATCAGGTTGGACACGGTCCAGGTCCCACATGGGGCTCACAGTCAATCCCTGTTTTACAGATGAAGTAACTGAGGCTCAGAGAAGTTAAGTGACTTGCCCAAGGTCACACAGCAGACAAGTGGCAGAGCCGGGATTAGAACGCAGGTCCTTCTGACTCCCGGGCGGGGTCCTATCCACTAGGCTACGCTGCTTCTCAAAGTCAGGTTTCCACAGAGATTTGAACTCACATCGCAGGATTCAGCGTCCAAGGTGCTAACCATTACGGCATAGAACCAGACTCCGTCCCTGAGAGAAAGGGAGGGAAGAGAGGCTGCTTTGGTTGTCCCCGTTTTGCAGGTGAGGAATCTGACGTTCCAGAGAGGTTAAGTGACTTGCCCAAGGTCACCCAACAGGCCAGGGGCTAAGCTGGGATTAGTAGTAATAGTTGTAATAGTGCCTATTAAGCGCTTTCTGAGTGGAAGGCATCGTGCTTGAGTGCTCTGAAAGGGACAATTATCTCCAGTCTCCCAAGGATCCTTGGGTGCCGCCGTTGGAGGCTACTGGAGTCTCCCTTTGAGAGCCGTGGGCGAGTCCTGGTCTGAGAGGACTGAAGCCCCCCGGGGCCGGGACCCTCTCAATAGGGAGGAATTGCCACGCACCTGACCTCACCTGTCCCCACCTGCCCTTGGAGCAGGAACAGCAGGTCCCTCGGGCTGAGGGACTGAGGGGAGGCGAGCTGGAGAGTGTGAATGGTGAGATGCCAGCCAACCCGCCCATAGTCTCCCACCTGTGTGGGGTAGCCCAGGCTGGCAAGCAGCCTCATGGACGGAGTGGGGCCGGGCCCCACCGTCCCCACAATGCTGCTGCTTTTGGCTCAGCTCTCATCATCATCATCAATCGTATTTATTGAGCGCTTACTATGTGCAGAGCACTGTACTAAGCGCTTGGGAAGTACAAATTGGCAACATAGAGTGACAGTCCCTACCCAACAGTGGGCTCACAGTCTATAAGGGGGAGACAGAGAACAAAACCAAACATACTAACAAAATAAAATAAATAGAATAGGTATGTACAAGTAAAATAAATAAATAGAGTAATAAATATGTACAAACATATATACATATATACAGGTGCTCTTCTAACAAAGGCAGCCCCATCCAACCCTTCTCCCATCCGTGGCCTCCGCTCAGCCTGTTGGGGCTGGAGGGAGGTGAGAGAGAGAAAGAGCAGCGGAGCCGAGGCTGGGGCGGTTTGTTATGTGAACAAACAGCCTGGCAGGGGCCCGGGCCATCAGAGGTATTACAGACAGTTAGAGGGGATAATTGGCCCTCCGGGAGAGAGATGGGAAGAAGGCGAATTTGGGGGTGGGAGGAGGGCAGGCGGGCCCAATGCGGGGAGAGAGAGATGGAAGAAGAAAGGAGGGCGCTGGTGGGGGGACGACAACGGTTGCCTTTCATCTCTGATCCGAGCTCTGAAATGACGAGTGCTCTCAGGGAGAAAATACCAATAACCATCTCTGTCCTGCTCCCACCCGCCGCAGCCCAATCATCCAGGCAGCCTGGGCTCCTGGTCCGGCCTCTGTGTTTTTCGGCCACTTACCTTGTTCTTTCAAAGCCTCCCTGCACTTTCTCTCTCTCTCTCTCTCTTTCTCTGTCACACCCCCACCCCCCAGTTTCCTGGTCCAGCCTCTATGTCTTTCGGCCATTTACTTTGTTCTTTCAACCCCCCCCCCCCCCGCTCATCCTTGCCCCCAAAGCTCCCCCCACACAGACACACACTCACCCACCCACCTCTCCCCAATTCCAGTTCCTTTTCAGCGTCCACTGGACAATGATGGAAGCTCGGTGGGCACCCTACCCCCTCCCAACCCCCCCAACACGCCCCTCTCAGCCTCATCCTGGTCCATATCTGCCTAATCCTGGGGAGACATGGACACGTTTCCACAGCCTGCAGACCACTTAAGTCAGTGGTATTTATTGAGTGCTTGTGTGCGGGGCTCTGAGCTGAACTTTAGAAGAAAGGCCTTTGTCTTCCCTCCTCTTTTTACTCCTTTCCTTCTTTCTCCTCTCCTGGCCCTGCCTCTCCCCTGCAGGAGGGCTAGCACAGTGTACCCGGAGTTCTGATCTGCATCCTCTGCTGGAGGGGGACGCGGGGGCCTGTGTCCCTAACCCCAGCGTTCAGCTGCAGCCCTAGGACAGACGGGCGGCTGGGAGTCCTGGGTTCCCGCGCTCTGACTTGGCCTTGACGCCACGAGCCAAACCCCCCCTCACACCCACCCGGGGAAAGAGGGAGGCCAACTCGGGGGTCCCAACTCCACGCAGGAACCGAGGCCGAGCTGTGGCCGGAGAGGCCTGGCCGTGCATCGTGTGTGTATCCGGGTAATTGTGCGTTTTGTGTATCTTTGGGTGGGCCGGTTTCTCCTCCGTGGGTCCGGAGGCTCCTTCCCACCCACACGCACTTTCGGGGTCCCTCTTTCCGTCTGCTCGCTCCACTTCTGCCGCGAATCTCTGAGAGGATCCACCCATCCTCGGGAGGATGTGGGGCTCTACCTGGGGGTCTGCTCAGGTGTAGATAATCAAGTCACTTAACTTCTCTGTGCCTGTTACCTCATCTGTAAAATGGGGATTAAGACTGTGAGCCCCAAGTGGGACAACCTGATCACCTTGTAGCCCCCCCAGCGCTTAGCACAGTGCTTTGCACATAGTAAGCGCTTAACAACTACCACCATTATTACTATTATTATTATGATAGTATTTGTTAAGCGCCTATGAGGTGCCAAGCACTGTTCTAAGCACTGGGGGAGATACAAGGTCATCAGGTTGGCCCACGTGGGGCTCACAGTCTTCATCCCCATTTTCCAGATGAGGGAACTGAGGCACAGAGGAAGTGAAGTGACTTGCCCCAAGTCACACAGCTGACAAGTGGCAGAGTCTGGATTAGAACCCATGACCGGCCCGGGTTCTTTCCACTGAGCCACGGGGATGGAAAAGCGGGGCGGGGGGGGGGGGGTGTCAGAAGCTGGGTGGGACCGGCCTCAGTCGCCACCGCCACACCCTCCGCGCCTCCCTCCCAAACTGGTTGTGTGAGTGTGAGAGAGGTGTGTGTGTGAGTGTGAGTGTGGGTGTGTCGCCCAGGGCTGCTCGCTCAGCTCACCTTGGGGGGGTGGGAAGAGGAGGGGGAGGAGGGGCCTCCCAGAAACTGGGCTTCCCGGGCCTCCAGCGCCGCTCGGAGTGTGCCCAGTCTGCTGGGGATTCACACAGCGGGAGCCAGGGGAGCGAGCCTGCCTGTCCACCCGTGTCCACCCGCCCGGCCCTCCTGCCTTCCTTCCATCCCTCCCACCTGCCCTTCCTGCCAACGCCGCCGCCGCCGTCATGTTCAAGGGCCTGAGCAAAGGCTCCCCGGCCAAGGGGTCTCCCAAGGGCTCCCCGAAGGGCTCCCCCAGCAAGCACAGCAGGTGAGCGGAACCCCGCGGGGCTGCCGGGGCCTTGGGCTCAGGGTGGGCAAGGAGCTCCCCTCTACCCCCCACGGCCCTGGGTTGCCAGGCGGTGCTGTGTCTCTCCGCCTCGGGGGTCTCGGAAGTGCCAGAGGGACCGTACCCTGGTCAACGAGTGCCAGCCTGCCCCCCAGGGCGATGGGCCAAGGGTACAGTGGGGTGCCAGGGGGCATAAGGCAGGGAGGGATCAGGGAACTGCCAACCCCCCAGCCCGGAACCCACCGCCCGCTTTCCCTCCTCCTGGTCCCATGCGAGGATTTAAAGCCCCTGGAAAGGTGGTGCTGAGAGGGAGAAGGGGGAAAGACTGGAGGTTGCAGAAAGGGGGGTCCTAGATGTCCGATCTGACCTTCTTGGAGGTTGCAGCACTGGCCTGCAGGTTGGGATTGATTCCCAGAGCTCAGGGAGGAGCAGTGCCCTGGAGGGACCTTGGAGGGAGTGAGGTGGGGCAGGTGCCATGGCACTCTCAGCTCGGCCTTCTCCCCAGCCCAACCGGGGCTGAGGGCAAGGGCCCTTCCCCAGAGCTGGCTGCAGGGGCAACTCTTGGGGTCCAGGCAGAGAGAGGCAGGCCCAGACCACCACTGCCGCTGCCACCCCTGCTGAACCCTCCTGGGCACAAGTGGCATGGGTGACGGGGCACCCTGGGGCTGCTGTCAGTGCCAGGGTGGGGGAGTGTGGAGGGCAGACTCTCACCCTGGGCCCATCCCTGAATCGGGTGGGAATGAGCAGACCCCCACCCCTCCTCTCCACCATGGGCCAGGGCTGGGAGTCCGAGTTTCTGGGCAGAGGAGTAGGGCCCTGGGACTGGGGCAAGAGACAGGGATGCGGCCCAGGCCTGGCATTTGTCTCTTGATGTGGGGTGACTCTTCTTGGCCCGATCCGGCCCATTGGCTGTTTGGAGTTCAAGGTGGGTCAGGGCCTTTCCCTATGGGCCCTCTTCCTTCATCAATCGTATTTATTGAGCGCTTACTATGTGCAGAGCACTGTACTAAGCGCTTGGGAAGTACAAATTGGCAACATATAGAGACAGTCCCTACCCAACAGTGGACTCACAGTCTAAAAGTCCTTCATCCCGGCTCTGCCGCTTGTCAGCTGTGCGACTGGGCAAGTCACTTCACTTCTCTGTGCCTCGGTCGCCTCATCTGTAAAATGGGGATTAAGACTGTGAGCCCCCCGTGGGACAACCTGATCACCTTGTAACCTCCCCAGTGCTTAGAACAGTGCTTGGCACATAGTAAGCGCTTAACAAATACCAACATTATTATGATTATTACGAGAGGCCCTGCCTCAGAGGGCCTCCCTGTCAGCCATAGGGAAACCGGGAGGGTGGGAGCGTGGAGGGCTGGAGGTCCCAGTTTCCAACCAGCCGGCCCATACTCTGTCCTGAACCCGGCCTGCTGTTGGGGTTCCAGCGGGAGGGAGATCATCTGGACCCCAACCCCTTGCTTAATCTGCTCCCTCTGGGCTGGGGCTGGGCTCCACCCTGGGCCCCTGTTAATCTGCCAGATATCTTGGGGAGACACTGACCCAATCATCCTCAGATCAGTTAAGGGGAGGGGTACTTGGGAGATAGGGATCAGGGGAGCTGGGGCCGGGGGTGGGGTAAAATGGGTCCATCCCCTGTGCGCCTTTCATGTGGGTGTGTAGGGGTGTGTGTGAAAGAGAGAGAGAGAGGTCCCAGATAAACCCTTTGGGGGGAGAGGGGCTCTGAGCTGGGGTTTCCTGTCCTCTGCTGGGGTGGAGTGGGGATTCATTCATTCATTCATTCAATCGTATTTATTGGGCACTTACTGTGTGCAGAGCACTGTACTAAACACTTGTGGAAAGAGCCCGGGCTTTGGAGTCAGGGGTCATGGGTTCAAATCCCGGCTCCGCCAATTGTCAGTTGTGTGACTTTGGGCAAGTCACTTCACTTCTCTGGGCCTCAGTTACCTCATCTGTAAAATGGGGGTGAAGACTGTGAGCCCCCCATGGGACAACCTGATCACCTTGTAACCTCCCCAGCGCTTAGAACAGTGCTCTGCACATAGTAAGCGCTTAAAAAATGCCATCATTATTATTACAAGTTGGCAACATATAGAGACGGTCCCTACCCAACAGGGGGCTCACAGTCTCTTCAAAGAGCCCAGATGGGCCCAGGGCAGGGGGTGGGATGCAGAGAGAGGCGGGGTGAGAAGTTGGAGGGGTGCGGAGTTAGGGGTGAGGGTGAGGGGCTGGTCAGTCCGTTGGTCCAATTTGCTCCAAATGACAGGATGGTGAGGGAAGGGGGTTGGAGGGGAGAGGGCTCTGGCCACCTTGCCCACCCCGGGCAGGAGGGCAAGGGAGCCCTGCCGTAGCCTCGGGCCCCCAGGAGTCCCGGTGCCCAGTCCCGGGGAGCCGCCAGCCGGGCGCCTGGTGTGGGCAGCCCGCACGGTGGGGCAGGGTGGGGAGCCGTGACTCACTCTCCCCTTCTCTCCCCCTCCTTCCCCGAGGAGAGCAGGAATCTGGGCGGGACCCAACGGGCTGCATTCCCCCTGGGAGAGGGGCTGGGCTGGGCGGCCAAACCGCCGCAGGCCTGCCTGGACTCCCTGTCCCCCCTCTGCCCTCTCTCCATCCGCCCCGGTGGTGGGGTGGGGGTGGCACGAGGAGGTATGTAGGAGAGCTGAGTTGTGTGGCACTTGGGAGACCACTGGGCAGGGGGTGGTGAGGAGGACCCCTCCCCGGGCATTCCCGCTCCCCACTTCTAGACTGTGAGCCCACTGTTGGGTAGGGACTGTCTCTATATGTTGCCAACTTGTACATCCCAAGCGCTTAGTACAGTGCTCTGCACACAGTAAGCGCTCAGTAAATACGATTGATTGATTGATTTCCTGAGAGGCAATATGACCCAGGAGAAAGAGCCCAGATCTCGGAGTCTGTAGGCTCTGGTTCTGCCCCAACCTGCTGTGTGACCTTAGACAAGTCACATAACCTCTCCTGACCTCAGTGTCTTCCTCTCTCCCTCCTCATTCATTCATTCAATCGTATTTATTGAGCGCTTACTGTGTGCAGAGCACTGGACTAAGCACTTGGGAAGTACAAGTTGGCAACATATAAGGACGGTCCCTATCCAACAGCGGGTTCTACCCACCGAGCCTTTGTTAAGCGCTGGGTTAGAGAAGCAGCGTGGCTCCGTGGAAAGAGCCCGGGCTTTGGAGTCAGAGGTCATGGGTTCAAATCCCGGCTCCGCCAATTGCCAGCTGTGTGACTTTGGGCAAGTCACTTCACTTCTCTGGGCCTCAGTTACCTCATCTGTAAAAGGGGGATGAAGACTGTGAGCCCCACGTGGGACAAAATGATTGCCTTGTAACCTCCCCAGCACTTAGAGAAGTGCTTTGCACATAGTAAGTGCTTAATAAATGCCATTATTATTATTATTATTATTATTATTAGAAGAGGACTCACAGTCTAGACTCACAGTCTCTCCTCTTCGCCCTCCCACCTGGATTGTGAACCCCAGGGACGTGGTCCAGTGTGCTGTTCTTTTTATGTTCCCGACTTGTACATCCCAAGCTCTTAGTACAGTGCTTTGCACACAGTAAGTGCTCAATAAATACGATTGAATGAATGAATGCTCTTGTTACCCACCCTAGCACTAAGCATGGGGCTTGGCCTCGAAAAATACCATCATTATTAATAAATACCACAATTAGTCATAACCACCATAATGACCAGACCACCCCCATGTGTCTCTGGGCTTTCCCTAGGGCCTCCACCCAGGAGCTGGCCCTGCTCATCTCCCGGATGCAGGCCAACGCCGACCAGGTGGAGAGAGATATCCTGGAGTCCCAGAAGAGGCTGCAGTTGGTGAGGCCCGGCCAGGGGGTCCCTGCAGCCCACCCTCTGCCTCCCCCATAGCCCTCCTGGGGGTCTGAGGGTCAGAGGCCGAGGGTCCGGCAACTTCCTAGCCCTTCTGGGGAGGGCGAAGGGGTGGTTGGCAGTCCCCCTTGGGCACAGCTGGGGAGGGGGAAGGAGGAAGGCCCTAGCTCGGGCACTCAGGCAGCATCCTCCACCTGTGCCCATAGGATAGAGTGAGCAGCGAGCAATGCCAGGCTCTGCAGTACCAGCAGGAGACAGGCCGGGACCTGAAGGAGGCGGAGATGTTGCTTAAAGATCTGTTCCTGGACGTGGACAAGGCCAAGCGGATGAAGCACCCCCAGGCAGCGGAGATAGAGAAGGAGTGAGCGGAGGGGGCGTGGGAGGGGCCCTAGGGCTGGGACCCTCCTTGGGGGCTGTCCGGACCAGACACTGACCCCTCCGCTGGCTCCTTCCCGGCAGCATCAAGCAGCTGCATGAACGGGTGACGCAAGAGTGTGCCGACTACCGAGCCCTGTATGAGAAGGTGGTGCTACCGCCCGGCGTGGGGACCAAGGTGGACTGGTCCCGGCTGCTGGAGCAGAAGCAGGTAAGGGTGGACCTGCCCACCTTAGCCCCCCCAAGCCCCCTTGGGTCTCCCTTCCCCGGACTCAGAAATCCCCGGACTGGCCTAAACCCCGTGGGGACTGAGAACATTTGACAACTGACACCTGCTCAGCCTCTGCCAGGGCCTGGAACCCAGGGTATGTCCCAGCAGGCCAGTGCCCAAGAGGGCTGGTGAGGGCTGCATCTGACCTCAAAGTTCACTCCTTCTTCTCCCGGTGAGACTATCAGCGTTTGGCCCCGCCAAATCTCACGCCCACCTGCCTGAGGTGCGGGAGCTGGGCGTCGGGTCTGTGCCCTCGCCCCACCCCATCCCCTGTTCTCTGTGCCCACCCCCGCCAACCCCTTGCCGCTTGGACTCCAGAAACAGGTGTGCGCGGGGCAGTTTGGGCCAGGCATGCCGGAGCTGGAGCAGCAGATCGCCGAGCACAATATCCTGCAAAAGGAGATCGAGGCCTACGGGCAGACCCTGCTCAACCTGAGTGGCCCAGTGAGTCCCTCCAGTCTGGGCATGGGTGGGCAGGGTGGACATCCCAGGGAGGCTCCAGGAGGATTCAATCCCTTTCTGGGGCAGGGGGACTGTAACAGGGAGAGGCACGGCTCCATACACACACTGTGCCAGTCTCTGTCCTCCCCACACTGGTGGTCCCTTCCTCAGAGCCACCTCCCCTCTGAGCTGCAGGGCTGCTGAGCACCAGCCTCCTCTGGGAAACAGCCTAGGCGCAAAGGCTGTGCCAGGCCAGACCTGTGAATAGGAGCCTCGTGGGCAAGAGTGATCTGGGCCAGGGTCCTGCCTGAGGGGAGTGGGGCTGGCTGGGAGGGAGGGCAGGGGGATTGACAGGCTTCAGGGGCCCATCCCCAGGGGGCAGAGCCCCGGATCCCCCCTCTCCACCCCTCACCCTTCCCCTTTGTCCCCTCACCTGCCCGGGAGACAGGATGCGGCAACTATCAAGAATCAGTATCGGGACCTGCTGGTGAGCCCACCCCCTGCCTTGGGCCCTGAGTGTGGGGGGACCCCAGCTGGAATGACCCTGAGGGAGGTGGGAGTTGGTGAGGGGGGTGGGGGGAGAACTTGAAGAGGGTTCCCCCAGGGAATGAACTGGGGAGCATGGGCAGGGCAGAAAGGGATGGAATTGGGGCGAGGCTTGGGCCCTGACTGTGTCTTTCCCGATTCCCTTCCCTCTGTCTCCCTGCTCCGACGTCCCTGCCCAGAAAGCGGTCTCCTGGCGCGGGCAGAGCCTGGGCAGCCTCTACACCCACCTGCAGGGCTGCACCCGACAGCTCACCGCGCTGGCGGACCAGCAGCGCCGCATCCTGCAGCAGGATTGGAGCGACCAGATGGCTGACCCCGCCGGCTTGCGGAGGGAGTATGAGGTCAGGACCCCCTTGCCCGCCGCAGACAGGGTGGGCCGGGGTGGGCAGGACGGGGGTGGGTCGGGTCTGGGTGGTCCCTGGCCCTTGCCTGCTCCCCCTGGCTTTGGGTGACTACCCCCCTCATCTCGCCTGTACCCTAGCACTTCAAGAGCCACGAGCTGCTGGCACAGGAGCAGTGTGTGAACCAGCTGGAGGATGATGGGGAACGCATGATCGAGCTGAACCACCCCGCCGTGGGGCCCATCCAGGTAGGGGCGGAACCCCAGCCCCGGGGGGCAGGAGGTGGGAGGTGTCTGCCCCGGGCCCAGCGCTGAGGACGGAGGTGTTCGGCCTGGGGGACGGAAAGGGAGCGCCGGACGTAGGCCGCACGAGCCGCTCGCTGAGCGGTTGGCGGCTTCCCGTCGGCCCCAGGTTCACCAGGAGGCCCTGAAGACCGAGTGGCAGAACTTCCTGAACCTGTGCATCTGCCAGGAGAGCCAGCTGCAGCGCGTGGAGGACTATCGCAGGGTGAGGGGGCCCGGCCCTGGGAGGTGTGGGGCTTGAAGGCCCCCCTCCCGGCTGCGGGGAGCACGGTAGGGGTGGGGGGTGGGGAGCACTTGACAGGACTGACCCCCAGGGCTCTGCCCCGGCTCAGTTCCAGGATGATGCGGATTTGGCGGACCAGGCCCTGAGGAAGCTGAGCTCCGACCTGGACACAAAGCTCAGCCCAGACGGCCGCGGGACCTCGGGGCCTCCGTCCGATCTGCTCCAGCCATTGGAGGTGAGGGCCACGCCATGCCCACGCACGGAGCCACATCCCTCGCGACCCTCTCCATCCCATCCCAGTCTCGCCCGGGAACCGGGATGACAGACTTCCCTGCAGCCCAGCCTCGGCCGGACCCCCGACCCCCGGGGCGATACAGCCTCTGAGTCCTGAGGGGCCGGGCCAGGACCGGCAGCTTACCGGGGATGCGGGGTATAAATCAACGGGGTTTATTGAGCGCTTACTATGTGCAGAGCATTCTACTAAGGTCTTGGGACAGTACGATACAGTGGAGTAGATAGACACGACTCCTACCCACAATCAGTTTACAGTCTAGAGGGGAAAAGGAGATGTGGGCAAAGTGACGGAGGGGGAGCAGTGCTTGTCCCTGCTTTCGCCTCCACGTTAGACTCCATTGGAGGGTGGCCCTCTGCCCTGGGCGCAGTAGTAGTAGTACTACTGGTATTTATTAAGCACACCCTGGGTGCAGAGCTGTGTACTGAGCGCTGGGAAAGAATGCATTGGTGGGAATTAGAAAAGCTCCCCAGGGGTCCGAATGGGAGAATTGAGCCACTGCAGTGCCTTCTCCTCTCCCCTTCCCGGAGCTGCAGAGCCCCTCCTCCCCTTCCCCAGTCCAATACACCCCCTGCCTCCCCGCAGAGTGAAGAGAAGCAGTTGATCATGGCTGAGAAGACGGTGCAGGACCTGCAGCGGCGATGCCAGGCCATCGCCCCCTTACCCCTGCGCCGGACCCCGCCCTCCCAGCCCCTCCGCGTGGACGCCATCTGCGACTGGGATGCTGGGGATGTAAGGGCCGCCCCCGGGCCGAGACTAGTTGTGGCCCTCCCTGCTAGTCTGGGCAAGAGACTAGCCACATGTCTGTTATGTGACCTTGGGCTAGTCACTTAACTTCTCAGAGCGTCAGTTACCTCATCTGTAAAATGGGGATGATGACTGTGAGCCCCGCGCGGGACAACCTGATCACCTTGTATCCCCCCAGCGCTAAGAACAATGCTTTGCATATAGTAAGCGCTTAACAAATGCCATTATTATTATTATTATTATTATTATTATTATTATTATTAAGAGGGAATGGGCTACACCGTGCCCCTAGGCCGGCTGGACCAGTGGCTGATTCCCCACCCCAACCACAGTCCCTGCCCAATGGAGGGATCATTGTCAAAGATGGATGGACACTGAAGATGAGGCAACTGAGGCCCAGAGAGGCTTTAGTGACTTGCCCCAGGTCCCACAGCAGGCCTGTAGCAGAACCGGGAAGAGAATCCAGGTCTTCTGTCTCACCACCTGCCCCGTTCCCCCAACCCTTTCCCGTGGAATGCCCCCCTATCGATGCCCAGGAACCCCTGTCCCTCTCTCTGCTCCCCCCAGGTGCAGTTACTGCGGGGAGAAACCTACACCCTGAAGGATAACAGTCACCCTGAGACCTGGCTGGTGCAGGGCCCTGGCGGAGAGTCCAAGCCGGCCCCCGCCGCCTGCTTCTCCATCCCAGGCCCCGACCCCGAGACCGTGGCCAGGGCCCGCAGGTGGGGAGGGGGCCCGGTGCGGGGACGGGGGGGAGGCGCTGCCCACCAAACTCACACTCTCTGTCCTACTGGACCGGGCCTGTGTGCCCCCACCCTCGCTCTGAGCCCCAGGGGCTCCACTCCACCTCTAAATACCCTCCCCTTCTCTGAGCCCCCCGGGGGCCCCATCTGCGGGGTTTCGCAGTGTGCTCTTTGCCCCCCAGGCTGGAGACGGAGCTGCAGGCGCTGAAGCAGAAGAAAGCAGCTGTGGAGAGCAGCCTAGGTGCCAGGGGCAGTGCCAGCTCTGCCAAGCCCATCCAGCCCACCCGGCAGGGTAGGAGAGACTGCAGGGGGCAGCTGGGTCCGGGGGGCAGCTGGGAAGGAGGGCAGCAGGCTACTTAAAAGTCACGGTAACTTCCCAGGCTCTGGTTTAGCTAAAGACCCTCATCTCCCTGGGGCCCTCTGCACCAGGCAAACTCATCGATTGTCTGCCCCTTCCTCCAAACAAGGAGTCCCCTTCCCCTGCCTCAGCACTCCCATCACCTTCTCCCTCAACCCTTTCCCAATTTTGCTGCGACCCACTGGGATTTGCTGTCGGGAGCAGGGGAGGCAGGGGAGGGGCTGCCATCAAAGACCCCACTCACCCAACTCCCCCATCCCCCAGGCCCAGCCGCCGGCTCTGGCCACGCTGACCCCCATGCCCAGAAGCTCCTGACCCGGCTGACTGGGCTGGAAAAGGACCTGGCTCGGACAGAGCAGGAGATCCTGGGCCGGCTACGAGCCCCACTGAGCCGCCACGCTCCCGTGGAGGACCTCACCGCTCGCCTCCGGGGCCAGGAGGTGGGGAGGAGGGGGACAGGGAGGAGGGTGTGGGGCTGTTTGGGGAAAAAGGGGGACAGGGAGAACGGGGCAGAGAGGAGGACGGGGCGGTTGGGGGCTGGCCTCCGAAGGGCCACCCTGGCCGGTGTCGCTGTGTGGTGGGCGTCGAGCTGAGAGAAGCCGACCAAGGGTCCCGTGTCCACCTCCGGTTGCTCCGGCTCCATCAACCGTACGGTACTTAGCGCGCCGTACTAAGCGTTTGGGAGAGTACGGTATCACAGAGCCGACTCCTCCCTCAGGCCACGGCCCGGCAGCTGCAGGGCCTGGGGACGGACAAGGCGGCGGCCCAACGGGAGTGCGAGGCCTTGCTGTCCTCTCGGCCGGCCGGCCCCGCCGCCCTGCAGCTGCCCGTGGCCCTCAATAACGTCAAGAACAAGTTCAGCGATGTGCAGGCGCTGTGTGCCCTCTACGGGGAAAAGTGAGTCCTGGAGGGAGAGCTTGGGGGAGCCCACAGCAGGGGTGCATGGAAGTCAGGCCAAGGGGGCTTTAACTTGCCCCGGCGTCCCCTTCACCCCCTGCCCCACCAGGGCCAAGGCTTCCCTGGAGCTGGAGCAGCAAATCAAGGAGTCGGACCAGGTGATTCAAACATTTGAAGCTGCCCTGGCCCAGGAGGCACCTCTGGCCGCCGACCCCGGGGCACTGCGGGACCGGGCCGGGGAGTTGCAGGTGAGGGGGCCGGCGGGAGCGGCCGGGGGGGCCGGGGATCGTGTCCCTGCGGCTCGGAGGGTGTCGAGGCCGGGCACCAGCCTCTCCCGCCCGGCCGCGGGGGGCTCGGGGAGGGGCCCGGGCAGCCCCGCGGGAGCCGACTGTCCTGTCTGTTCCGGCCTCTGCAGCGGCAGCGGCGAGAGCTGCAAGCCCGGCAGGCCTGCGTGCTGGGCCTGCACCGGGGGCTGAAGGTGACGGAGCAGGGCTGCGGGGCTCTGCAGAACAACTTCCGCGAGTTCTGCCAGGACCTGCCCCGACAGCGGCAGCGAGTGCAGCGCCTCACTGACCGCTACCACGCCGTGGCCGACCAGCTGGACACTCAGTGAGCCCCGGGCCCGGCCACGGGGGAGGAAAGAGGGAAGGAGGGAAGGCCTGGGCCTCGGCAGACCTGGCCAGTGGGGAAGAAGGGGTTCAGGGGTACCACCGGTCGGTCGCCCGGGGCCGCTCCCAAGCTTGGCTCTTCACCCTCCGGGGTGACACCTGCCCCCGCCTCTGTCCACCTGCTACCCATGCAGCGTCCTTCCTGGAACCCCCCGGGCTCCCAGCTGGGCCTCCCGCCTGCTGCGGGGGACTGGGGAGGATGAGGGGGATCCCAGGGTCAAGGCACCCACCCCGCCACGGGCCTGGCCCTCGGTCCTCTCTGGGCAGGCGGTCCGAGACTCCTCCCACCCCCGTGGCCTGGACGAGAGCCCAGGCCGAGTGCCCCTAACCCTTCTCCTGGCAGGGAGAAGACCATTCAGGACGCCTCCCTCACCTACCAACAGTTCAAGAATGGCACCGAGAACCTGATGTCGTGGCTGGCCCACCTGCCCCGCAACAACGTGCGGCCCAGCGACGGGCCCAGCCAGGTCAACTACAAGCTGGAGGCTCAGAAGGTGCGCGGCTGCGGCCCCCTCCCTAACGCTGCCCTTCCCCGCCGTCCCGGGGGTCCTGGGGGCCGGGCCTGGGCGGGGCAGGGGTGAACGACTCTGCTGTCCCCTGGACAGCATGTACAAGCATGTTGCCAACTTGTACTTCCCAAGTGCTTAGTACAGTGCTCTGCATACAGTAAGTGCTCAATAAATATGATTGATTGATTGATTGGGGGCCACGTGATGTCGAAGTGCCCGCTGGACCCGGCGGCCCCATTCCGTGGGGAGCCCTGAGGTTTGGGCCCCGATCCATCACCAGGCTCCCTGCACGATGCTAGAGAGGGGAGCCTGCCCTGACCCGGGGGAGGCCCGGGCCCTGGGGGGCGCAGCCCCCTCCCCACCCTGCCCCGGCTCCTCTAGCCCCCATCCCAGTCCGCCCCGACTCCAGCCTCTCCTCCTGCAGCGGCTGGTCCAGGAGATCCAGAACAAGGAGGGGGACCGGAACAACGTACTCCGTCTCTCCCGGGACCTGCAGGCGGCTCTCCAAGTACGTCCTCTCCCTCCCCGCATCCCTTTTCCCTCCCGCCCCCAAACGAACCTCCTCCTACCGACTCTGGCCCCCTATCCCCTTCCCCAATGAGCATACCTGCCCCTCAGGACTACGAGCTGCAGACAGACAAGTACCGCTGCTCCTTGGACCCCACCCTGACCGTGCCCGCCCCCAAGAAGCCCTTGGTCAGCCCCCTGCAGGAGAGCATCCAAGCCCAGGTAAGAACGGGGCCGGCTCTCCCTGGTTCTGGGGCGAGGGGCTTCTCTGAGGGAAGGCTGGGTCCGGGGCCCGGAGCCCAGGGCCCGCGCCTCCCTTTTCCCTCTGCCTCCTTTCAGGAAAAGGCTGTGGTCCAGCGCTTCACAGAGGTGGCAGCCCAGAACCGGCAGCAGCTCAGCCAGCTGGAATTTGCCCGGAAGGTGATAGAGAAGGTACGGACGGGGATGGATGGGCCCGGGCCCGGGCCTTTTCGGCTCCAGGGCCACCCCTCTGCCCTGGCCCCGGGTCAGTAGTTCCGTAGGTCGGAGGCTTTGTATCCGAACTTAGCCTCTCTTTTGGGACCCTGTGAGGGCTCCCAATTCTACCCACCCCGAGAAATGACCTCCCTCTCCCCCCACCCCACCCCTCCTCGACTCACTTCCCGGGGGGTCCCGGCCGGTCCCGTCATCATCCCCCGGCCCACCTTGAGTCCAGAGGAGGAGCCGGGCCTCCCCAACGCCCCCGTCCTCGTCTCCCCCCCGCCCCCGGTGCAGAAGGAGAGCACTGAGGATGTGCAGGCGGCCCCTGAGGGGACCCTGGGGGCAGAGCGCCCGGCCGGGGCGGGCACGGAAGCGGCGACGCTGAAGGGGCAGCTGGAGGAGGAGCGTCAGCGGGTGGCCCGAGTGCAGCAGGAGCTGGAGGAGCAGAGGGCCCAGCTGCTGCTGCTGAAGACCCAGCGGCCCGTGGAGAGGCTGGAGGAGAAGGAGGTGGTGGAGGTGTACCGCGACCCCGGGCTCGAGAGCGGCCTGTCCGAGATGAGGGCCCAGCTGGAGGCCGAAGGCGAGGAGCGGGCCAGGGTCCAGGCCGAGCTGGAGGCCGCGGCCCGGGAGGTGGCCCGGCTGGAGGGCCAGAGGAAGGCCGTCCAGCCCCAGCTGCTGACCAAGGAGGTCACCCAGGTGGAGCGGGACCCCGGGCTGGAGGCCGAGGCCGCCCGGCTCCGCGCCGCGGCCCGGCAGCTCCGGGAGGAGGGCGCCGCGGCCGGGACCCGGCTCGAGCGGCTCAGGGAGGAGCTGCTGACCCTGGAGCGGCGGCCGGCCCCCGCCGTCCAGGAGAAGGTGGTGGTCAAGGAGGTGATCAAGCTGGAGAAGGACCCGGAGCTGGTCAGGGCCGCCCAGGCCCTGCAGCAGCAGCTGGAGGAGGACGGGCGCCGGCGGCAGGAGGCCGAGGAGGCCGCCCTCCGCCTCCGGGACCGCATCCGGGAGCTGGAGCAGCTCATCGGGGCCGTGGAGCCCAAGGTGGTGGTGAGGGAGGTGAAGAAGGTGGAGCGGGACCCCGGGCTGCAGAGGGAGGCGGCCCGGCTGAGGAGCCTGCTGGACGAGGAGCGGGGCCGCACCGCGGCCCTGGGCGGGGAGCTGCGGGACCTGCGGGCCCGGCTCAGCCTGGCGGAGCAGCGGAAGCCCAGGGTGGAGGTCAAGGAGCGGGTCCACGAGACCTTCCGCGTGGACCCGGAGACGGAGCGGGAGATCGCCCGGCTCCAGCGGGAGGTGCGGGAGACGGCGGCCAAGAGGAGCGCCGTGGAGAAGGAGGTGGAGCGGGTCCTGCCGGAGCTGAGCGCCCTGCGGGCCCGGCAGCCCCAGCTGGAGTACCAGGAGGTGGTCCAGGAGGTGGTCAGGCACGAGAAGAGCCCGGAGGTGCTGCGGGAGATCGACCGGCTGAAGGCCCAGCTGAACGAGCTGGTGAACGCCCACGGCCGGGCCCAGGAGCAGCTGATCCGGCTGGGCGGCGAGCGGGACGAGTGGAAGCGGGAGCGCTCCAAGGTGGAGACCAAGACGGTCACCAAGGAGGTGGTGAGGCAGGAGAGCGACCCCGTGCTGGAGAAGGAGGCCGAGCGGCTGCGCCTGGAGGTGCAGGGGGCGGCGCAGAGGCGCCGGGCGGCCGAGGCGGCCCTCTTCGACCTGCAGAGCCGGCTCCTCCTGCTGGAGCGCCGGCGGCCCGAGGAGCGGCTCGTGGTGCAGGAGGTGCTGGTCACCCGCCGGGACCCGCAGCTGCAGGAGGAGCACGGCCGCCTGAGCCGCGGGCTGGATGAGGCGGTGGGCCAGCGGCGGCTCCTGGAGCGGGAGGCCCAGCAGCTGCGGGCGGCGCTGGCCGAAGAGGAGGCCCGCCTCACCTTCCAGGAGGAGCGCGACAAGCGGCTGGCCGCCGAGAAGGAGCTGCGGCGCCTGGGCCTGCGGCTCCGGGAGCTGCGGGAGCGGCCGGCCCCGGCGGCCCCGGAGAAGGTCGTCACCGAGGAGGTGGTCCAGCTGGAGCGGGACCCGGAGCTGGAGCGGGCCCTGGGGGCCCTGCGGCGGGAGCTGGAGGCCGAGAAGCAGCGCGGGGCCGAGCTGGGGCGGGAGCGCCTGGGCCTGCAGGGCCGCATCGAGGCCCTGCGGCAGGCGAAGGGCCAGGAGAAGACCGTCTACAAGGAGGTGGTCCGGGTGGAGCGAGACCGGGCCCTGGAGGGCGAGCGGGCCCGCGTCTGGGAGCAGCTCAGCCGGGAGCGGGCCGCCCGGCAGGGCCGGGAGGGGGTCCTGCGCCAGCTCCAGGAGCGCGTGGAGCGGGCCGAGGCCCAGGGCCGGACCTGGGCCCGCGAGGAGGCGGACCTGCAGAGGGCCAGGCAGCAGGCCGGCCAGGAGCGCGCCCAGGCGCAGCGGGAGGCGCGCGAGCTGGAGCGCCAGAGGCAGCAGGCCGTGCGGGACCTGCGCGAGGAGGCCAGGCGGGCCGACCGCAAGAGCGACAGCGAGCGCCAGCGGAAGGCCCGCTGCGCCCAGGAGCTGGCCCGCCTGGAGGCGGCCGTCCTGGCCCAGAAGGACCAGATCTACGAGAAGGAGCGGACCCTGCGCGACCTCCAGGCCAGGGTCAACCGGGAGGAGCTGGCCCAGGAGACCCAGACCCGCGAGGCCAACCTCTCCACCACCATCTCCGTCCTCGACCCGGACACGGGCGGGGACCTGTCCCCCCGCGAGGCCTACCGGCGGGGCATCGTCGACCGCGCCCAGTACGCCCAGCTGCGGGCCCTGGAGTGCGACTGGGAGGAGGAGGTCACCGCCTCGGCCCCCGGCGGCGAGGCCTCGGTCCTCCTGGACAAGAAGAGCGGCCGGCGCTACTCGATCCAGGAGGCCCTGCGCTGCCGCCGGGTCACCGAGGACGAGCTGCGGCTCTACCGCGGCGGGCGGCTGCCCCTGGCCGAGTTCGCCCTGCTGGTGTCGGGCGAGGCCGGGGCCGGCTCCCCGCCCGCCTCGCCCGGCCCCGCCGGCCGCCCGCCCCGCTGCCTCTCCCCGGGCCCGGGCGGCGACACCTACCCCATCGCCGGCGTCTACGACGCGGCCGCCGACTCCAAGTGCGGCATCAGGGCGGCCGTGGCCAAGGGACTCCTGGACCCCATCACGGGGCAGAAGCTGCTGGAGGCCCAGGCGGCCACGGGCGGCATCGTGGACCTCCTGACCCGGGAGCGCTTCTCGGTCCACAAGGCCATCGAGCGCGGGCTCGTGGACGACGCCTCCACCCAGCGGCTGCTCAACGCCCAGAAGGCCTTCACGGGCATCGAGGACCCGGTCACCAAGAAGCGGCTGGCCGTGGGCGAGGCCGTCCAGAAGGGCTGGATGCCCCGGGAGAGCGCCCTGCCCCACCTGCGGGTCCAGCACCTGACCGGCGGCCTCATCGACCCCAAGCGGGCCGGCCGCATCCCCGTCCCGCAGGCCCTGCAGATGGGCATGATCAGCGGCGAGCTGGCCGAGCTCCTGCGGGACGAGTCCGGCTACGAGAAGGAGCTGACGGACCCCGTCTCCAAGGAGCGGCTGAGCTACAAGGAGGCCATGGGCCGCTGCCGCCAGGACCCGCTGACCGGCCTCCTGCTCCTCCCGGCCGCCCCGGGGGGCTGCCTCTCCTGCCGCTCCCCCGGCCCGTCTCGGCGTCCGCTCTGAGGGGCCGCCGGGACCCCGTGCGGGAGGCCCGCGGCTGCCCTGTCCCGGGGAAGGGGCCCCCGTCACCCCCGCTTGCCGCCAACCCCGCCCTTCCCCCAGGTCCTGGGAGTTGCCGCTGTCACCCCGCCGCGTGCAATAAACTGCGCTGCTGGGGCGTCGCAGCCGTGCCTCCGTCGTCGTCGTCGTGGCGTTGGGGAGCGAGGAGGGGCCGACGGGCTGCGGATCTGGCCCCCGAGGGGAAGGGGGAGCCTGCAAGGGCCGGCCCGAGCCTCCGGCGGGGCCGGACTCCCCCGGCCTGCTCTCCTCCGTGATGCGGGGGGGGGGGGTCCCCAGCACAATCTCCACTCTCACAGCTCCTCCTGCTGCAGCCTCTCTCTCCCCCCCCAGTTTTTCCATCCCCTCTCCCCCTCCAAACACAGACACTCCAAGGCCCAGGAACCACCACTTATATTTCCTGTAAAAGTCAGAACCAAAGATTGGTTGCCCCCCTTTCCTCTTCACCCCTTGGATCCCGCCCACCCGCCCAGCTGTAAGTGGCCCCCTCACCCCGCCCTGCTCAGAGGGCCCAATCCCGTCCCTAAACGGTTCTCATCCACCAAGAACAGCAAGGGGCTGAGGGGCAGAGACGGGGGGCTCCGAGCTCTCGCTGGCAACAGCCACCAAGGTCCTCGCAATGGACCCAACCTGCCCGTTTGGTTCTTTCCGGCCTGAACAGGACAGTGCCCACAGCCCTGACTCCCACCAGGGCCCACTGCCCGATCTGGGTTATCTGGTCCACCAGGCCTGCAGGGAACGGTGCCCACCTCCCCGCCCGGGGCTGCCCGGCCTCCCTTGCCTGCAGGGGACAGTGCCCACCTCCCCGCCCAGCTACACCTCATGCCCCGATTCCAGGGAGTGAAGGGCAGGACCCCTCTTTTTTCCCAAGGCAGCCGAACCCAGTAGCATCACAATCGTAACAACCAACACAATGACCTACTGCAACTGAGTCAGTCCCGACCTCAGGGGAGGGAAGGGGGGAACGGATGGGGCCGGAAAGAGGCGGGGGACATAGCATCTCTGCAGCGCGTGCCAGCGTGGAGGAATGGAAGCGAGGGCCGCGGGCCCCAGATGCGGCGGGCGAAGGTCAGGTTGCTGCCCCCCATGGCGCCAGGTGGGGACAAAGGGGGTGGGGCACGGAAGAGAGGGCAGGCAGTGAGGGGAATGGGGTGGGGGGCGGGGGGTAGTGAGGGACCGGGGCAAGGGGCAGGGCACGGAGGAAAAGAATGGGGTGAGAGGATAAGGGCAGGTGGCGAGGGTGGGACGGGGACATAGAGACTCCCAGTCTGTCTCTGGGTCCAACTGCTAAGGCCGGAGCTCCGGGTCACCCCTTGGGCATGATCTCCGGGTTCCCGGGGGAGTCAGGGGGTTCGCGAGCTCCCGGGTGGCCGTGCCGGGGACCCCGTCGGCTTCCTCTCAAGGAGTGAGGGCTCAGGCGGGGGCCAGAGTCGGAAGCTGGTGGTGGGAAGGATCTCAGGCCGTGAGCAGGCCTGGGGACGGGGAGGCTACAGGTCAAGTCAGGGTGGACAGCTGGCAGAGCAGATTGTGGGCTCAGACATGGGAACGAGGCCGGGGGCAGCTGCGGGGATGGGGAGGGGGGCCGCAGGGAGCTGGGCACCTGAAGCAGGTTGGCAAGAGTAGCCGGAGAGGGGTCGGTCCTCAGCCCGGCCCTGAGTGGGTCCCCCTAGATCCACCCACCCTGAAGGAGGGGCCCCGGCCCTCACCTGTCTAGACACACGGTTCTCAATGGCACCAGATGCCCCAACTGCTCGTGACCTGCCCTGTAAACCACTCCGTCGGGCGGGGCCCGTGCCAACCTCTTCCACCTCCCGGGACACGTCCAGGCTCCTGGATACTACCCGGGGAAATGGGCAGCGATGCTCAGCCCCTACAGGGTAAGCAAAGCCCGGGGGCGGCTCTCGAGGGGGAGGGACATTGACAGATTAGGTAACTGAGGCACAGAGTGGTTAAGTGACCTGACCAAGATCACAGAGGAGACAAATGGCGGAGCCGGGATTAGAACCCAGGACCTTCTGACTCCCAAGTCTGTGCTCTATCTGTCAGGCCATGTTGCTTCTCTCGACTTGAACAGGGTGTTTCAAGCCCATTTCAGTCGAGCAACGAGAGATCAAGAGATGATAACGGTAGCTGAATCAAACCCCTCTGGCCACAGCTGGGTGCATACTGCGCGCACAGCACTAAACTGAGCACTTGGGAGAATTCCAGTCAGTAGGCCTGACCCCTGCCTTCAAGACGCTTGCCGTCTACTGTGCGCACAGCACGTTTCTAAGCATCTGGGAGAGACCAGTACGGTTAACCGACAACTGGCCTGCTAGCCCGAGGAGTCCTCTTGCTGTCTAGGATGTCAGTCAGTCATATTTACTGAGCGCTTACTGTACTAAGTGCTGGGGAGAGCACACTATAACACTATAATGCATGTGAAATGCTACCCTTTGAAACTGAAGTATTACTATAAGTACTTTTTAAAACAAAATCAAATGCAAAATATTTTATTTCCGGTACATATTTATATGACTATTTGATCCTGAAACTATACTTATTTTCAGGCTCACCCCGTGTTTTAATCTACTCATCTTGTTTCGGTCCAGTTTGTTGGGGTTTCCGGGGAGGCGCCCCCGCCTTATCCCGGGGGGAAAGGAGGGGTCCCAACGATCGTCCTTGCCACCCTTGACCGGCCCGCTGCCACGGGACGGGGTCAGGAGCTGCCGGGCTCCGGGCCCGGCTGCCCCCTGTCCTGCAGGTGAGCCCGCTGCTGCCGGATGGCACGCTCCAGCAATGGCAGATTCATCCCCTCCACACAGGTCAGCACGCGGGCCTGCACCAGGTCCTCCCCGTCTGGAAGAGACGAGCCTCGTCACCCTTCCCCAAGGGCCATCCCGACGCCCTCCGTACCAACTTCCACACTGGGTGCCGGACGGATGTGGGATGATCAGCCCGGACAGCATCCCTGTCCCGTTGGGGGGCTCACGTTAAGGTGGGGCAAGAGCGGGGAGCTTCTCCCCATTTTACAGATGAAGAAACTGGTCCAGGGGCTCCTGACACCCCATCCCGGCTCTTTCCTCAGCTCTTTGGCATCCGCAGTTCCTCACTTATTTATTTTGATTTCTCTTCCGGTAACTACTTCTAGGTCTGCCTTCCCCATTAACTCCCTGTAATAATAATAATAATAATGATGGCATTTGTTAAGCGCTTACTATGTGCAAAGCACTGTTCTAAGCGCTGGGGGGGATACAGTGTGGTCATGTTGTCCCACGTGGGGCTCACAGTCTTAATCCCCATTTTTACAGATGAGGGAACTGAGGCTCAGAGAAGTTAAGTGACTTGCCCAAGGTCACACAGCAGACTTGTGGTGGAGCCGGGATTCGAACCCCTGAACTCTGACTCCAAAGCCTGTGCTCTTTCCACTGAGCCACGCGGCTTCACGCTGCGTCTCTCTGTAGACAGGAGACGCGTCCCTGGCTCGTTTGGTTGTTCCCAAGCACTTAGTACAGTGCCTGGCACGCAGTGGGTGCTCAATACATGCTATTACCCCACTGCCTGCTCAGGTGTTACAGGAGAACTGACTCTACCTTGGCCCAGTTAGGACGAGCGAGCAGGCAGTGTGGTCTAGTGAAAAGAGCCCAGGCCTAGGAGTCGGAGAGCCTGGGTCCTAATCCTGGAACTGCCACTGGCCTGCTGGGTGATCTTGGGCAAATCACTTCACTTCTCTGTGCCTCAGTTTCATCATCTGGTAAAACAGGGATCCAATACCAGCTCTCTCCGCCCCCTCAGATTGACGTGATTATCTCATCTCTCCGACCTGATTATCTTGTCTCTACCCTGGCGCCTCTGTGCCTCAGTTTCATCATCTGGTAAAACAGGGATCCAACACCAGCCCTCTCCTCCTCCTTAGATTGACCTGATTATCTCACCTCTCCGACCTGATTATCTTGTTTCTACACTGGCGCTTAGTGTAGTGCCTGGCACAGAGTGCGTCCTGAACAAATCCCACCGTTATTATTTATTAATAAGGCGCCACGGCCCAGGGTGAGCACGGTGCTGCGGTCACTTGGGCCAGACATGGTAGCAAGCTTGGCCATGGGCCGCTCTCCGCCCGCCCACTAGCTGGTTGTGCTCCGTGCCCTCGCGGGAACACGACGGCCAGAGTGTGCCGGCAGCACCATGCCAGCCACGGCCATCAGCCTCGACTCCTCGTCGGTCATTCCCGCCAGGAGACTCCGTCTCCACGGCAACTCTCGCTCGCCTCTCGGGCTCCCCGTTTCTGGAGGGACAGGCTAATTCCAAGGGCCGCCCAAGGTGGTCCTGAGTGCCGATGGGCCCGGAGGAGGGAGAGGAGGAGGGTGGGGGGAGCGAACGCCGCTTACCTTCTCCGTGGAGGAACTCCCCCAGCACCATGTACAACGACCCCGTCTGGGCTCGGAAAGGCTCCACGAGCCGGCTGCTGACCAGGACGTTGTGCTGGGTCGGCCCACGCTGGGCCCTCAGGACCACCCTGGACCGGACCACGTCGTAGTGGTGCAACCTGAAAGGCAGCGGGCAGAGCGTCCCGCTCCATCCCACCCAGGGTCCCCACTGCCCTCCACTCTCCCGCTCAGATCTCCCTGGCTCTGAGCCCCCTCCTAGCCAGTGCCCCCCACCCAACTCCAGGCCCCTGAGGCAGTAATCCCGGCACGGGAAGAGTAGATTTCCGGGAGAAAGCTCGCCATTCCTCTTACCTGCCAAAGGTTCTTACTGCGGTTCCTTCGGGGATGAGGCCAGAGCTGACTTCCCAAGGGAAGCGATACCCTCCAGCCTCGGGCAGCATTCTCCAGCAACTGTCGTTGGTGGGGCGGGGGTTAAAGGTCAAATGAAGGCCCCATTGACACAACTCACTCCTCCTCCTTCTTCACAGGGTCACCTACGGAGTACTACAGGCACGTGGGGGCTGCCCAGAACAATAGGCCTTTTTCAGGAGAGGGTTGAATGTGGAGAACCAAACTAGAAATCAAGGAGAAATGGGGTGAGTTTTCCACTCCTGTTTTTGGGGGGCATCCCCAAGTCGAACCTCCTCCAACAAAAAAACAGACAGGTGGTTCCTCCCCGCAACCCAGACAGAACTGCCAAGTTCTCTTATCAATCAGGAAATCAATCGTGTCTATTGAAGCGCTTACTGTGAGTAACGCATTGTACTTGGGAGAGTACAAAAATAACAGATTTGGTAGGCACGTTCCTTGCCCAAAAGTAATTTACAGTATAGAGGGGGAGACGGACATCAATATAAATGAATAAATCACGGATTTGTTCAAATGTGCTGGGGGGCTGAGGTGAATCAAGGGTACGAATCCAAGTGCAAGGGTGACCCAGCAGGGAGAGGTAGTAGGGGAAATGAGGGCTTAGCCTCTCGGAGGACTTGGGATTCCTTCTATTCCTTTCTTCTATCCTTTTTTTCCTGGGGTATCAGCGATAAGACGCATTCAATTAAAGGTACGTACGGAACACCTACTCTGTCCAGCACACTGCGCTAAGCGCTTGGAAGAAGTGCTTGGAATACAATAGAGTTAATCATCATCAATCGTATTTATTGAGCGCTTACTGTGTGCAGAGCACTGTACTAAGCGCTTGTTAGTAAGTTAATAGACCCGATCCCTGTCCACAGGGGGCATGCGGTCTGAAAAAATCAAAGCCTTCAAAGGGTTAACTTCCTTGGTCTTTGACCCAACTATGGAGGACAGGGGCAAAGGTAATATGTAATAGATAATTCCCTGAAAACAGACTGTAGCAATCCACTAAAATCAGGGTCCGTTTGGCAACCTTTGGTCTCTGCTGGAAGGTCATTTTCAGATGAGAGGCCCAGGGTAAGGAAACAGTGAAATGAGTTTTCCCCACAAAAAACTTTCAGGGGTGGGAGGTTGTCTGTAAAAATCCAGCCTCCCACCCCATCTGCTGCATCCTCTACAGCTGTGTTCCAGAAGGACACTTGTCTTGTTCATTATTCTGTCTTTGAAGTCTGGCCGTATCTGATATTGTGGTTATCTGAGGGCAGGGAGCCTCTCTCGCCATGGAAACTCCCAGCCAGTTTTTTTTCCCAGGCCCATTGAGTCACACCACAGATTTTTAATTATACTTTCCTTCAAATACCCGGAAAGGGGCTACTGTATCAAATGCACACTGCACCAGTTTAAAACCCAATCCAACGAGGCTTCACAAGGCCTATCCAACCACAAACCAGCTGCCTTCAGGCCCTGGGATTTGACTGGCTTTTGGTACTCGGACCTGCAGGCATTTACAAGTGTGTGCGTGTAACAGGGCATTATCCTACAAGGCCTGAGTCTATTTTTTTAAATGGTATTTGTTAAGCACTTACTATTGCCAGCCATTGCATTACACCTTGGGGTAAACACAAGCTAATCAGATTGAACACAGTTCATGTCACACCCTTTTAGACTGTGAGCCCACTGTTGGGTAGGGACTGTCTTTATATGTTGCCAACTTGAACTTCCCAAGCGCTTAGTACAGTGCTCTGCACACAGTAAGCGCTCAATAAATACGATTGATTGATTGTACATATTTATTACTCGTTATTTATTTATTTTACTTGTACATATCTATTCTATTTATTTTATTTTGTTAGTATGTTTGGTTTTGTTCTCCGTCTCCCCCTTTTAGACTGTGAGCCCACTGTTGGGTAGGGACCGTTTCTCTATGTTGCCAACTTGTACTTCCCAAGTGCTTAGTACAGTGCTCTGCACACAGTAAGCGCTCAATAAATACGATTGATTGATTGTACATATTTATTACTCTAGTTATTTATTTTACTTGTGCATATCTATTCTATTTATTTTACTTTGTTAGCATGCTTAGTTTTGTTCTCCGTCTCCCCCTTTTAGACTGTGAGTCCACTGTTGGGTAGGGACCGTTTCTCTATGTTGCCAACTTGTACTTCCCAAGTGCTTAGTACAGTGCTCTGCACACAGTAAGCGCTCAATAAATACGATTGATTGATTGTACATATTTATTACTCTAGTTATTTATTTTACTTGTGCATATCTATTCTATTTATTTTACTTTGTTAGCATGCTTAGTTTTGTTCTCCGTCTCCCCCTTTTAGACTGTGAGTCCACTGTTGGGTAGGGACCGTCTATGTTGCCAACTTGGACTTCCCAAGCGCTTAGTCCAGTGCTCTGCACACAGTAAGCGCTCAATAAATATGATTGATTGATTGATTGTACATATTTATTACGCTAGTTATTTATTTGCGCTCAATAAATACGATTGATTGATTGATTTGGTTTTGTTCTCCATCTCCCCCTTTTAGACTGTGAGCCCACTGTTGGGTAGGGACTGTCTCTATGTGTTGCCAACTTGGACTTCCCAAGCGCTTAGTCCAGTGCTCTGCACACAGTAAGCGCTCAATAAATACGATTGATTGATTGTACATATTTATTACTCTAGTTATTTATCCATTTAACTTGTACATATCTATTCTATTTTATTTTGTTAGTACGTTTGGTTTTGTTCTCCATCTCCCCCTTTCAGACTGGGAGCCCACTCTTGGGTAGGGACTGTCTCTATGTGTTGCCAACTTGGACTTCCCAAGCGCTCAGTCCAGTGCTGTGCACACAGTAAGCGTTCAATAAATACGATTGATTGATTGATTGATTTTATTTTGTTAGTATGTTTGGTTTGGTTCTCTGTCTCCCCCTTTTAGACTGTGAGCCCACTGTTGGGTAGGGACCGTCTCTAGATGTTGCCAACTTGGACTTCCCAAGTGCTTAGTCCAGTGCTCTGCACACAGTAAGCGCTCAATAAATACGATTGATTGATTGATTGATTGATTGTACATATTTATTACTCTAGTTATTTATTTAACTTGTACCTATCTATTCTATTTTATTTTGTTAGTATGTTTGGTTTGGTTCTCTGTCTCCCCCTTTTAGACTGTGAGCCCACTGTTGGGTAGGGACCGTCTCTAGATGTTGCCAACTTGGACTTCCCAAGTGCTTAGTCCAGTGCTCTGCACACAGTAAGCGCTCAATAAATACGATTGATTGATTGTACATATTTATTACTCTAGTTATTTATTTAACTTGTACCTATCTATTCTATTTTATTTTGTTAGTACGTTTGGTTTTGTTCTCCGTCTCCCCCTTCTAGACTGTGAGCCCACTGTTGGGTAGGGGCCGTCTCTCTATGTTGCCAACTTGGACTTCCCAAGCGCTTAGTCCAGTGCTGTGCACACAGTAAGCGCTCAATAAATACGATTGATTGACAGATTGGTACTACTACCCCGCGCCGGGCCCTCCCTGCCGGCCGACTTCCGGGGAGGGCGGACTGCGCAGGCGCGGTGGCGCGCGCACCTCCCCTGTGGTCCCCTCACCTGGCGGTGATGGGAGGGAGATTCCCATCGGCCCCCGCGCGGCGGCCTTGGCGTGAGGACCGGCTGCTAGGCCTCAGGGGCCGCCCGCCCGCCCGGCCTCTCGTCTCGTCAGGCCGTCGTCTCGTCTCGTCAGCCCGTCGTCGGCCATGGGGCGGGGGGCTCCGTGGCCCTTGCCCGCCAATGCCAGGCCCCTCCCTAATCCCGCCCCCTCTCCCGCCCCCGTCACGTGAGGGGGCGGGAGGCCGGGCCCCACCTCGAACCCCGGGCCGGCCCGCCTCAGAACGGACGGGGCAGCCGGGCCGTCGTCCTTGTCAACGCCATCGCCGCCGCCGCCATGAACCCGGACCTGCGCAAGGAGCGGGCCTCGGCCAGCTTCGACCCCGAGCTGCTCACCCACATCCTGGACGGGACCCCCGAAAGGACCCGCCGCCGACGGGAGATCGGTGAGAGCCCCCTTCAATCAATCAATCAATCAATCGAATTTAGGGAGCGCTTACTGTGTGCAGAGCACTGGACTAAGCGCTTGGGAAGTCCAAGTTGGCAACATAGAGAGACAGTCATCATCATCAATCGTATTTATTGAGCGCTTACTATGTGCAGAGCACTGTACTAAACGACAGCCCCTACCCAACAGTGGGCTCCCAGTCTAAAAGGGGGAGACAGAGAACAATCAATCGTATTTAGTGAGCGCTTACTGTGTGCGGAGCACTGGCCTAAGCGCTTGGGAAGTCCAAGTTGGCAACATAGAGGGACAGTCCCTACCCAACAGTGGGCTCCCAGTCTAAAAGGGGGAGACAGAGAACAATCAATCAATCGTATTTAGTGAGCGCTTACTGTGTGCAGGGCACTGGACTAAGCGCTTGGGAAGTCCAAGTTGGCAACATAGAGAGACAGTCCCTACCCAACAGTGGGCTCCCAGTCTAAAAGGGGGAGACAGAGAACAATCAATCAATCGTATTTAGTGAGCGCTTACTGTGTGCAGGGCACTGGACTAAGCGCTTGGGAAGTCCAAGTTGGCAACATAGAGAGACAGTCCCTACCCAACAGTGGGCTCCCAGTCTAAAAGGGGAAGACAGAGAACAATCAATCAATCAAATCAATCGTATAGTGAGCGCTTACTGTGTGCAGAGCACTGGACTTAGCGCTTGGGAAGTACAAGTTGGCAACATATAGAAGCAGCCCCTACCCAACGGTGGGCTCCCAGTCTAAAAGGGGGAGACAGAGAACAGTCAATCAATCAATCGTATTTAGTGAGCACTTACTGTGTGCAGAGCACTGGACTAAGCGCTTGGGAAGTCCAAGTTGGCAACATAGAGAGACAGTCCCTACCCAACAGTGGGCTCCCAGTCTAAAAGAGGGAGACAGAGAACAATCAATCAGTCGTATTTAGTGAGCGCTTACTGTGTGCAGAGCACTGGACTAAGTGCTTGGGAAGTCCAAGTTGGCAACATACAGAGACAGTCCCTACCCAACAGTGGGCTCCCAGTCTAAAAGGGGGAGACAGAGAACAAAACCAAACGTACTAACAAAATAGAATAGATATGTACAAGTAAAATAAATAAGTAAATAAATAGAGTAATAAATATGTACAAACATATATACAGGTGCTGTGGGGAAGGGAAGGAGGTAAGATGGGGGGATGGAGAGGGGGACGAGGGGGAGAGGAAGGAAGGGGCTCAGTATGGGAAGGCCTCCTGGAGGAGGTGAGCTTCAGTAGGGCTCCCCTTCCAAGGGCGCCAGGGCCTGGACGGGGACCCCCCTTCTAGACCAAAAGCCCGTTAGGCCCTGCGTTAGTATGTTTGGTTTTGTTCTCTGTCTCCCCCTTTTAGACTGTGAGCCCACTGTTGGGTAGGGACCGTCTCTATATGTTGCCAACTTGGACTTCCCAAGCGCTTAGTCCAGTGCTCTGCACACAGTAAGCACTCAATAAATACGATTGATGGATTGATTGATTGATTAAGCAGCTTGGCTCCGTGGAAAGAGCCCGGGCTTTGGAGTCAGAGGTCATGGGTTAAAACCTCCGGCCTCGCCAGTTGTCAGCCAGGTGACTTTGGGCAACTCACTTCACTTCTCCGGGCCTCAGTTCCCTCATCTGGAAGATGGGAATTAAGACTCTGAGCCCCCCATGGGACAACCTGATCACCTTGTAAGCTCCCCAGTGCTTAGAACAGTGCTTTGCACATAGCACTTAATAAATGCTATTATTATTATTAAGTGCTTACTATGTGCAAAACACTATTCTAAGCGCTGGGGGGATACAATCAATCAATCAATCGTATTTATTGAGCGCTTACTGTGTGCAGAGCACTGTACTAAGCGCTTGGAAAGTACAAGTTGGCAACAAGGTGATCAGGTTGTCCCACTTGGGGCTCACAGTCTTAATCCCCATTTTAATAATAATAATAATGATGGCATTTGTTAAGCGCTTACTATGTGCAAAGCACAGTTCTAAGGGCTCGGGATCTTACAAGGTGATCAGGTTGTCCTACTATGGGGCTCACACTCTTAATCCCCATTTTACAGATGAGGTCACTGAGGCCCAGAGAAGTTAAGTGGCTTGCCCAAGGTCACACAGCTGACAAGTGGCGGAGCCAGGTTTCGAACCCATCACCTCTGACTCCCAAGCCCACGCTCTTTCCACTGAGCCACGCTGCTTCCCCTAGTGATACTAATACTAATGATAGTATTTGGTAAGCGCTTACTCTGTTCGAAGCACCATTCCAAGCTCTGGGGGGATACAAGGTCATCAGGTGGGGCTCACAGGCTTCATCCCCATTTGACAGATGAGGTCACTGAGGCCTGGAGAAGTGAATATAGCTTTATAGCTTTAATTTTAATTCTATTTGTTCAGACGATTTTGACACCCTTCTACATGTTTAGTTGTCTGTCTCCCCCTTCTAGACTGTGAGCCCGTTATTGGGTAGGGACCGTCGCTACCCATTGTTGCCGACTTGTACTTCCCAAGCGCTTAGTACAGTGCCCTGCTCACAGTAAGGGCTCAATAAGTATGACTGAATGAATGAATGAAAGCAAAGTGACTTGCCCAAGGTCACACAGCTGACAAGTGGCGGAGCAGGGATTCGAACCCACGACCTCCGACTCCCAAGCCCAGGCTCTTTCCACTGAGCCACGCTGCTTCTCTTGTACTTTCCAAGCGCTTAGTACAGTGCTCTGCACACGGTAGGCGCTCAACAAATTTGAATGACTGAATGAGGGGTCTGCACCTGGCAATACAACCCTGTCGCATTGTACTCTCCCACGTGCTTTCTACATAGTAAGCGCTCAAAGCGCTTAGTACAGTGCTCTGCACACAGTAAGCGCTCAATAATTACGATTGAATGAATAAACGCCATTGATTGAGGGACCGATTGAACGAAGGCACCTCACCCCCAGGAAAGGTCCAAGCCATCAGCGTACCTGAATGGGGTGACCCAAGGCCGCGAGGGGACCCCCACGTCTCCCCCACCCCCCATTCACTGTCACAAATCCTTCCCGCCTCCCCAGAAAACCTGATCTTGAATGACCCCGACTTCCAGCACGAGGATGCGAATTTCCTCGACCGCACCAATCGCTACGAACTGGCCGTCAAGAAGAGCGCCGACATGGTGAAGAAGATGCGGGATTTTGGCATCGGAGACCCCGAAGAGATCATGTGGTTTAAAAGGTACCGGCTCGAGGCGGCCGAGCAGATCCTGCCGGCCACGCGGCGTCTCGGTGACAGCTCCAAAGTGGGAAAGTTAACACTGTGTTCCCTTCCCGAAGTGCGGGGCAGGTACCTGGGGCCAGAAGAAAAAGTTTAAAATAATAATATCTGTGATATTTGTTAAGCATTTTATTATGTGCTTGGCGTTGTACTAAGCACTGGGGTAGATACAAGACCATCAGGTCAGACACGGTCCCTGTCCCACAAAGGGCTCACAGCCTGAGTAGGACATATTTTACAGATGAGAAAACCGAGACCTGCCCAAAGTCACTCGGCAGGCAGGTGGCCCGGGTGGAATTAGTACCCAGGAATTCCGACTCGCCCATCCGGCCTCTTTCCATTTGGCCACATCTGCTGCCCCGTACTTGTCAGGAGGGAAGAGTCCTGGGGTTTTAGGAGGAGGCGCCGGGGCTGGAATTACCCCGGTGCCTAAGACAAGCGGCTGTCTAGCTCATTCGAGACAATCAGATCGGACACAATTCCTGTCTTGCAGTCTTCGGGGAGGGAGAACAGGTCCTTGATCCCGGTTTTACAGATGAGGAAACCGAGGCCCACAGAAATTGCCTAAAGTGACACAGCACTCAAATCCAGTTTCTGTAAGAAGCTGGGTGACTAACATTTCAGGGCACTAGTTGTGTCTTAACTACTTACTGCCATAGTATGATGATGATGATGGCATTTATTGAGCGCTTACTATGTGCAAAGCACGGTTCTAAGCGCTGGGGAGGTTACAAGGTGATCAGGTTGGCCCACAGGGGGCTCATAGTCTTAATCCCCATTTTACAGATGAGGTAACTAAGGCCCAGAGAAGTTAAGTGACCTGCCCAAAGTCACACAGCTGACAATTGGTGGAGCCAGGACTTGAACCCATGACCTCTGACTCCAAAGCCCGGGCTCTTTCCACTGAGCCATGCTGCTTCTCTGGAAGCATGGAAACACTTATCGTTTTTAGCCTAATTATGAGTTAGATACAATGCCGCTAAAGGTTGAAAATATGCTTCCTTTTCTGAGAAGTCTTCCCTTGTCGAGAATACTTGAACTAATTTTTGGCTGTGAAGATTTCCCTTGGTTTGTTTTATTTATTTTTTGTTGTTTGAGTTTAGAAAGGGCTTCCCCTAGCCCCATGAACGTCTTAGGGGCTTTCCTCTACTCAGAAACTGCTCGTGGTAGGTGAGGAGGTATCATAATAAACTCAGTTCTCCCCGAGGGTACATATTAATCCCAGTCAATGAAGTTAGGGTCAGAATAACTGAAATTATGAATGTTTTAATTGCTTTTAACTCCCTAATCAATCAATACATCAAGTGTTTATTTGCCGAGCATCAGACAAACCACTTTAATTTTTTTTTTTATGGCGTTTAAGTGCTTAATATGCACCAGGCACTATATTAAGCTCCGGGGTAGATATAAGATAATCAGATTGGACATAGTCCATGTCCCACTTGGGGCTCACAGTCTTAATCCCCATTTTACAAATGAGATAGGTGAGGCACAGATAAATTGTTACTTGCCCAAAGTCACCTAGAAGGCAAATGGAGGAGTCAGCACCTCGAGGATATCTGCACTGAACTTTTATCAACCCTAAAAATAGGTGCCGTTCTACCTTGTGTTAGAGAACTTGCCCAGAAACCAGGACGAGTCTGCGGCTCTGCCTCTGGGCTCCTCAGGATCGTCTGTTCAGTTTGGATTTGTTTTCACTGTGTCGTCGTTTTCCCCACTATGGAGCAAGAGGCAGTTCTCTCTCTCGCTCGCTCGCTCGCTCTCTGGCATATGGGCCAGAGGGTGGTGTGTCCAGTCCGCTTGGACTTGATTCAGCAATTGCTGCCCCCTCCATTCGAGGATGCCCTTTGTGATGCCCCCCTTCCACCTCCGCTGCCCACCACCTCTCTCTTCCTCCCCCTCATTCTCCTCCTCCTCTCCCCCCGCCCGCTTGGTCAGAGGGTTGTCATTGGCGGGGGCCCGTGGGAGGGGGACGGCTGTCACTCATAGAGGAGAAGAGCTTTGGATCTGGGGGGGAGGTGGATCTGTGGAGTGGGATGGTCCCTGCGGATCTGGGCCGCCCTCTGCCCCTGTTCCCCTTCTGCCTTCTGAGAATCCCCCCAACTTCCACCGAGTGCCTGCCCGGCCACCCATGGGAGTTGGGGTGCGGGGCTGGGGGTGGGGCGACTCGTGCTTTCGGATTTCATAACGTGAGGCCGCATAGTCGATATCACTGAAAAGTTCATTCCCGGTCACTGTGAATAACATGTAAACGCACTTCAGAAGAAAGAAAATGGAAGAGAACCAAGACTGTGATGTAGAGGGAAGGTCAACGAACACCGCCCTGTTTATCTTCTGATGTTTTTCATCTGCCGTACATTTGACTTCTTAGAGAACGTTCGTTGGTGGTATTTATTAAGTGCTTACTTTGTTCCCAGCACTGTGCTAAACTTCAGGGTAGACAGATTATCCAATTGGATGCAGTCATTCTCCCCCCCAACTCAGGGGATCTGATCCCCATTTTACAGATGAGGAAACTGAGGCACAGAATGGCTTAGTAACTTGCCCAAGGTCACACAGCAGTCAAGTGCTGGATCTGGGACTAGAATCCAGTTTGGTGTCCTTCCCACTAGGCCATGTCGAATGTTTGAAAGGCATCTGCCATACATTTGACTTCTTAGAGAACGTTAGTTGGTGGTATTTATTAAGTGCTTACTTTGTTCCCAGCACTGTGCTAAACTTCAGGGTAGACAGATTATCCAATTGGATGCAGTCATTCTCCCCCCCAACTCAGGGGATCTGATCCCCATTTTACAGATGAGGAAACTGAGGCACAGAATGGCTTAGTAACTTGCCCAAGGTCACACAGCAGTCAAGTGCTGGATCTGGGACTAGAATCCAGTTTGGTGTTCTTCCCACTAGGCCATGTCGAATGTTTGAAAGGCATCTGCCATACATTTGACTTCTTAGAGAACGTTCGTTGGTGGTATTTATTAAGTGCTTACTTTGTTCCCAGCACTGTGCTAAACTTCAGGGTAGACAGATTATCCAATTGGATGCAGTCATTTTCCCCCCCAACTCAGGGGATCTGATCCCCATTTTACAGATGAGGAAACTGAGGCACAGAATGGCTTAGTAACTTGCCCAAGGTCACACAGCAGTCAAGTGCTGGATCTGGGACTAGAATCCAGTTTGGTGTTCTTCCCACTAGGCCACGTCGAATATTTGAAAGGCCTTAGCCTCTTCTTTTAGATTGTGAGCCCCATGAGGGCCAGGCACCGTGCCTAATTTCCACCTGAGTATTCTTTTCCAGCGCTCAGTACAGAACTTTTTACACAGTAAGCATGTAATAAATCCTATCAGGAAGGAGTGGGTGTGGGCAGTTCAATCAGAGGTATTTATTGAGGGCTTACTATGTGCAGAGCACTGTAGCACTGTACTATGTGCGTTGGAGAGTCCAGTATATCAGAGCTGGTAGACACGTTTCCTGCCCATATAAGCTTACAGTCTAGAGTTCAGAATACTTGGGGATCAGCAGCTCACTTTCTGAAGGACGATGGGTGTATTATTTTATCTCTACTTCCTGGGCTTTAGTCTGCTCTTGGGCCAAAAAAGGAGAATCGGGTTCAGGAATGTATTTTGGACTGGTATCTTTGATATTTCCGAACAACAAACCCAGTCGGTCCACTCGCCCTCAGTGCACAGGGAATGCTGGGGGAACAGTTTTCCTGGGAATTTTCCCACATTGCAACTTCCCAACCGTCCTTCTGCCAGCCGGAAGCATCACAAACCCATTCAAGACCACCCTCTCGAGGCTCAGAAAGTCCGTCTGGATGATAAGGTCCCTGTCTCTGTGTCTGGAATTTTCCTCTTCCCGGTCGAGGCCTTTCCTCCTAGCCGATCCCCGACCGGCACCTGGAAAAGATTCCTGCACCCCGGTCTGAAGCAGCGAGGGCCCCCGGCAGGTTGCGGTGCCTCGGTTTCTAGCGGGAGCCTGGGTCCGCGTGGCTGCACGCTCTGGGGCCGAAGGTCGGGGGTTTGGGCCTCGCCCCGGGATGGGATGAGCTCGTCTCTTCCGGGGTCAAAGTGGGTGCGGGATCGGGGTCAGGGAGATGTCAGGTTGGAGGTGTTGGAGTCCGGTTGGAGCGGGAAATCTGCGGGAGTCTCTGTTGCCACGGTCCCCTTAAACGGATGGGTGGCTTGAGCTCAGTCGGCCTATGGAGGGTATTTACTGAGCGCCTACTGAGCACTGTTCTAAGACCCTGGAAGAGTACGGTAGGGTTAGTAGACCTCATCCCTGCCTTCGTGGTGCTCCCAATCTACTGTGGGCAGAGCACCGCACTAGGTGCCGGGGTGAGTTGAGTAGGGTTAGTAGACCCATCCTTACCTTCATGGAGCTTCCAATCCCCTGGAGCAGAGCACTGTACTAAGCAGCTGGGAGAGACCGAGAGAATCAGAAGACCCAACCCCTAGCTTTGCAGTCTAACAGAGGAGGCCGACACTTGAATAAGCATGTGGCGGGAGTATAAGGAGGCCCCAGTGGCCACCCTTAATACTCGAGCACATTAATCAATCAATCAATCAATCAATCGTATTTATTGAGCGCTTACTGTGTGCAGAGCACTGTACTAAGCGCTTGGGAAGTACAAGTTGGCAACATATAGAGACAGTCCCTACCCAACGGTGGGCTCACGGTCTAAAAGGGGGAGACAGAGAACAAAACCAAGCATGCTAACAAAATAAAATAAATAGAATAGATATGTACAAGTAAAATAAATAACTAAATTATTTATTAGGCATTTTGTCGCCGATGGGGTATGCCGAGGTTGATTTACCAGCCAGTGGGCCTCGTGGTTAAATGAAAGAAGAGGGTTTACCCCGTGGTCTGTCAGTCCCCGACCCCCAAAGAGGAAGAACGGAAAGGGGGAGTCCTGGGGATTGATGATGATTCCAATTATAGAGGAAACCCAGAGTGCTCACTCACTCACAGCAGCTGCTGTTATTTGCCCATGAAGAACCATCCATTTTCCCAGTTCACCAGAGGAAGCCAAGAAATCTCCCTGTCAGAGGTGCCGATTTTACCTTTTCGGGCGTGGAGCAGGAGGGCCGGCAGAGCTGGGAAGGGGTGGGCTTCAAAGGGTCGACAGGCCAGAAAGCCACCGTCTTAGGTCTCCTCAGCCCTGACTGGAAACTCTGGAGCCTGTCCAGAGCGCCGGGCCGAGCGAGGTCGGCTCAGAGCGGAGCAGGGAGCGAGGGACGGCACCAAGGTAAAGCGACCTTTGACCGTAAGTGCACAGTCCTGGTACGTGAGGGGTGCCTCAGTGTGGCAGTCCAAACTGGATTGTGGGAGAGTTTGGAGGCCGCTCCAGGGATGAGGAAGTGTGTGATAGGAGGGGGTAGCGTGGATCCGAACCGGGCTGGGCTTCCACTTCCGCGGAGGACTGATTGCCTGGCCGTGGGGTTCGGGGGAGACTGATCTTCCTGGGAAAAGTTCCTGAATTCAGCAGTGGTCGGGTGAGCAGGAGGCCAGTCTGCTCTCCAAAGCTGCATCTTCACTGGATGCAGTTGTTCCCTGGAACTTTGGGCCTGAGCTTCTCCCTGCACTCTGCTCCAATCCTAGGAATTCCCCCCACCCCCACCCCACCGCACCCTGAGAGCAGCCAATGGCTCTGAATAATAATAACAGTGGGATTTGTTAAGCGCTTACTATGTGCCAACCGTTGTTCTGTGTGCTGAGGTAGCTACAAGATAATTGGGTTGGACACAGTCCCTATCCCACCTGGGGTTCCCAGTCGTAATCCCCAGTTTACAGATGAGGGAACTGAGGCACAGAAAAATTAACTGACTTGCCCAAGGTCACCCAGCAGGCATGTGGCGGAGCCAGGATTGGAACTCACATCCCCTGACTTCCAGGCGTGGCTCATCATCACCATCATTACAGTTGTGGTATTTGCTAAAATCGTACTGTATACTAATCACTGCATCAAGTGCTAGGGTACAAACAAGATAATCAGGTCAGACCCAGTCCCTTTCCCACTCGGGGCTCACAGTCTTAGCAGGAGGGAGAACAGGCATTGAATCCCCATTTTACAGATGAGGAAACTGAGGCCCCGAGAAGGGAAGGCACTTGCCCAAGATCACACAGCAGGCTAGCGGAGGAGCGGGGATTAGAACCCAGGTCTTGCGACTCTCAGGCCCGATCTCTTCCCACTCTGCCGCGCCGCTTCTCTCCCTTCCCTCCTCCCGCCGGAGGCAGCACGTTGGGCTGTTTGGCGATGGAGGCCTTAGGAAGGGAGTGGATGGGGTTGTTCCTTTCTACAGAAATGGACCTTTCTCTCGTAGCCCAGGTCCTGGGCGGTCGCGAGGCGGGGTCCGGTCCCTCCGCCAGCCAAAACCAAATGCGCTCTGCGACTGGGAATTTGGGCCAGAGAAACTTCCGGAGAAATCCCCTCCCAGGACCCCCAGGGCCCAGCTAGAGAGAAGCCCACCCGCAGATTGTGACTTCTGGCTCCGGGCGGGAGCTGGGACTTGGAAGCCGGGAGGGGCTGGGCCCGGGGCCGGGCAGGTGGGGCTCGGTGGCCCGTCCTGGTCGCTAGAGGCTGAACTCCTCTTCCCTTCTCTTTCTCTCCTGTAGAATGATTTTTTGCGCTGGTGTGGAACCGTTCAGCATCCATAACTCCATGTTTATCCCCACGGTGATGAATCTGGGCTCTACTGCCCAGAGAGAGAAATGGTTGACAGCATCCTCAGGCCTCCAGATAATCGGCACCTACGCCCAGACAGAGATGGGGCACGGTTAGTCCGCCTCCGGGGCACAGTGGGGGACCCCTCCAGTTCGCTGGGTCGGACCCGCCCTCCTCTAGCCGTTGGTCAGTCCCGGGGACCGAGGCCCCACTCCGGCCGATAGTGCGGCCCCCCATCTGCTTCGGGTCGCTGACCAGGGGGTGGGGAGAGCAGCTGGGGGCGAGGTGGGGGGAGGATTTTGAGGGCCCCTGAGTCTTGTTCCATGTACCAGCACCCTCCCTTGCCCCCCAAACTCCCACTCAGGGGGATATGGCACAGAGAGTGGGATTGCAGGGAGACTCCCCTCCCTCTGCTAGGAGCCTCGGGGATACCATTCTTCCTCTCCATTAAGTGCCAACAGGAAGCCCCAGTTCTGTTGATTATCATCTCCTTCTCTTCCTCTTCCTCCTCTTCCTCCTTTCCGTGGAGATCCTTCTTTCTCCGCAGTCGTAACATCCATCTCCTTGTGTAAACTGTCCCTTAGCACACTGCTCATCGGCCCCGAAGCGCCCGTGAGTTCCATTACGGTTTGGATTTCTGGGTCACTTCGGCCGGCGCTTCAGACGGGGGTTTGGGAACCACGGGCCAGCAGCCGAAGGCTTGCGCTCCCCTGATACAGCCTCTTTCCGGGCTCTCCAGGGGGTGTGTGATGGGTCTGTGGGCCCAGAAGGGGAAGGAGCAGTCCCTCTGCCCATCAGGGTAAAGGTGGTGATGCCTGGTGTCTGGGGTGGCATTTGGTTTTAGCAGCAGGTGGGAGAGGTGGGGCAGCGGAGCTCGGCAGCATCTTGACAGGGTTAAGCTATGAGGACCCAACGTTCGGAGCTTGCCCGGTTGTCCCCTGCACCGGCCCGGGACCTGTGGGGGATCAGGGATCCTGGCTTGGCCGTTCTGCCGTGGGCTTGGCTCACCCGGGCCCGGAGCAGTGAAGCGCTGGCAGGTGCTTGGCTCCTTCCCTCACGTTGTCATCTCGGGGGCCTCCTGGGCCTCGGCCTAGCTCCCCACCACAGGAGCATCTGCCGCCCCGGCCCCAGGCGGAGGACGGACAACAGCACTGGGACGAGTCTGAGCTGGCCCGGGCCTATCTGGCTCTCTGGGAGCAGGGCCTGGGGGAGTGACCTGGGGAGAGAGGCGGAACCCGAAGAGCGAGGTCTCCATGCCAAACCGCTGAGACACCTGGGGCGACCTTCCCTCCACGCCCGGCCCGGGGCAATCTTCTGACTGCAGACCCCAGGCCTTAGCAAAAGCCCCATCCGTGGGTGACCGAGGGAGTTCTGCAGTTGGAGAGCAGCGAGAAACCCTTCCTTCCTGCCGCCAGCCAGCTGGGGACTTTCCTTCCGACCTTTAGTTTGCGCAGCGTTTTGATTTGAGGAGTGGAAGTTGTGTAGCAGGTAGTTTCTTCCCCGTACGGCTTGTGTTTGCCCTTCTCAGAAGAGCTGGTCCGATTAGGTTTTGTCGCCTGGCCCCGTTGCCCAACTGGCAGCGGGCCGGCCGGGGAGAGGTTGGGCAGTTTGCATGTGGTTTTCTTCACTTTCACGGGTCACTTATTAAAACACCACCACTGCCACTACTACTGTTTGGCTTGTGGAGAACTTGTTGCATAGGTTTGTTAGATCAACTTGAAGCTAGCGGCTAAGGGATGTGAGAGAAAATGGAAGGATGCACACGTCTTCCTCGTGGAAAGCGAAGGCTCTGACAGGCCCAGAACTGGGCCGCGACAGCTCCTTTCCAACTGCTGGCGACCACCCTGCGCGGGCCTCACGACCCTCGCGTAATGGGCATAATTAGCAGGAAATGCTGCAGGAGGGAACCCACCCTTGACTTCTGCGATTGAGGGAAACGCCCCTGCTTTGAGTCGGTCAGGGCGGCCGGGACCATCCTCCCCCAGGTTCTGGCCACCACCGGTCACATGGTGACCTGTCCTTTCCCTGACTGGTCTCGTTCCGGGAGGTGGTCATCAGGCTGTCGGCCAGGAGCCTCGGTCCTGCCGGGCCCCACCGGGCTCCTCGCTGGAGGCAGGCTCACGGGGGAATGAGCCAGCAGGAACAAGGAACTTCCTCTTGGCTCCTCGGAAGAGGAGGGGGAAGAGAAAACTCCTGCTCGCTTGGAAGCCGTGGGATGGAGGGTCGAGGTTTGCCTCAGCCAGGGCGGAAGGAGGGCTGTGACAGGACACGGCTAGAAGGGTGCAGGGCGCTGCCCTCTAGACTCGCCCACCGCCCACGGCCTGTCCCGTGACTCCTGGCCTCCCGGCCTCACTCAGCCCAGATGCTTGATGAGATCTGGTAGCGTCCCACCCGGGTGTGGGAGGCCCCAGATGATGGCTCTCTGACCTGCTGTCTCTTTGCCCTCCCCCGGTCTCCTCCATTCATTCATTCAAATTCATTCGTATTTATCGAGCGCTCACTGTGCGCAGAGCACTGTACTAAGCGCTTGGGAAGACTACCCCGCACACCCTCTACAGCGGGGAGCAGGGCAGGGAGGTGGCGTTTCTGGTTGTTTCCGTCGATCCTTGAATGGTTTTCTGGCTAAGCCTGGGATAAGGCATACAGGTGCCTGGCTCACGGAGGGGCCGTCTTCTAGTCAGGGAATCTGGGTGTTGGCCAGAACTGCTTTGCGCCCCCCCACCCCTCCTCCCTTCTGCCCTTCCTCCCTCCTCTCCCCCCCACCACCCCACCCTGTCGCCTGAGACTTGGAAAATCACACTGTAACTCCCAGGAGTAGTCTTCCGACCCCGATTCCATCCCCTCAAATCAGTGTCGTGGCTTCTTGGCAACTCTCGGGGGGAAATCTTTTCCACCGTCTGCTTGGCATGGTACACATATTAATGCACTCAGTTACATAGGCTTCCTGATTCATAAGAAGTGAAGAACTTTAAAGGCTGGCTAATCGGTTCATCAGAATCATCTTAGTACGGCGCAGAGTTGAATGTAAAGTGCATATGTTCTGTATGCTTCATGATTTATAACAGCACTTATAATGAACTTTTTAAACGAAAGAATCCGCTTCACTTGGTGCCTAGTGTTATAGGATGGAGTGTGTATTATGCAAGCTTCATTTCCAAAATAAGCATCGTGATTTGTAATACGGGCGTAATTATTTGTGATCAAAACATCATCACCTCTAAGCAGGATGCACTTTAAACAATGGAAGATCCGCCTCTCATAATCAGCTTGGCCTGCTGCCTAGTATATGCATCATGTAAGGTGCATAGCTAATATAAGCTTCGGTTTTTATAATGTAAGCATCATTACTTTTAAATTTAATGAAGACCTTTAAATCAGTGTTTCGAAATCAGCTTGGCGTGGGGCATGATATTATATAAGGTGCCTATCTATTGTAAGCATCGTTATTTATAATATAAGCATCATTATCCATAAACATAATGAAGACCTTGGAAAAAACTGAGTCCCGAATCTGGTCGTTAGCTTGAAGTAGTCCTGTATTCCTATACGGTCTGTGTTATTGACGGATCTTCATTATTTATAACAGTGATAATGATGAAGGGTTTTCTGTGAATGACAGTCGAACTCGTCATTGTCATTCTTCCGATTGCCCATCTCCCCGACTGTTATAATTGCTGACGAGACTACTGGGCAAAAGAGCACTGTCCGTTTCGGTATTAATCCGGGTTAGATGAGGAAGGGGGCTTGTGATGGGCGGGAGGCCCGGCTAAATCTTGAGAGAGAAAAAGCGGGGACCGTCTCGTGCCCGTGGGCGAGACTCATCCCGGGACCGCTGTCGGAACAGATGCGGGAAGAAAGACTCCGAGCAGAAATTACCGTGGTTTCATTGTGGTTTTTGTGAAGCCGCTTACTCTGTGCCGAGCACTGTGCCGAGCACCGGGACAGATAATCAGGTTGGGAAGGAGGCTGTCAGTCTAGGCCGGGGGAGAATAGGGATTGAGTCCCATATCAAACAGGTGAGGAAAGTGAGGCCCAGAGGAGTGAAGTGACTTGGCTGAAGTCACCCAGCAGGCAAACGGCAGGGCCGGAATTAGAACCCGGGGCCTCTGACTCCCAGTCCTGGGCTTTTTCCACTAAACCACGTGACTGCTGAAGTGCCCTGCCACGGAGGCCATCCACCCTGAGCTCCAGCTCAGTTGTTGAGCAATTGATCCGTCCCCTAAATCGGCTGGTCTGAATTCCATCTCACTTGGCCTCGATTAATAATGATAATAATATTTACTGGGGTTTACCATGTGCCAAGCACTGTACTAAGGTTCGGGGTAGATACAAGATAATCAGGTTGGGCGTAGTCTGTGTCCCACTTGGGGCTCCCAGTCTAAGTCCCCATTTTGCATATGAGGCAGCTGAGGCCCAGAGAAGTAAATTAACTTGCTCAAGGTCACGCAGCAAAGTGGCCGAGCCGGGTTCGGATCCCAGGTCCCTTCTGATTCCCAGGCCCCGGCTCTGTCCTCTAAGCTTCTCGATTGGAAGTCCCAGAGTCTTTCTCTGTGTGGCCAGAGAACGGAGCCCGCTGAGCTGCCCTGCAGGCTTCCGCCTTCCCTGAAGAAAGGGGTCAGGAAACACTCGGCAACAGTTAGAGGGAGACCAAAACAGCCTAGCGGCCCATGCCCGCTACGGGCCTGGTACCGAAAAAGACAATGCTCTGATTCTCTGAAATCAGCATCTTTAATCCTTAGTAATAGAAGCTTCTTTTTTTTCTCCTTTCCCTAATTTCTCTATATTCCCAAATCTCAATCTCTCGTCACCAATTGCCCTCCTCTGCCCTGTTACCCGTCTCCCTGCCCTCCCCTTTCCCCCCACCCCTGCCGCCTCGGCCTTCCTTTGCAGCTTTGTGCACCGTGGGCGGCCTGAGCCCCTGGACCTCCACTTGGGCATGTTTCTGCCCACGCTGCTTCACCAGGCCACCCAGGAGCAGCAAGAACGCTTCTTCATGCCGGCCTGGAACCTGGAGATTGTCGGCACCTATGCTCAGACAGAGATGGGCCATGGTACGGAACCGAGGGGAGACTGGAAGAGCCTTCCTGGCCGGAGGGCGGGGGGACGTCCCGTGGCCACCCCGGGCGGTGGCTTAGGCTGTAGACACCATCCCTTGTTTCGCTCCAAACCGAGCTGGAAGCATCAGGCCGAGACTTCTTGCCGAAAAAGATTTTCCGTTCCTTCATTTTGCTCTCTTTTACTCTGCGGGGGTCCCGTGGCCCCGTTGCCCTGTGACTCGTGGCCGGAGCCACATTGCTCCAGCCCAGTAAAGACACCAGGGTGCCAAGGCAGCACATCCTTTGACCTCACGGTTTAGGGAAATAGCCAGCAGGGAAAATATCTGGAGTACACAGGACTCCAGTCTAGGCCAGGTGAAGACACCGACTTGGGGGTGATTAGGCCCAAGGACTGGTGGGAGGGCTGATGGGCTACCCTGTTTCTCTCTGGGTGGACTCCCACTTCCCCCATCTTTCTCTCTTTCTCTCCACCTAGTGCCCTCCCCAGGGCCTCCTTTGTCTACACTGGACAAAGCATTTTTTGTGCTTTTGCTTCTTCTGCCCCTCTCCGCCCCCCGACTTTCAGGTGATAGCCCGCTGGACTGCGCCCAGGTACCCAAGAATCTCCGCTCCCTGAGCCATCAGCCCGTTCCCCGTCGGCCCAGAAGGGCCTGGGGTTTCCAGCTTGGGGACAGCCGAAGGGTAATTCGGAGGCCCTGGGAATCAGTGCACTCCCAACCAGAGCAGAAGAGGCCGAGAGCTCTCGAAGCCTCCCCCAGGATAGATTTTTTTCAACTTGGGGACTGAGGTTTTGTATCTCCCCTGGGGGAAGCAGGAGCAGGACTTCTGAGGCCAAAAGTTGTGGCGCTCCATCCCAGGAGAGAGATTTGCTTTAATGAATCAGGGCAGACTGAAGCCGCTGCCTCCCCCAGACCCTTGCCTGAATGAGGGGGCTTGTGGTGGCTCTCATTCACCCCCACCTCTGGCTGGTAAACTGTGGGCAAGGGACTCCCCTGTGTGGCTTCGTACCCAAAGGCGATTCCTCGTGAGAGACCCTCCCCCCACCCATCCTCCGGCCGTCCCTTCCCACAGGGTCTCACCTGCGAGGCCTGGAGACCACGGCCACGTTTGACCCGCAGACCCAAGAGTTCATCCTCAACAGCCCCACCGTGACCTCCATCAAGTGGTGGCCAGGGGGACGTGAGTGACCCGTCGGGCGGCTCGGGGGCTCTGGCGGGTTTGGGCGGGCCGCTGGCTTGGGACCATGGTGGTGCTTAAGCGACCGGGTGTGTAAGTGTGAGTGGAAGCCCTAGGGGGTTGTGAGTTCCCAAGAGCTGAATTGGTGGTTATTAATAATAACTAACTGTGGGATATGTAAAGTGCTTATTCTGTGCCAAGTCCTGCGGTCGATGTGAGATCATCAGGTCAGACACAGCCCCTGTCCCATCTGGGGCTTCTCCTTTAAGGGGGAGGGAGAACAGGGATTGAATCCCCATTTTATAGTTGCGGAAACGGGCCTAGTGAAGTGAATTGCCCAAGGCCACACAGCAGGCAAGTGGCGGAGCCGGGATTAGAACCCAGCGCTCCCGACTGCTTTCGGTGCTCTGTTCACTGGTCCCACGCTGGCAGCTTGGCGGGGGATATAAGGCAGCGAGGACAGAAACGAATCAGGGAAAACCGTCTAGGGGAGATGGGAGGATGGGGGAGTTGGGACGGGGCAAATTTGGGGTGGGGAGAGCATCTGCCGGGGGTCGGGCCCGCCACCCTTGGCTGCTTGTTTTGGGGCATCTTGGGAGGGAGGAAAGTGGTTTTCCGGGTGAGGTGATGGGCCTTCCTTTTTTTTCTTTCTGTCTCACTCATCTTGCAGTTGGAAAGACCTCAAACCATGCCATCGTCCTGGCCCAGCTGTACACCAAGGGGCAGTGCTGTGGTCTGCACGCTTTCATCGTGCCACTGCGGGAGATGGGCACGCACAAGCCCTTGCCAGGTGAGAATCTGCTCCTTGGGGGAGGAGCCATTCCACTTGGCACAGTCTGGAGACTGAAGTTGCACAGCCAGTCGTTGAAACTGAGCTCTGGGCCGAGGATTCGGAGGGGTTGAGAGGAAGAGGAGATCATCTGGAGATAGCTCCTTACGGCCCTCTCATCCACACCCCTCCCCAACCCCTCGAGATTCTGGGCGATGGTTGCCCCAGGACTAAGCTGGGCACTGCTCTCCCAGAAATGTACCGGGCCGGTTTGCTTCCTTGAAACAGTTGGACCTGGTAACTTCCTCGCTCACCCCCTCTCTCCCCTGCTGCAGGCATCACCGTGGGGGATATCGGGCCCAAGTTTGGCTTCAACGAGATGGATAATGGCTACCTGAAGATGGACCGCGTCCGCATCCCCCGGGAAAACATGTTGATGAAATATGCCCAGGTAGGCCCGAGTCCCCGTTTCTGGAGACGAGACCGGACCCTTTTCTGGCCCTGCCCGGGGAGGAGGAGGAGCCGTGTGGGGCGCCCATCCAGCTCCAGCCAGAGGGAAGAGTCGGGACGGGGGCAGATTCCGGAGCCGGTCTCGTGTCCGCCGTTAGGTCAGACCTGACGGCACCTACGTGAAGCCCTTGAGCAACAAGCTGACCTACGGGACCATGGTGTTCGTCCGGTCCTTCCTCGTGGGCGAAGCGGCCCGGGCTCTGTCCAAGGCCTGCACCATCGCCATCCGCTACAGCGCGGTGCGCCACCAGTCTGAGATCCGGCCAGGGTGAGCGGAGCCGGGGGCCGGCGGGGAGAGTCGGGCGTGATTCTGGCTTGGGGGAGTGGTGGGAGTGAGGGGTCAGAGGCGGGAAAATCGATAGGAAATAGCGAAAGTGCCACTGATTCCATCCACGGTGAAGTTCTTTGTTTGCCTTTTTTCCCCTGACATCAGCTTTAAAAGGGTCGATCCTCTCCTGACCGCAGTGGCTGTCAATCAGTTGTATTTATTGTGTGCTCAGTGTGTTCTGAACACTGTCCTAAGCAGATGGGAAAGTATAATATAACAGATTTGGTAGACGTGCTACCCTGCCACAAATAGCTTAAAGTCTAGGGGGAACTTGCAGCTTGGTCCCCCCCTCCCACCAAGTCTGCAGCCTGGGTGATGCTGTTTGTCTGTCCCAGAGGCCCTGACTGGTTTTCAGGAAAGAGCCAAGCGGCTCCAAAGGTCTCATCCCACAGCAGCGTGCATTCATTCATTCAGTCATATTTATTGAGCGCTTATTGTGTGCAGAGCACTGTACTAAGCATTTGGGAAGTCCAAGTTGGCAACATATAGAGATGGTCCCTACCCAACAGCAGGCTCACAGTCTAAAAGGGGGAGATAGACAACAGAACAAAACATATTAACAAAATAAACAGAATAGTAAATATGTACAAGTAAAATAACTAGACTAATAGATACGTACAAACATATATACAGGTGCTGTGGAGAGGGGAAGGAGGTAAGGTGGAGGGGGGGTGGGGAGGGGGAGCATCCAGCACCTGGGTGAAGCCCTGGCTCACACCCCTGCCTCAGTCTCCCTCCTTGCTGCACAAAGGAGCCCCACGGCGGGGGAGTGTGGGACCGGCTCTGGTCACCCCAAACGGCCCGTGGCGGGCTGACAGTGTGGGGCCTGCACTGGCCAGAGCCAGACCGCCCAGCAAGAGCCATCTTGTGCGCCGGGGCCAGGGCAGCAGGGGTGAGGCTTAACTCTCCGGGGCGATGGCTGCCAAGGCGGGGTATGTCATCTGAAGGCCTTCCCAAACTCAGCTGGCAGGTTCCGGTTGACCCCTTTAAGGGGCAGAGCAGACGTGGTCATTAGGGGCGCGGAGGAGGGCGGCGGCCAGGGGTGACGGAAGGTCCGGGTCTCCCCCTCCTCCCCAGGGCGGCCGAGCCCCAGATCCTGGATTACCAGACCCAGCAGTATCGGCTCTTTCCCCTCCTGGCCACGGCCTACGCGTTCCAGTTTGTGGGGGCTTTCATGAAGGAGACCTACCACCGTATCAACATGGATATTGGCCAGGGGGATCTGAGCGAGTTGCCCGAGGTACCCGCCCACCCTCTCTCTTGGATCCGGGGCGGCGGGCGCAGCCTCTCTCTCGCTCTCTGGATCCCCCAGAGCTGAGCGGAGAAAGATGGACCATGGTGGGGGGGGATCAGAATTAATCACCAGGCGAACGAAAGGGCCGAGCAGCTGGATGGGTGGGAACATCGGGGCTGGAAGTGACGTCATCCGGGGGAGAGGCAGGGACGGAAGGACACCTTCCCGCTGGGGTCCGGGGGCCGTGCCGGGCCCCGGCTCTGCTGACCCCGCCACTCCTCCCCGCCCTAGCTTCACGCGCTGACTGCTGGCATCAAGGCTTTCACTACTTGGACGAGCAATGCGGGCATCGAGAGCTGTCGCATGGCCTGCGGGGGCCACGGCTACTCCCACTGTAGCGGCCTCCCCAACATCTACGTGAACTTCACCCCGAGTTGCACCTACGAGGGGGAGAACACTGTCATGATGCTGCAGACGGCCAGGTGGGGAGGCTCCTGCGTCCGGTGGGCGGGTGGCCCAGTCCGCAGAGCGTGGGAAAGGCCACCGATTGATTCCGGGAGTCGGTGGCGGGCCCAACCTTGGGCCCGAGCCTGAGCCCGGGACTGGCCCGCCAGCCGCCCGGCGGCATCTGCTCCATCCGGTGGGAGAACGGTCTTCGGGCCGGCGCCGTGAGCGGAGCCCTCCGGTCCTTATCCTCTTCCCCCGCACCTTCCCCTTCTTGTCCTTGCTCCCCAGGTTCCTGATGAAGAGCTACAACCACGTGCAGTCGGGAAAGTTGGTGGGCGGCATGGTGGCCTATCTGAACGACCTGCCCAGTCAGAGGATCCAGCCGCAGCAGGTGGCCGCCTGGCCCGCGGCCGGGAACCTGAACAACCCGCCCAGCCTGGTCGAGGCTTACAAGCTGCGGGCGGCCAGGTGAGTTCCGCACGGGAAGGGCTGTCGGTGTGGGGAGACCGGGCAGGGGTCTCGTCGCCCTTGGCCCTCCCAACTAGGGGACTTGACTTGCCGTCTGTCCGACAGACTGGTGGAAACCGCAGCCAGAAATCTCCAAGCGGAGGTCAAGCATCGGAAGAGCAAAGAGGAGGCGTGGAACCTGACCTCTGTGGACCTGGTCAGAGCCAGTGAGGTCAGTGAGCGGGTGCCCCGGGTATCCTAAGGTCCGGTCAGTGTTGCCTTGGCACCGTCCCCGTCGCCCTGTGCACTTGGGTCTGTTCCCCTTAAGCCCTTTGATCCTCACCCCTGCCCCAGTCCTGCGGCACTTCTGTCCAAATCTGTCTAATTTTTCTGTTCTCTCAATGGTAAGCTCATCGTGGGCGGGGAATGGGTCTCTTTATTGTATAGCGTACTCCCCCAAGCGCTTAGTCCAGTGCTCTGCATCATCATCATCGTCAATCGTATTTATTGAGCGCTTACTGTGTGCAGAGCACTGTACTAAGCGCTTGGGGAGTACAAGTCGGCAACACATAGAGACAGTCCCTACCCAACAGCGGGCTCACAGTCTAGAAGGGGGAGACAGAGAACAAAACCAAACATACTAACAAAATAAAATAAATAGAATAGATATGTACAGGTAAGATAAATAAATAAATAAAGGAATAAATATGTACAAACATATATACAGGTGCTGTGGGGAAGGGAAGGAGGTAAGATGGGGGGGATGGAGAGGGGGACGAGGGGGAGAGGAAGGAAGGGGCTCAGTCTGGGAAGGCCTCCTGGAGGAGGTGAGCTCTCAGTAGGGCCTTGAAGGGAGGAAGAGAGCGAGCTTGGCGGATGGGCAGAGGGAGGGCGATGACTTGGCGTTCGCCGTCAGGCCTCCGCGCCATGGCGGTTCTTGCCTGACCTCGGTCCCCGCCATTGTCGTGTCCCCCCGTCGCCTCAGGGCGGGCCTCGAGGCCCCCCGCCCCCGCCGGCCCCTCACCCCGTCACCCCCTCACAGTAGATGCTTAAGAAATACGATCGACTGACTGGCTCCCCCTCTACGCTGTCAGCGCCTTGTGGACAAGGACCACCTATGCCTACTCTGATGTATTGTACTCTCCCAAGTGCTCAGTGCAGTGCTTTGCACACAGTAAGCACTCCATACGTACTATTGATTTTTTTTTTCTTCCCCCCTCGCCTCCCAGGCCCATTGTCACTATGTGGTGGTGAAGCTCTTTGCCGAAAAGCTGGCCCAGATCACCGACAAGCCCCTCCACGCAGTCTTGAGCAATCTGTGTCTCCTGTACGCCCTCCACGGGATCAGCGAGAAGGCCGGGGACTTCCTGCAGGTCAGCACCCCGGAGGCTCAGGCCGGCGATCGCCGGGCACGCGTGCCCCCCGCCGCCGCCGGCCCCGGCCCCTGATGCCGTTTTCTGTGCCGCTCTCAGGGGGGCATCCTGACCGAAGCCCAGGTGGGTCAAGTGAACCAGCACGTGAAGGAGCTGCTGATGGCCCTCCGCCCCGAAGCGGTGGCCCTGGTGGATGCTTTCGACTTCCAAGATGTCATGCTCAGCTCCGTGCTGGGCCGCCACGACGGCCGCGTCTACGAGAACATGTTTGAGTGGGCCAAGAACTCGCCGCTCAACAAGACCGAGGTGAGAAAGGGGCTGGAGGAGCGGAGGGGGGCGGCCCATCTCGTCGTCAGCCCCGAGCACGGGGCTCCAGACCCCAGTACTGTGCACTCCAGGCGCTTAGTACAGTGCTCAGCACCCATTAAGTGCTCAGTAAGCTCCAGTGATTGATTGATACCTGCTGCTGTTGAACTGAGTACAAAGCAATCCTCCCTGCCCTGTTGCTGCTGCTACTGTTGATTTTTTTCCTAGTAGCCATATCTATTGAGCGCCCACTGGGTGTGGTGCACTGTGCTAGGCGTTTGGGGGGGGGTGCACAACAACAAAGTGGCATGATTCCTGCCCACCAGCGGCCTCCAGTCCTAATGGGGGAGACAGACGTGAAATGATTTAGGACTGGAGCAGACCAAGTAAGTTAGACGGAGCGCTCATCTGCACCTGAATGCTCGGGGTTTGGGGCAGTAAATAAGGTCAGAAGTGCTAGAGTTGGCTGCGGGAACGAGGGGGGCTTAGGGTGCTGGGGAAGAAATCAGGGAAGGCTAGTTGGAGGAGGTGGGACTTTTAGGAGGGGATCTTCGGTCGATGGAAGGCATCACCCGTCCATCACCACGTTGGCACTGTCACTTCGGAACGGCGTTTGCCGAAGACTTGGGGGGCCGCGGGGGCTGGTGCTCCCGGGGAAGGCGCTCCCCCGAGCAGCCGCTTTAGGGGAGAGAGAAATGGGGAGATGGGGTCACCTTTGGTGACGAGGGCCGCCCGTCCCGGTTGTCAGCATTGCTCAGTGGCTTGGGGTGTGCCCCCGGAAGGGTGAGATAGGCGTCCGTAACCTCCTCTTCTCCCCAACCCCCGCACACAGGTCCACCCGTCCTTCTACAAGCACCTGAAGCCCCTGCAGTCCAAGCTGTGAAACCAGTCAGGCCTCCCTCCACCTCGGATCCCCAGAGAGGCACCCTTATCCAGCTCCAGTACGTTGGGCAGCCGATGACGGAGCAGCCCCTCGGACCTCTCTTTTCCTTTTTCCTTTCCTTTTCCTTAATCAATGAAGAAAAAATTGACGTTAGGGAGAGTGACTGGAACGCCGGAAAACGGATATCTTCTCGGGGCGGGGGCCCGTGGATGAGTCCTTTCAAGTGCAATTACTATCGAAAAAGATCTTTTAAGCGTTCGGCAAAGCTTTACAAGGTAGAGAGCCTGACCTCCCTCCGCAAGGCTGCCCCTCCCAAGGGATGCAGCTTCCCAAGTCACCTAGCAGGATTTAACTACCGAGTAGTTAGAACGGTAACTTTGAGTAACTTCAACGGATCAGTGGATTCGCTCTGAGTTGAAAAACAATGAGTATTTGTAAAAAAAAAAAAGAAAAAAGGACGCTTTTTAAGGTAGGGCCTTCTGACACCCTGCCCCCAAACCCTTCGCAGCTGACGTCATTGGTCAGCTCCCCACGGATCTTTGCCCCCTTTAGCTGCCCCTTCCCTCCTCGTCCCACCACCTGCCCAAAGAGGAGCCTCTCTCTTCACGCCCTTCCCCACGGCACCTGGCATCTTGGGGCCGCTTCTTCAGCTGGGAGGAATCCTCAGGAATGAGTGGAGTGGTCTGGCAGCCTCCCTCCTCCCTGGCCCCCCAGCTCCAGGGACCCTGCAAGGTTTTTTGTTGGGAAAGGGGGGCACCAGAAGCCCCGGTCAGCCCCACCGGTGGGCCACCCCCCAACTCCCAGGAGCTCTCCCAAATGCAAAATCGTCCCTTTCCATGGCTGTTGAATTTGCACGTTCGTCTTGCGCCATCAAGGATGTGACTTTGAGCTGTTGGCCCTGTGTGTCTCAACTGTAGAGACAAGTCCCACCCCCCCGCAGTTCCAAGAGGTCAAGGATGAATCCGACAGACTTGCCCAGGGAGGGCCGGTGGAGTCGGGGCCTGAAGCCCTCTGATGGGCCTCGAGGGAGGTGGGCCACGGACCATTAGCTGTGCCCCGCTGCACAGTTGCTGGGGAACCGCGGGGAGGGAAGACTTTCACTCATTTAATGCCGGTCGGAGAAGCACAAGGCATACGTTTTTGGCTTACTTCCAAGGGAGAGAAAAAGCAATCTTCCACAGAAGTCCTCCATCGGAGGAGGATATGAGAGGGCTCCCTCCCGGTCCTTTCCCAGCTCCAAATTTCTGGGTGAGGGTCCCCTGCAGACTCGTCACAGTGCAAGTCCATGATCTGGTCAGACGGGCCCCAAGAGGCCAAAGTCACCTCTAAAGCTTTTTAATCTAAATACAGCAGAGAGTAAGCCTGCCCCGGCGGGCAGGGGAGAGGAAGGCCGCCGCCTCGGTTCGGTTGGGAGGCATTTGGCCTGGAGGTGGATTCGAAAGGCAAACGGGACCGTCTCTGTAGGAGCGAGGCAGAGAGCCAGACCTGACTCCCGGGATTGCTTTTTGCAGGAGGATCCTCAGGTTGAGCTCTTACCAAGGGAGCGGGGCACGGAAGTGTGATCACGGGGCATCAGGGACGGGATTTACCACGGTCGCCTGGGCCAGCCTTTCGGGTCAGACATCTGGGATGCACATCAAGGGTTTTCAGTGGTACAGGGGGAGCTACTCAACTCAGGCCCATCGAGGGGGAAAAACGGAGGTCGGCGGGGCAAGTTCTGAGGCTGGGCCTTGACTCTTGCCCATAGTTGGGAGAAACACGTCCCAAAGGCTTCCCGTTTGGCTTTCCTGATCTCGAGGGGACCGATCGGCCACCACTACTAGGGTGGTGGGCACTCGTTCCCCAATACGTTTTCTTCCTCTTCCGGCCCAGGGTTGTCTCAGAGAGGCCTCACGATGGACCCAGGGTCAGTTCTTGGTCCCACACCAGAGAGAGCTTGGGTCCAAAATCTGGCCCAAGAACGTGTCCCCGTCCTCCTCCACGCTGAGGCCAGGACCGAGATGCAGCTTTAGAGTGAGGGTTGGCCATGCCCCTCTCCTCCTCGGATGAGTATCAGAGTCCAGGCTCCTTGCTTTCCCATCCTCCAGGGGCGGGCACGGAGCCACCGCCTTCGGGAGCAGCAGGTCCGCCTGGAGTGGGAAATAGGGCAAGGCCACAGGGTCATCCGTCCTTCCGTGGCAGGAACAAGCATTTTTGCCTTAAGGTGGGTCAGGGTGTGTCCTCGGGCAGTCAGTGTGATGGGAAAAGTGGGCAGGAGCTATTTTAAATAAGTACCTTCTTCCCCCACCCTCGGAGTAAAAACTTGCCTTGCAGTCTGTCATAAATCAGAGTGTCTTGATTATTTTTAGCAGCGGGGACTCTGTGTAATTTTCTGTAGCGTGATAGCCGGGCTCCCCACCGCTTTGTTGTATAAAACAGCAGCGACACTTAAAACTCAATCATAGATGTTCATTGCCGTGATGGCACGGACCAGGGAAGAGGTCGTCACTGTGCCAGCACCCTCTCCGAGCAGGGTGGTACCACAGGCTTCCCGGGTACCGTTTTGTGTTCACACTCGAATAAAAAGCACTTAAGTTTTCTCGGTTACCGAGAGCGACTCAGCCCCTTGGAACGGTGGGGGACCGGGGACATGGTACAGGACCGATTGTGGCAACCCAAGCCAATCCCCCCACCCTTCCCTCCAACGGGCCACCGGGGTCAGCTCGCTACTAACCCATCTTTGTCCGTGACATCGAATAATCCTTTAATAAAAGTTGAAAATTGGTATCTCAAGGAGGTTGTGTGTGTCTCAGTGGGGGGAGGTGACCATCTCTCCCCTCCAACTCTGCAGACCCCGCCGGGTGAGTCACCCCAGAGGAATTGAGCCCAGGTGACTCTCTGCCACATGTAATAATGAAATAATGGTAGTATTTAAGTATTTACTAAGTGCCAAGCACTGGTCTGAGCGCTAGGGGAGAAGCCGCGTGGCTCAGTGGAAAGCGCCCGGGCTTTGGAGTCAGAGGTCAGGGGTTCAAATCCTGACTCCGCCCCTTGTCAGCTGTGTGACTTTGGGCAAGTCACTTAACTTCTCTGTGCCTCAGTTTCCTCATCTGTAATAGCTCGAGAAATACGACTGAATGTATTTACTACTCTATTTTACTTGTACATATTCACTATTCTATTTATTTTATTTTGTTAATATGTTTTGTTCTGTTGTCTGCCTCCCCCTTCTAGACTGTGAGCCCGCTGCTGGGTAGGGACCGTCTCTAGATGTTGCCAACTTGTACTTCCCAAGCGCTTAGTACAGTGCTCTGCACACAGTAATAGCTTGAGAAATGCAACTGAATGAACGAAATAGAGGACACGGCCGGCGGGGCGGGAGCCCACTTGGCAGCTCACCTCCTCCAGGAGGCCTTCCCAGACTGAGCCCCCTCCTTCCTCTTCCCCTCCCCACAGCACCTGTATATATGTATATATGTTTGTACATATTTATTACTCTATTTTATTTGTACGTATTTATTCTATTTTATTTCGTTAAGATGTTTTGTTGTCTGTCTACCCCTTCTAGACTGTGAGCCCGCTGTTGGGTAGGGACCGTCTCTATATGTTGCCAACTTGGACTTCCCAAGCGCGTAGTGCAGTGCCCCGCACACAGTAAGCGCTCAATAAATACGATTGATTGATAGGGACCGTCTCTCTATGTTGCCAACTTGAACTTCCCAAGCGCTTAGTACAGTGCTCCGCACACAGTAGGCGCTCAATAAATACGATTGAATGAATGTAATGGCAGACAAAAATCGGTGCCTAAGGACCGCTCCTAGCCAGCCCTCGGCTCCCTGGGGCCGAGTAGCCCACCGGTGCGCAGGCGCACACCGCCCCGCCAACGGCCGCCGCCGCGCGAGGCATGCCGGGAGATGTAGTTCAGGCCCGGCCCCTGAGGGGGGCCGAATCAGGGGAGCGCGGGCGGGCCACGACTACACTTCCCAGAAGGCCCCGCGCCGGTAGGCGCTGTGGTGATGGGGGGGGGGGTGGTCGTCGTCGTCGTGGTGATGGCGGCCTGAGGCCCGTGAGGAGGCGGGAGTAAGGGGCCCTGCCTGAGGGGACTGGCGCCATCAACACTGGCCACTTCGACGTCATGGGGTTTGGCATAACTGAGGGCAACGGGGAGGAGGCTGACGGGAAAGGAGGAAGGGGATGGGGGAGTGGGCTGGAGATGATGATGATAATAATAATAATGATGGCATTTATTAAGCCCTTACTATGTACAAAGCACTGTTCTAAGCGCTGGGGAGGTTACAAGGTCATCCGCCAAGCTCGCTCTTTTCCTCCCTTCAAGGCCCTACTGAGAGCTCACCTCCTCCAGGAGGCCTTCCCAGACTGAGCCCCTTCCTTCCTCTCCCCCTCGTCCCCCTCTCCATCCCCCCATCTTACCTCCTTCCCTTCCCCACATTACCTGCATATATGTATATATGTTTGTACATATTTATTACTCTATTTCACTTGTACATATCTATTCTATTGGTTTTATTTTGTTAGTATGTTTGGTTTTGTTCTCCGTCTCCCCCTTTTAGACTGTGAGCCCACTGTTGGGTAGGGACTGTCTCTATATGTTGCCAGCTTGTACTTCCCAAGCGCTTAGTACAGTGCTCTGCACACAGTAAGCGCTCAATAAATATGATTGATGATGATGATGATCAGGTTGTCCCACGGTGGGGGCTCACAGTCTTAAGAGAAGCAGCGTGGCTCAGTGGAAAGAGCCCGGGCTTTGGAGTCACAGGTCATGGGTTCAAATCCCGGCTCCACCAATTGTCAGCTGTGAGACTTTGGGCAAGTCACTTCACTTCTCTGAGCCTCAGTTACCTCATCTTTAAAATGGGGATTAAGACTGGGAGCCCCTCGTGGGACAACCTGATCACCTTGTATCTGCCCCAGCGCTTAGAACAGTGCCAGGCACATAGTAAGCGCTTAATAAATGCCATCTTTATTATTAATCCCCATTTTCCAGATGAGGGAACTGAGGCCCAGAGAAGTGAAGTGGCTTGCCCAAAGTCACACGGCTGAGAGTTGGCTGAGACGGGATTTGAACCCATGAACTCTGACTCCAAAGTCCGGGCTCTTTCCACTGGGCCTCGCTGCTTCTCCAAATTCTCCCTGCTCAGCCTCCCTCCAGAGTCGGAGAAGCAGCGTGGCTCAATGGAAAGAGCATGGGCTTTGGAGTCAGAGGTCATGGGAGTGGGCTGGAGATAATAATAATAATGATGCATTTATTAAGCGCTTACTATGTGCAAAGCACTGTTCTAAGCGCTGGGGAGGTTACAAGGTGATCAGGTTGGCCCACGGGGGGCTCACAGTCTTAATCCCCATTTTACAGATAAGGGAACTGAGGCACAGAAGTTAAGTGACCGGGTCACACAGCTGACAGTTGGCTGAGCCGAGATTTGAACCCATGACCTCTGACTCCAAAGCCCGGGCTCTTTCCATTGAGCCACGCTGCTTCTCCCTCCAGATGACTCTGGAGGGAGGCTGAGCAGGGAGAACTTGGGGAAGCAGCGAGGCTCAGTGGAAAGGACCAGGCTTTGGAGTCAGAGTTCATGGGTTCAAATCCCGCCTCAGCCAACTGTCAGCTATGTGACTTTGGGCAAGTCACTTCACTTCTCTGGGCCTCAGTTACCTCATCTGGAAAATGGGGATTAAAACTGTGAGCCCCCCATGGGACAAACTGATCGCTTTGTAACCTCCCCAGCGCTTAGAACAGTGCTTAGCACATAGTAAGCGCTTAACAAATACCATTATTATTATTATTATTCACTTCTCTGGGCCTCAGTTACCTCATCTGGAAAATGGGGATTAAAACTGTGAGCCCCCTGTGGGACAACCTGATCACCTTGTAACCTCCCCACCGCTTGGAACAGTGCTTTGCACATAGTAAGCGCTTAACAAATACCATCATTATTATTATTATTCATTTCTCTGGGCTTCAGTGACCTCATCTGGAAAATGGGGATTAAAACTATGGAGCCCCCCCGTGGGACAACCTGATCACTTTGTAACCTCCCCAGTGCTTAGAACAGTGCTTTGCACATAGTAAGCACGTAATACCATTATTATTATTATTAGGGGCTGAGATGTCTGTAATTTATTGCCCGTTGAGCGCTTATTCTGCGCACCGTCCCAAGGCCTGAGGAAAGGCCCCAGGATTGTAGGCACGTAGGGACTGTCTCTATATGTTGCCAATTTGTACTTCCCAAGCACTTAGTACAGTGCTCTGCACATAGTAAGCGCTCAATAAATACGATTGATGATGATGATGATGACAGAAGATGGTGCAGAGCAGGCAGGAAGAAGAGATGGACCACCCTCGCCCCCCGCCCTCCTTCCTCCCACCCCTGTCCCGGGGTGGGCAGTGGGGATAACGGTCCCCCACTGCTACCCGCTGCTGGCGGGTGGCATTTGGGAGACCACGAGAACGGCCACCTCCGGTGGTGCGGGTGGACGGGGAGGGTGGGATTGGAAGATCTGGAACTTGCCAGAGAGAGCAGGTTTAGTGCGAGACCGAAATGTATAGGGTCCCCACGAACCATTCACTCACTAATGCCTGTTGTTGGGTAGGGACCCTCTCTATATGTTGCCGATTTGTACTTCCCAAGCGCTTAGTACAGTGCTCTGCACACAGTAAGCGCTCAATAAATACGATTGAATGAATGAATGAATAATGGGTAAGTAGCCTGATGTATGAGACTGACACCTGCCTTGGAGGGGTAGCAGGGGAATGAGCTGTTCCTCAGTGGGGGAGAGGAGGACAGTCGGAGTCCAGTGGCCCCCAGCATTCTCTTGGCCTGCCTTCTGCTAGTTTTTTTTTATGGTATTTGTTAAGCACTTACTACATGTCAAGCACTGGTTTAAGCGCCGGGATAGAGACAATTAATCGGGTTTCCTTCTTGTGTTAATTGGTGAACCGGGAGACCCGAACTCTAGACCCAGCCTTGTCGCTGGCTTGCTTGGTGACCATAACCAGGTCCCATCCTCTCCGGGCCTCAGATCTCTATTGTGCCTTTCTCTCTTCAATCATCCGTTCTACGTGGGACAGAGACTGTGTCCAATCTGATTATCTTGTTTCCACCCAGACCTTGGCACTGAGTAAGCGCTTAATAAATGCTGTATTGTAATCGTTACTTTTAAACTTAACTTGGCCCCCGTGGAGGAGATTGGAGTGGGCTGAGATGCCATTGCTCAGAGGCGGGTCGGTTGCCCAGGTGACATGTTTATTTTCCTTACCAGGCTAGGTCAGATGTGCGCTGACTACCCACCTGTCAGGTGACACGGAATTGGATCGGGACCCAAGAAACCCGTGGCAAGGAGCTGCACTGTGGCGATGGTAGGTGGAGGCCAAAATTGGCACCTGAAAATGCATAATCTAGAAGATCGAAGGTGCAGTTTGCTCCCTTGGCTGTCAGAACCCAACTGCCCCACCCTACAGAGGGTGGGACTGAAATCTGGTGGGTGCTGACTGGTAATTTTCTCACTGTTTTGGCTTGATGTTGGGCACAAGATCCATTGAGCTGAGTGGGAAGAAGCGGCGTGGCCTAGTGGAAAGAGCCTAGGGCTGGGCGTCAGAGGACCAGGGTTCTAATTCCAATTCTGCCATTTCTCTGTTATCATCATCATCATCGTCATCATCATCATCATCATCATCATCAATCGTATTTATTGAGCGCTTACTGTGTGCAGAGCACTGTACTATGTGACTTTGGGAATGTCACTTCACTTCTCTGGGCCTCAGTTACCTCACCTGTAAAGTCGGGGTTAAGAATGTGAGTCTTATGTGGGATGGGTACTGTGTGCCCAACCTGATTATCATGTATGTATCACAGTACTGACACATAATAAGTGCTTAACCAGTACTATTAAAAAAAAAAAAAGAGATAAACAGCCATCAATTAATAGTATTCACTGAGCGCTTACTGTGTGCAGGGCACTGTACTTGGGATAGTAGAATACTGTAGAGTTGGTAGACAGTTTCCCAGCCCACCAGGATTTTACAATCCAGAGGAGGAGACTCAAAGACTCCGCCGTTTCAGAGCAGCTTCCATGATGAATGACAAATTATTGGCCGGCCCAGCCCACATTCAGCTTCTCCCAGCCGCAGCCTCACGGCTCCTGACTCTTGAGACTGTGATTCATTGCTCGATGGTTTAATGCAACATTTTTTCCCCTCCCTAGGCTCCCAAAGCCAAGAGAGGACTGAGAGGTGAGTGCAGTGGGTAGGAGAACCGGCATAAGTTCAAGGTTTCCCTCGTCTCAGCCCGTATCCTTCGAGGCCGCCACGTGGGCTCGAGAAATGTTCTTTCTGCCTTGCATGGGTCAGAGGGCAGTGCTGATGCAGATTGTAGTGCCCCGTACCCCAGGAGGGCACAGCTCTCCCAGCTGGTTGGCAGTGCGCTAGGACTGCTCTGGACCGCAGGGCGCCGGTGAAGTGGCATGGTCCAGAATGGGTTCCCAGTTTAGCTGGTTGAGGACACCCCTCCCCACAAGAGGTGTTGACCCTTGGAGGGATAGAACCAGTTGGGCCAGTGTGGTTCCACATATGATATCTATCCCATGGGCTGGGCCCGGGTCGGGCACACTTTTCTCCTCCCAAGTTCCAGGTCATCTCTTCCAGGCTCCATTGACGACGTCCTCGGGGATCTCCTCGGCGAAGATGGTGAGTGTCCCTCTCCCTATGGGGCCGAGCTGGGCCTTTCTCTCCCCTCAGCCCCGCCCACCCTTCTGTCTCGCTCCATCCGGCCAGGGGCCTGCTGACAGTTGTGGTCCCCTCTGCCTCTCTGGGCGGGGGAGCCCCAGATTGGGGCTGCGGGCACTGAACCCCAGTACAAGGTATCGGGCTTCCCAGAGGCCCCGGATAGGCAGGGATCGTGTAGCCGGATCCGAGCCCCGTCCTAACTATTTGGGGGTGCTGTGTCCCCAGCCCCTGACGCTAACCCTCAACTCTTCCTGGCCAGTGAGAGAAGGGGGGAAAGGAGGAGGTCCTGGAAAGCAGCCCAGCTGGGGAGACTGGTTTCTGATCCTTGGCCCTGGCAGGGAGGCTGTGGTTTCTCAATCCTTGACCCCAAAGCCTACAAGCTGATTTGGCTTTGCCTTCCTAGACCCTGCACCTGCTCACCCTGGCCTCGGCCAGGGCCACGCAAGACCCGCCCGGGAGCCGCCTCCGAGAGCCGGTCGGAGGTGAGGACGCACGAATCGGGGGGTGCCGGGTTCCTGGGCCCATCCAGCATCAGGGCCTCGGTGATGGCGTCTCCTGGCTGACTCCCGGTGCCGGGGCCGTCCGATCCGGACCACCCAGCGTGTCATCGGGCATTGCAGGTCCTTCCTGGACGGTGATGTCTTCGGCCCAGTGGCAGCCCAGGTTGACGAGGAGGCTGAGGTGAGCGTGCCTTGGGACCCTCGGGGGCTGGTGCCCGGGTGACTCCTTGGCACTGCAGGGGTGGACCGGGCAGGGCACCTGGGAGCAGATCCGTTCCCCAACCCACCAGGTGGCTGTCCGAGCCCAGTCCTGAAGGGGGAGGGCAGCGTTGTGGGCGCGTCCGGCCACCAGTCGAGGGATAGGATGGCGTAGCCTTCCAGCCATGTGCTAACATGCGTGTGCGCACACGTTTGTGTATGTGTGCGTATTTGCCTGTCTGCTCTTCTGCCTTTTCCCTCTGTGAGCGCTCAGGTCTCGGAAGTCTCCGACGCCGACCCGCAGGCGCTGCTCCAGTCGATGAAGGTAGCCTGCTGCTCTGGAACTCTTGCCATGCACTAAGCTAAGCGTTAGGGTAGATACAAGATAATCCAATCGGGCCCGGGTCCTGTCTCCCCTGGGGATCACAGTGAAGAGGAAGGAAAAACAGGCCTTTTATCCCTACTTTGCCGATGAGGAAGCCAAGGCCCCGAGAGGTTCAGTCACCTGGCCGGCCAGGGGCAGAGCTGGGACCAGAATCCAGGACTCCTGATTCCTGGTCTGGAATTGTTTCCACTAGGTCTTGCTACTTACTATCCCCATTTTACAGATGGGAAAACGAGGCCGAGAGGGGCAGCCCTCCCTCAACTTGGCCAAGGTCACTCTGCAGACTTTTAGCAAGTTTGCTCGAGGCCAAGCACTCAGCAGAGTGGTCAGTGCTCTGGAAAAGTAGAGGCTAGGAGGCCCAGGCCCACCCATGGCTCTGCAGGAGGCGGTGGGACCTCAGGCCAGGGCCTCAGTTTCGCCTCTGGATAGTGGGGAGGGTCCACCAGCCCTCCCACTACGAGTCCAGTGGCCAAACGAGGCCCTGGGCTCAGAGGAAGTTCTAGGGAACAGCTGACGGACAGGAGCCACGGGGCTTCCCCAGCGACTCAGCTCCTCCTGCTTTCCCAGGACATGGATGAAATGGACGCCGACCTCCTCGGCCGGAGGAGATCCAGTCCAGTAGCTAAGGCCATCGCGAAGGGTTCTGGGAAGGAGGAGTCGCTCGATGACCCCCCGAGAGCTGCAGGGACACTTGCCGCTGGTGAGAGAGGTGATTTGTGTTGGGGATAGTGCTCCGGGAGACATCAGGGCTCTTGAGGGGGAACAGGAGGGAAGCCCCCGGGCTCTTGCTGACTTCTGGCTGGGAACTTAGTTCAGTACGTCCAGGAGGTGTTCAGTACTGTCCACTGCCACTGCAACTGTTGGACCACTCTCCTCGATGCCCAGGGACCAGATGGGTGCCAGGGGGATAATACAGCCGGCCTTGGGTGCTAAGTGGAAGTGTTGCATCCTAGGAATTGCCTCCAGGGCTCTCAGCTGTTACTCAGAGACCGAAAGCCAGGGTTGGTATTACCAAGCAAGGCCTGGGGGTTGACTCCCTGGCTCCAGACTGCCCCGAGAAGCCTGCAGGTGAAATCGGGGGCGGTGAGTCCCTCGCCCTTGATCGGCCAGATCCCCAGCCGTGGCCGGAGGGCGATCAGTGATGGAGAAGGACGGGTCCCTTCTCGGGCCCTGAGGCCCTTCCCTGCTCAGTGGCCACCAGATACGTTCCACCTCAGCCTGTTGTGGGGCTCTCAGTGGGGTGGGGTCTGAGCTGTCAGCACAGGCCGAGGGGTAGTGGGGTGGTGGTGTTGTGGGGCGGGGTGAGAATCCCGCCCAAGGCCCTTGGCTCCATCCCCATAGGAGAGGCCTCCCGCAACCAGAAACCCCGTCCCTCCATCGGCGGCTCTGGCCGGCAATCCCGGAAGTTCTCCTTCGAAGGTACCAGGCCCCTCCAGCCACCCCTCCTCTCCCTGGGACCCCTCATCCCTGAAGTCAGCTGCTCCCCTGTCTGGCCAGGCTCAGAGCAAGCCCACGCCGAGAGGGAAGAAGCCACGTGTCACTTGCCCACTGAACTCCCCGGGCAGCCACCCGTGGGACCTAGAGGGTTGGAAATCAGGATGGGCCGGAGCCTGCCCTGGGACCGGCTGAGGGTGTTGGAAAACTGGGTGAGATTGTTTTCTCTTCTGCCTCTTTTGCCACCGGGGCTGTGCCGACAGCTCAGCCCCTGCAGCCCCGTCCACAGGTCGATACAAGCCGGACGGGGTTGCGGGGGACCTGGTCGCTTGGGTCCATGTCCGATTCCCTCTGGGGTCTGGCTCACCTCGCTCTGCCCCCGGCTAGTTCTGTCCCTGTAGGGCAGAGGGAGCAGGAGATCGGAGGTGGGCAGGACTTTAACCGTGTGAAGCGGAGAGCCTTGGTCGAGCAGCAACCACCACCGATCCTCCTCTTAGATGCCGCGGACCCCCTGGCGGGCCTCCTCTCTGAAGATGAGGAGGAGGAGGCGGCCAGCAAGAAGCCCCCAGGCCCAGAGAGCAAAGCCGCTCCCCAGCAGAGCCCCAACACCCCCAGAGAGCGAGGTATCGTGGGTTGGGGGCTGGGAGCCCCCTTCCGAGGAGCGGTTCTACCGATCCACGGATCCATAGTCCAGATGGGGCACCTGTGGTGGGTGGCGCACTGTATCGAGCCCTTGGGAAAAGCACAGTGGAGTCGGGAGCCGGAATTCCCGCCCTTCAGGAACCGCAGCCTTGTGGATTCAGATGGGCCGCGAAGACCAGGGCAAGGAGGGGCTGCCGGAATGGGGCGGGGGCCCCCAGGCAGGTCCATGGCTTCAGGCCCACTGCCTTGCCCTCCAGCCTACTTCCAATACCAGGGCTGGGCATAGCAGAGGGCAGGACGGACACAGAGAGGGAGGCCCCGCGTGCGGCCTTGGGGGCCAACCTCCGAAGGACCAGCCCTGAAGCTGACAGGCTGGGGTTGACCAGCCCTGGGTTCTGCTTTCCAGAACCTGCTGCCCCTGGACCTGCCAGCGGCCCACCCGCCCCGAAGAAGGAGGAGTTGGCATACGATGACAGCGACGACCTCATGGCTGCGCTGGGATTCGGGGACAGCCCCAAGGCCGGGCGCGAGCCGTCCAGGGGCAATCAGTAAGGGCCGTCCTTGAGCTCTGAGGCCCGGGCTGGCAGTGAGGGCAGGACTGGGGAGGCCTCGGGGGGAAAGGAGGGTTGAAGGCTCTGGGTCCGAAAATGAATCGGGGTGGATCGGGCAGGGATGCGACCGCTCAGGCTCAAGCCTATCCGGGCTCCTCGTGCCTTAGGGCACTGACCCTGAGCCCCTCTGCCCTGACAGGGAAGAGCCCCGCCCGGCACGAACCAAGCTGGATGAGTTGCTGGGGCGGAGCCCTGCCCCCAGGCTCCCAGAGCGTCCGGCTGCCGGGGAGCGTCCGAGGGGCCGGCTGGAGGGTGAGCGCCCCAAGCAGCCCGGTGAGCGGAGGAAGCCGGGACCTCGGTCCCGTTGGGGAGAGGCCAGGTGGGAAGAGGGGAGTACTGGTCCTGGATCCGTCAGTGTCGGCTCTGTCTCTCTCAGAACGGGAAGATGCCCAGGCAGAGGAGGACTTGATCTTCGGAGCCTACCAGCCCACCCTGGTCTCCTCGGAGGGCCGGCCCCCCCGACGGCCGTCCGTCAGGTAGAAAATCAGCCATTGCTGCCCCTACGTGTTGGGCCAGGGGCCTCGAGGGTCGTCGGGACCCTCTTCAGCAAGGTAGGTGGTGTGGCCTAGCAGACAGAGCCCAGGACACTGGGCTGGGAGTCAGGGGCCGTGGGTTCTATTCTCAGCTCTGCCCCCTGGCCCGCCCTCCTCTGTGGTCCTCGGTTTCCCCATCTGCAGGATGGGGACAGGAAACTATCAGTAGTGTTTACTGTGGAGATGAGAAGTTGGGAGGTTCTCTGGTGCTGTAGCAGGGCCCAGACCAGGCCTCTCTCCTAGACTGTGAGCCCACTGTTGGGTAGGGACTGTCTCTATATGTTGCCAACTTGTACTTCCCAAACGATTAGTCCAGTGCTCTGCACACAGTAAGCGCTCAATAAATACGACTGATTGATTGATTGATTGATTGCCTCCCTCGTGGCTCGGGAAACAGGTTCTCAGCAGAGCGCCTCAGCGAGCACAAGCGAGCCAAGCCGGGTTCTCCCGCTGCCACCGCCGTCACTGCCACCCCCGTCTCCGCCCAGCCCGGCAAGAGAGGAGCCGATTGGCTGGGCCTGAAAGACCATGACCTTGACTCACCCCTCCCTTCTCCCCCCATGGAGCCCAGGGGGGTGACCGCCCCAAACCCTCCAACCCTTCCTGGGGCCGAGCGGCCCGTGGAGGGGGGATCCGCCCCCAAGGAGCCGTCGGAGGAGGGACAGGAGGAGCCAGAAGACTGGCTGAGCCAGGCTCTGATGCGCAGGGGGAGAGCCAGGAAAGGGCAGGCCGGGCCTGTGGTCCTTCAAGCTCCCAGCAGGTATCGGCGCTTCCCCTCTCCACCTTCCCCGTGACAACCCTTCCCCCTGTCCCTTTCCAGCTTGCCCAGCCCTCGGGGCCTGGGCAGAGCGTGCGGAAATAATCCGGGCGCACCCATTGGCCTCCTGACCCATCTTCCAAGCCCTCCCACCCTTCCCGTTAGCCCTCTGGAACAGCCTGGCCGTGGGCACCCCCTCCAGCGGGCACCATCCTCCACCCGGTGGAGGAGGAAGCGGGTGGCACAGGCCCGCTCAGTTTCCGACGTAGGGGGTCGGCCGGCCCCGAAGTGGGTAGCTGGATGTGACCGGTCACTGGCCCATTGGTATGGGTGGGGCCCCGTCGCTGGGGTCAGACCGCCGGGGGAATGTCCAGTCAAGGCGTAGGTAGCTCCCCGTGCGCTGACCCCTGACCTTGACACGCTTACAATTGCACTGGGGGAGGGAGCTTGGGTGGGATGACTGGTGAGATGGGATCTGCCCCCACCTTGGCCCTCTGTTCTTTCCAGCCAACCAGGGACCGGCTCTGAGGGGCTTGAGCCAAGGGTGGCCCAGGGGGCTCCGGGTACCTGCCGGGATGCCCGGCCTGCCGGAACCACCAGCTTTGGGTAGGTCTGCTGCCCGCCGGCAGTCCTCCTGTGGGTGGGCGTGGGTGCACGGGGTGACTGGTGCTGCCTGGGGGCAGCCCCTGCTCTCAGTCTGTACTCTTGTTTTCCCTCCCTCCATTCCTGTCCTCTGGATATCCTCCCTCATCCATGTCTCTCCTCACGGACACCAGCTCTCTGTTCCCTCCCACTCCCCTTGCAGGGCGCCCTGTGCTGGCCAGGTGCCGGCCGCCTCCCTGAGCAGCGAGGGGCTTCACGTAGGCTCCCCCAGAGTCGGTAAGCCCCTCCACCCCCTGAGGAGACCGAGTCGAGGGGGCGTCTTGGCATTCCCTGCTCAGTCCAGAGGAGCTCTGAGTGGGCAGGTTGTGGGCCTTCCCCTACCCCCACGCTCACCCTTCTCGTTTGATTTCCAGAACCTCCAGCTGGTAGCCCCTGGCCTCGGGAGCAGTCGGGCTTTGCATCTGCCCAGGTAGGAGGCCATAGCCACCCCCAGCCTCTCTGAGGTCCTTCTCTGAGCCAGTTGGGGGGATCTGAGGGGACTGTCAGTTCTCACCTACCTCCAGGCTAGGCACCACTCCTGCTCCCCTGGGGAGCATCAGAGCACCAGGGCAGGGGTAGATGCTGCCCAGGCAGGGACACTTGAATGTATCATGGGGTCCCAGATGACTCCAGGATAGACCAGGGCTGGAGAGCCCCCAAGGTGGGATGCGCCCAATGATGGGGCCTGGGGTGGGGGGTCCATCTTTGGGGCACCCTCTTGCCCGTGGGATCTGGCAGGGCAGCCAAGGGCCTCTTATATAGGCTCAGGGTAGGCTCCTGAGCCAGGCCGTGCAGCCCTTGCCGTCCCGATCCCTGACATACCGATCCTTCCTCGCCATTCCGTCTTCTGCAGCCCCTTCTCCCCGAGCCCCGAGGGCAGAGCCTGCTGCCCGGGAGCCGGGAGGACCAGAGGCAGATCCCGCTGGTCAACCTGACCGAGAGCCCAGCCGAGCCGTTACGGGCCCAGGCCCGGCTGGCCGAGCTGGAGGCCCAGGTGAGGGATGGAGAGAAAACAGAGTAGGGAGGTGGGAAGGGGGAACGGGGAGGTGGGAGGGAGCGGCAGAGGGGTCAGGGCAGGAGAGAAGGGGTGGCCGGGGGCGGTGAGGGGATGGCAGTCGGTGGGGCCACAGGGAGAGGCTGGTCTGAAAGCTTCGGTGGGTGAGAGTCGGGAGCTGCTCCGGGATCCAGCAGGGCCCCCGGGGCCAGGGTACCGAGGGTTTCCTGCCGTCCCGTGATGGCCCAGCCTCGGCCCTATCCCCGTCCCTTCATTCATTCGTTCATTCAATCGTATTTATTGAGCGCTTACTGTGTGCAGAGCACCGTACTAAGCGCTTTGGAAGTACAAGTCGGCAACATAGACGGTCCCTACCCGACAGCGGGCTCACAGTCTAGAAGCCCACCCATCCAGGTGCGGAAGCTGGAGCTGGAGAGGACGCAGCAGGGGCTCCTGCTCGAGACTTTGCAGCAGCGACACCAGGAGGACCTGGAACTTATCGAGAACGCCCACAGGTACCCCAAGGGCCCTCTCCTCCCTAGCCCCACCTCCGGCCCCTACCCAACCTGGGCCAAGGGCGGGCTGCAGCGAAACCTAAGCTGTCCCTGCCCCGGAGGCGCGGGCTGGGTTGCTTTTGCCCTCCCCTCGTCCTCAAAGCCGAAGCGGAATTTGTGCCTCCTGGGAGAGACCCGGAGGCCCGAGCCGCGGGGTCCATGCCGGGCGGGAGAGGTCCCGGGGACCGGACCAGCAGGATGCGTGCCGGCAGGAGCCGCGTGAAGGTGCTGGAGATGTCATTCGAGCAGCGGGAGAAGAGACTCCGGCTGGAGAACGAGGAACTGGCGAGCCGGCAACAGGCCCGCTGCCAGGAGGCCGAGCGGGCCCTGGCGGAGCTCCAGGCCCAGCACCAGCTCCGTCTGGCGGCCGTCAAGCAGGAGAAGGACCGGGAGCTGGAGCGACTGCGTGACCTGCAGCGGTGAGGGGTCGTCGGGGGCCCGGGCCCGGGTCACTGGGACCTTCTCGACAGGCAGGGCAATCTCGGGTCGAGTGTCTCGTCCCCGTCGGTCCTCCTTGGAGACCGCCCGGCTGACGTTCTGCCGGGCCGCTCGCCGGGAGCGGGGCGAAGGTGAGGGGCTCGGCTGCCCCCCTGAGCTCCCGCCCCGCCCGCAGGGCCTCCGTCCTGGAGATGCGCCAAGACCACGAGGAGCAGCTGCAGCGTCTGAAGCAGCTGAAGGATCGGGAGATTGACGCCGTGACCAGCGCCACCTCCCACACTCGGTACCGACCCTGCCCCGCCTCCTGCCCCAACCTGATGGCACCCGCCCTGCCCTAGCCCAAACCCGTCCTGGCACCCCCTGATCCTGCCCTGCCCCCGTCCCAGGTCCCTGAACAGCATCATCGAGCAGATGGAAAAGTTTTCTTGCCATCTTAGTGACCTCTCGTCCCGCGTGGAGGCCGCCCACGTCACCACCACCCAGGAGCGGGAGCTGGGGGCCCGGCAGCGCGATGAGCAGCTCCGCGGTAAACGGGCCTCCCCCGTCGCCCCACCCCCCGAGTGCCCCTCCTTGCTTCCCGCACCCCCCATCACCTCTCCCACCCTGTCAGCCCGGCCCTTGGGCTTCCGTGCCCTGGCGGTGACCGTGTCGGCCCGCAGCGCTGCAGGACCGACTGAGTCAGCAGCAGCGGGACACAGAAGAGGAGCGGGGCCGGCTGCACGGGGCCATCGCCAAGATGGAGGCTCGGCTAGGGGAGCAGGGCCGCCTCCTGGAGCAGGTGAGGAGGTCCGGGGGTGGAGATCCGGACCCCATTCCCGGGAACCGGCGGGGCCAAGGGACGGCCGAGGCCCGAGGGGCCCACCCTGACCTGCTCGTCTCCGCCCGGGGCCGTAGGAACGCTGGAGGGTCAGCGCGGAGCAGTGCAAGGCGGAGGCCTCGCAGCGTGCCCTGGAGGAGCAGAGGAAGGTCGTGAGCCAGCAGGCGGCCATGGAGCGTGAAGAGCTGGAGAGGGCCAAGGTTGGGCGGCTGGGGCCTCAGGGCCGGGCGGCCGGGGTCAGGACGGGGCCCACCTGAAGCTCATCCATCCGTCCGTCCGTCCATCCCAGAGTGCCTTGCTGGAGGAGCAGAAGTCCGTCCTGCTCAAGTGTGGGGAGGAGCGGCGGCGGCTGGCGGCCGAGTGGGCCGAATTCTACGCGCAGCAGAAACTGCAGAAGGAGCGGGCGGAGCGCGAGGTGGAGCGGACGCTGCAGGCCGACGCTCAGAGGGAGGGGACCGTTCTCCACCTGGCCAAGGTGGGTGCCGCGCTGGTTCCCTCTGCCAGCCCCGGTGCCCCTCTGTCCACCCCAGACCTTCCCAGCTGCGCCCAGCGGGTCCCCTGCCCGCAGCCGCCCGGGCCCAGCTGGGGCGTGAGCCTCATCCAGCCCGACTTGGTTCAGCCTGGCATCGGTATTAGCCCAGCATAAATAAATAATAATAATGATGGCATTTATTAAGCACTTACTATGTGCAAAGCACTGTTCTAAGTGCTGGGGAGGTTACAAGGTGATCAGGTTGTCCCACGGGGGGCTCACAGTCTTAATCCCCACTTTACAGAAGAGAGAACTGAAGCACAGAGAAGTTAAGTGACTTGCCCGAAGTCACACAGCTGACAATTGGCAGAGCCGGGATTTGAACCCACGACCTCTGACTCCAAAGCCCAGGCTCTTTCCACTAAGCCACGCTGCTTCTCTAGAAATTTTATCGTCACTCTTAGGTGATCTATTCTAGACCCTCCTAGGTATTTACAATCTTTTTTTAACTCTCATACCAGAGAGGGGATTAGAACCCAGGCCTCCAGCCTTTCAAGGCTGTTATTTTCCCTCTGAGCCACCACAGCATCTACCAAACCCTCTGTACCAGTCACCACGCTGGGCGCCGGGGCCGATATGGGAGCGTCAGGTCGGACGTGCCCCCGTTCCCTCTCTGTGATCCCGCTCAAAGAGGGAGCGAGGGTAGGCGGGAGGGTAGACGGGCTTCTCCCTGTTTTATAAATAAGGAAGTTGAGGTTCGGGGGGGTTCGGTGACTTGCCCGTGATCACAAAACCGTGCCAAGTTCGGAGGCGGGAACGGACCCCGGTCTGATCAGTAGGCAGTGGGAGGGGGGCCGGGGAGGGACCGGCCCAAGCCGAGGGCCAGCCGGCGGTCTCCTCGCCCCCAGGAGCAGGCAGAGCTGAAGGCCCGGGCCGGGGAGCTGCGGGCCGGGGAGCAGCGGCTGGCGGAGGAGCGGGAGGCGTTGGAGCAGGAGCGGCGGCTGCTCAGCGAGGAGAAGGGCCGGGTCAGCGCCGCAGCCGGCCGCCTCCGACAGCGGGCCGCGGAGGTCGACAGCATGAGCGAGGTCCGTGGGCCCTACGGGGGTGGGTAGCCCGGGCCGCCTGGGCTGGGGACCGGGACCCCGGACTGTGCCCGTGCTGTGCCTGCTCAGGTGGCCGCACGGAAGTTCGAGGAGGGCGAGCGGGCACTGCAGGAGGCGCGGCAGGTGCGGGCCCAGCACCAGGCTCGGCTCCAGCTCGTGCAGCAGCAGCAGGAGCAGCTGAGGCAGCAGGAGGAACAAATGCACCACGTGAGGACCCTCCCTTTCCCCCTGCTTGCCCCCTTCCCTATCTCCTCCCCACCTCACTGCTCCCGTTACTCTTCCCCAGGAGCATCTGAACCTGGCCCAGCACAGGTGGCAGCTGGACGCCCCCCGCGATGACCTCCACCACAATCTCCCCCGCGGGCCCCTGGGCCTCGCCAGCCTGCACGGTGGGTGTCTCTGGCTGGAGGAGGGACGGAGGAGACGAGGTGGGGTGTTCAGGGGGCCTGGTTGGAGTTGGGAGCTTTGAGAATCAGTTGAGGACGGGTGGGGAGGCAGGGTGGGATGGGGCAGTGGAGAGGGCAGGGATGGGCAGAGATTTCCCTGGGGGCCATGAGCTAAAGGATACCTCAACTTGTTGCCAATTTGTACTTCCCAAGCGCTTAGTACAGTGCTCTGCACATAGTAAGCACTCAATAAATACAATTGATGATGATGATGATGATGATGCTCTGCTCCAGGGACACCTCAGCTCAGCTGGTCCGTCCTGGCTGGGGGCTGAGCTGATCCCAGGGCCCTCCCCAGGGTCTCGCTGCCTCTGATCAATCAATCAATCGTATTTATTGAGCGCTTACTGTGTGCAGAGCACTGTACTAAGCGCTTGGGAAGTCCAAGTTGGCAACATATAGAGACAGTCCCTACCCAACGGTGGGCTCACAGTCTAAAAGGGGGAGACAGAGAACAAAACCAAACATACTAACAAAATAAAATAAATAGGATAGATATGTACAAGTAAAATAAATAAATAAATAAATAGAGTAATAAATATGTACATACATATATACAGGTGCTGTGGGGAAGGGAAGGAGGTAAGATGGGGGGGATGGAGACGGGGATGAGGGGGAGAGGAAGGAAGGGGCTCCGTCTGGGAAGGCCTCTGATCCTACCTCCGAGGCCGGTGAGACTGTGGGAAAGGGACTATGTCTAACCTGATTGACTTGTATCTACCACAGTGCTTAGAATAATAATAATAATGTTGGTATTTAAGCGCTTACTGTGTGCAAAGCACTGTTCTAAGCGCTGGGGTAGATACAAGGTAATCCGGTTGTCCCACGAGGGGCTCACAGTCTTCATCCCCATTTTACAGATGAGGGAACTGAGGCCCAGAGAATCAATCAATCAATCGTATTTATTGAGCTCTTACTGTGTGCAGAGCACTGTACTAAGCGCTTGGGAAGTACAAGTTGGCAACATATAGAGACAGTCCCTACCCAACAGTGGGCTCACGGTCTAGAAGGGGGAGACAGAGAACAAAACCAAACATATTAACAAAATAAAATAGAATAGATATGTACAGGTAAAATAAATAGAGTAATAAATATGTACAAACATATATACAGGTGCTGTGGGGGAGGGAAGGAGGTAAGGCTGGGGGGATGGAGAGGGGGAGAGGAAGGAGGGGGAAGTGAAGTGAGTTGCCCAAAGTCACCCAGCTGACAAGTGGCGGAGCTGGGATTTGAACCCACGACCTCTGACTCCAAAGCCCGGGCTCGTTCCACTGAGCCACGCTGCTTTCCATGGTGTTTAGCGTAGAATAATAATAATAATAATAATAATAATAATGGCATTTATTAAGTGCTTACTATGTGCAAAGCACTGTTCTAAGCGCTGGGGAGGTTACAAGGTGATCAGGTTGTCCCATGTGGGGCTCATTGTCTTAACCCCCATTTTACAGATGAGGTACCTGAGGCACAGAGAAGTTAAGTGACTTGCCCAAAGTCACACAGCTGACAATTGGCGGAGCCGGGATTTGAACCCATGAACTCTGACTCCAAACCCCGGGCTCTTTCCAATGTGCACGTAGAAAATGTGTTTAAGTACCCTAATAATTACTATTATTCCGGTTGTAGCCTCTCCTGTTGGTGGCAGCGGCGGCAGCAGCAGCCTCCCCCCTGGCAGCCAGCCTTCCTCGGGCATCTCCCAGCTGCATGCCCGGCTGGTGCTGCTGAAACACTCCGCTCAGCGGGTGAGTCTAGTGTCCAGCTGGCAGGGCCCCTGGGCCCCAATAATAATAATAATAGTAATAATGGCATTTATTAAGCGCTTAAAGAGGCCTCCCTTTTCCACTTCCTGCCCGCCCCCAGTGCCCCTCTAGACAAAGGCGGAGAGGGCAGCCGTGCTTCCGGCTCACACCCTCCCTTAGGTACCAGGAGCTGCTGGGCTGGGGGCACAGAAGGGAGTCATCAGGGTGATGGTCGCCCCTTCCCCCGGGCATCACCCCTCTGAGCTGGGGGGCAGGGGAAGGGGCACACTGCTCCCAAATGGGGTGACTGGCCATGGCTACGCTCTCATCTGCACCGTCCCCTGCCCTTCCGCCCCTTCCGCCTCAGGACCGGGACTTCCTGGAGGATGAGCAGTTCTTCCTGGAGACCCTGCGCCGACCCTCCTCCCACCCGGCGTGAGCGGAGTGGAGGGCACAGTCCTGGCCAAGATGCCGAGAGCGTGCCCTGTCCGTCCGGCAACTGAGGGTCAGACTGACTGACTGACTGAACCCCATGGCTGTGCCCCCAATGGGCACCGGTCCCCCTTTGGGTGCTGCTTCACAGTCCTCCAGGGTGGCGGCTTCCTGGCGGGAGGGCAGCATGATGTGCAGAACCATGATGGGCAGCAGCGGCTGCTTTGGCTTCAGCAGTGGCGGGAAGCGGGTCAGGGAGCTGATGACCCCGTGGATCCCATCAGAGCGTCCATCTGGCGCGGCAGTGATTGGGCCTTATGGAGACGAGGTCAGTCTGACTTGTGAAATAAAGACACTATTACTGCTGCCGCCACTTCTGACCAAATCCAGTTTATCACTTCCCCACTTGAGAAGAAAAACAGGGCCCCGGGGTTGGGCAGTACAAGAATATGCCCTTTCTGCCACCTCCGTCCATCTGACTGTCCGCCTCGCCCCAACTTGAATGGTGATGTTTCATGCCAAGACAGTAGCCTAACGACCCGCGGTTCAAAAGCTCTGTCTTTGATGGTCAAGCTTTGCTCTCTGACACACGCCCTTTTGACCGGGGCCGGACCAGGCGCCGTTCATCTGGCAGTTTACAAGGGATGGGACCCCAAGCTCCTCCATTCCTGGCTCTAAGAGATTCCCCACCCGCAGGGACCTTACAGACGAGTGGGTGGTCCCGAACACTTAGTACAGCGTTCCGCACACAGAAGGCAACCGGCCAGTGCCCAGCCCCATCATCCAGATGACCCAAGTGGCCACTTTTGAGCTTGAATAACCTGGTCCGTGACTCAAATCTTCACTTTGTGCGTGTAGGTGGGGGTGACTTGAGAGTAGCCATTTTCTTCCCGAATGCTTTTAATATAACGGAAGAATTCGACACCTTTTCTTACGTTTGGAGCGTGTTAGTTTTCATTTTCACAGAGATAGGAGATGAGCTAAGGGGACGGGGCGGCTAGACCGGAATGGCAACGGACGGTTTGGGATGATGGGAGGGAGGCTAAGTGGCGGGGGGAGGAGGTGGGGGCCAAAAGCTTCCAGGTCCTTCCCCTCTCCACCCCTGCAGACCGTAGCCTTCCACGCTTAATCTCAGAGATTCCCTTCCCCACTGCACTTGTATATATGTATATATGTTTGTACATATTTGTTACTCTAGTTATTTTACTTGTACATATCTATTCTATTTATTTTGTTAGTATGTTTGGTTTTGTTCTCTGTCTCCCCCTTTTAGACTGTGAGCCCACTGTTGGGTAGGGACTGTCTCTATATGTTGCCAACTTGTACTTCCCAAGCGCTTAGTACGGTGCTCTGCACACAGTAAGCGCTCAATAAATATGATTGATGATGATGATGAGAGAGGGTGTTAGCGATTCTTTTTCTGGAGGGGCAAATCCCCGGCCCTCCTCCCCCCTCAGCCTTTCCCGAGGACTGAGGAGGGGTCACCATTTGGGTGGGAGCTTAGTGGGCCCCACCAGAGGCCACCTTGAGTTGGGGGTAAAGCGGCCACTTCCACGGGGTCCAAGCCAAGGGTTCTGCCAGCTGTGCCTCTGGCTTGCAGTGAGACCCCCACCCCATCCCTTAATTTATGGTATTTGATAAATTGCTTACTAGGTGCCAGGCACTGTGCTAAGTGTTGGGGCAGGTAGAAGCTAAACCGGTTGGGCACAGTCATTCATTCGATCGTATTTTCATTCCACCATATTTATGGGGCACTTACTGTGTGCAGAGCACTGTACTAAGGGCTTGGGAAACTACAGTACAACATTACAAAGTTGGGAAAGTACCATCCAACAGTCTTCATCCCCATTTTACAGATCGGGTACCAGTTATCTCACGTGGGGCTCACAGTCTCAATCCCCATTTTACAGATGCGGGAACTGAGGCCCAGAGAAGTGACGTGATTTGCCCAAGGTCACCGAGCTGACAGGTGACCCCCCCCCTTCTAGACTGTGAGCCCGCTGTTGGGTAGGGATCGTCTCTGTATGTTGCCAACTTGTACTTCCCAAGCGCTTTGTACAGTGCTCTGCACTAAGCGTTCAACAAATGCGATTGAATGAATGAAAGGTGGCAGAGCCAGCGTGGGCCCTTGTGACTCTCAGGCCTGGTTCTACCCACTTGGCCACACTGCTTCTCCTGGACCAGTCACTGGCTCCGTAAAATGCTTTACAAGGAGGAGCAGCGTGGCTAAGTGGAAATCAATCAATCAATCGTATTTATTGAGCGCTTACTGTGCGCAGAGCACTGTACTAAGCACTTGGGAAGTACAAGTTGGCAACATATAGAAACAGTCCCTACCCAACAGTGGGCTCACAGTCTAGAAGAGCCCGGGCTTGGGAGTCAGAGGTCAGAGGTCGTGGGTTCTAATCCCAAGTGGTGGAGCCACTTGTCTGCTGTGTGACCTTGGGCAAGTCACCTCACAGTGCTCTGCACACAGTAAGCGCTCAGTAAATACGATTGAATGAATGTTGCCAACTTGGACTTCCCAAGCGCTTAGTACAGTGCTCAGCGCACAGTAAGCGCTCAATAAATACGATTGAATGAATGAATGCATGAATAAATACGATTGAATGAACGAATGACATGATTGGTGGGGCGGGGCCTGGTTGCTGGGGGCGGGGCCTGATTTGTGGGGCGGGGTCTGGTTGCTGGGGGCGGGGCCTGATTGGTGGGACGGGGCCCGGTCTAGTTGCTGGGAGCGGGACCTGATTGGTGGGACGGGGCCCGGTCTAGTTTCTGGGGGCGGGGCCTGGTTGCTGGGAGCGGGGCCTGATTGGTGGGGCGGGGCCTGGTTTCTGGGGGCGGGGCTTGGTTGGTGGGGGCGAGGCCTGATTGGTGGGAGCGGGACCTGATTGGTGGGGCGGGGCTGACAGGTGACGCCCCCCCCCCAGACTGTGAGCCCACTGTTGGGTAGGGACTGTCTCTATACGTTACCAGCTTGTACTTCCCAAGCGCTTAGTACAGTGCTCTGCACACAGTAAGCGCTCAATAAATACGATTGATGATGATGATGATGGGCGGGGTCTGGTTGCCAGGGGCGGGGCCTGATTGATGGGGCCCGCCTAGTTGCTAGGAGCGGGACCTGATTGGTGGGGCGGGGCCTAATTGGTGGGGCGGGGCCTGGTTGTGGGGGCGGCCCCTGATTGGTGGGGGCGTGGCCTGGTTCCCGGGGGCGGGCCCTGATTGGTGGGGGCGTGGTCCGGTTTCCGGGGTCGGTCCCTGATTGGTGGGGGCGTGGGTGGGGTTTGGCGTCGTCAGGCGTCGCGGCGGGCGGAGATGGCGGCGCGGTGGTGGCGGGCAACCCTGGGCCGAGTCCGGGGCTGCCGTCTCCTCGGCACCAGCGGTGAGCGGATCCCCGGGGCCCGGGACTCTCCGCCCCAATAATAATAATAATAAATAGCATTTGTTAAGCGCTTACTATGTGCAAAGCACTGTTCTAAGCGCTGGGGAGGCTATAAGGTGATCAGGTTGTCCCACGGGGGGCTCACAGCCTTCACCCCCATTTTCCAGATGAGGGAACTGAGGCCCAGCGAAGTGAGACTTGCCCAAAGTCACCCAGCTGACAATTGGCGGAGTCGGGATTTGAACCCATGACCTCCGACTCCAAAAACCGGGCTCTTTCCACGGAGCCACGCTGCTAATGCCGGCGTGATACAAGGTGATCAGGGTGTCCCACGTGGGGCTCACAGTCTTCATCCCCATTTTACAGTTGAGGTAACTGAGGCTCAGAAAAGTTACCAGCGCTTAGAATAGTGCTTTGCACATAGTAAGCGCTTAACAAATGCCATTATTATTATTATTATTATTAAGTGACTTGCCCAAGGTCACACGTCAGACAAGTGGCGGAGTCGGGATTAGACCCATGCCCCAAGCGGCCTGGCCTAGTGGATCGAGGCCGGGCCTGGGAGTCCGAAGGTCATGGGTTCTAATCCGCCTTCACCACTTGCCTCCTGAGTGACCTTGGGCAGGTCACTTCTCTGGGCCTCAGTTCCCTCATCTGGAAAATGGGGATTGAGATTGTGGGCCCCGTGGGGGACGAGGACTCTGTGCCTCAGTTCCCTCATCTGGAAAATGGGGGTTAAGACTGTGAGCCCCACGAGGGACAACCTGATCACCCTGTATCCTTCCCAGCGCTTAGAACAGTGCTTTGCACATAGTAAGCGCTTAATAAATGCCATCAAAAAAAATACCATAATAATAATAATCCGCTGACCCTTCCGCCGACCTCTATCCTCTGACAATCTGACCCTACTGACCTCCCGTCCGCAGCTGCCCTGGCCCGTCGGGCCGCGCCACTGGGGCCGATGCCCAACGAGGATGTGGACGTGAGCCGGCTGGCCTCGCTGGAAAAGTACCGGAGCTTCGACCGCTACCGGTGCCGGGCAGAGCGGGAGGCCAAGGCACCGCACTGGTGGAAAACCTACAAGGACTACTTCGGGGAGGAGCCAGGTACCCGTCCGGCCCCGGCGCCTCCGGTCGCGTCCCTGGCCGGACCCCCTTTGTCTCAGGTCGCCCACACAACCCCTTTCTTCCCCAGATCCCGAAGACCAGGTGGACATCGGGCTGCCCCCCGCCCAGACTCATCGGCAGCAGCAGCTCCGGGAGCGGAAGCAGCTCTTGAAGCAGATCCGGAGCTCCCCAGAGCAGGAGAGAGCGGCCCGCCTCCGGACGGGTGAGAGAGCGGCCCCCTGCCCTGGGGGTGGGGTTGGGGGAGGTGAAGCCCACCCTGGGGACAAGGGGCAGGGCGGACCCCGCCGGCTGACCCTCCTCTCCTCACAGCCCTGATCCCCCTGGAGGAGGTGAAGGCCGAGTGGGAGAGGACCGCCGGCCCCTACCACAAACAGCGTGTGGCTGAGCACTACGGCCTGTATCGGGACCTGTTCCGAGGAGCCACCTTCGTGCCCCGTGTCCACCTCAGGGTCGCTTACAGCCTCGACCAGGACTACGTAATGCCTGTGTACCACGGGAACGAGGTCACCCCCACCGAGGTAATCCACCTTGGGTCAGGGCAGCCCCGCAGCACCCTCCGTGACCCCCTCTCCCCACGGATCTTCCCCTCCTCTGGCCACCTCCAGCATCCGCTCTGTCTCCCGCCCAGGCCTTCAGTGCCCCCGAGGTGACGTACGAGGCCGAGGAGGGCTCCCTGTGGACGCTGCTGTTCACTAGTCTGGGTCAGTAGCAGGTGTCTCCTCATCTCCCTCCCTTCTCCCCGGGGCCCTGGATCCCAGGCAGACTGTGTCTGACCCCTTTCCCCTCACCCTTCCGGGCCTCGTGTTGGGGGTGGAGGGGTTAGTCGGACCCGCCCGGCCCCCCCGGCTCAGTCCCTTCCTGAAGGGTCGATCGATCACCGAGCACAAAGCGCTATTCTGCATGCTCGGGAGAGGCTGGCGACAGAACGGTCCCGGTCTCCCAAAAGCTCAAAACCCAACGGCCCCCGGTTAAGGAGGTTCTGTGTGTTTGCGTGCAGATGGGCACCTCCTGGAGCCGGACGCCGAATACGTCCACTGGCTGGTGTGAGTACCCGGGGGCGGGGTCCAGGATGGGCCACGGAGTGGTCCAGGGGGCGAGATGGCAACATCGTGCCATCCGGTGGGTGACGGGACCCGCCCTGCTCATCCCCAAACAGGACCAACATCCCGGGGAACCAGGTGGCCGCGGGCCAGGAGCAGTGCCACTACCTGCCCCCCTTCCCCGCCCGGGGGACCGGTTTCCACCGCCTCGTCTTCCTCCTCTTCAAACAGGATCATCTCATTGACTTCTCTGAGGACACTCGGCCCTCGCCATGGTAACAACACCCCCCCACCCCTCCCTGCCGGGTTACCTCCAGTTCCTGTCCACCGCCATCATCTCTCCTACCCCCATCTTTCCTCTTCACCTTCTCCTTTTCTCCTTCCCCCTTCCTGTATATATGTATATACGTTTGTACATATTTATTACTCTATTTATTTTACTTGTACCTATCTATTCTATTTATTTTATTTTGTTAGTATGTTTGGTTTTGTTCTCCGTCTCCCCCTTTTAGACTGTGAGCCCACTGTTGGGTAGGGACCGTCTCTATATGTTGCCAACTTGTACTTCCCAAGTGCTTAGTACAGTGCTCTGCACACAGGAAGCGCTCAATAAATATGATTGATTGATTGATTGATTCCCCCGTCCTCCCCCCAGCAGTATCAGCAGGAGCTGTCCTAGTGGGTAGAGAGCCTGGCAGAGCCCATGGCGGGACTCTGGGGGAATCGGGGCAACAGCACCAGCTGGACTCACAGAGACCTGCTAGGTTCTGCCTCTGTCTCTCTTTTCCTCCCCGCCTTACCAGTCCCCCTCTCCTTGCAGCTCCAGCCTGGCCCAAAGAACCTTCCGCACCTTCGACTTCTACAAGAAGCACCAGGACTCCATGACTCCGGCCGGCTTGGCCTTCTTCCAGTGCCGCTGGGATGATTCGGTCACCAGCGTCTTCCACCGGCTGCTGAGTAAGGGGCTGGGAGATACGGGGGTGGCCGGGTGTTTGTGGGGTCCCAAGCCATCAGGCTGGGCACAGGCTCCTCTGTGGGACGAGGGCAGTGGTCCTGGCACTCCACAGCTGGAAGGAGAAGGGAGACTAGGGGGTGGCAGGGAGCGCAGCGGGAGATAAACGGAGCGTCTCCCCCAGCCCAACCCGCCTGTCTCTTGCAGACATGCGGGAGCCAGTGTTTGATTTTGTGCGGCCGCCCCCCGTACCACCCCAAACAGAAGAAGTTCCCCCACCAGCAGCCGCTGCGCTACCTGGATCGCTACAGGGACAGCCAGGAGCCCAGCTACGGCATCTATTGAGTTGGGGCGGGCTGGGGGCTGCAGCCCTGCCCAGGCCTCCTGCCGGCCCGGACCCCGTGGGACGTGGGTTGGAGAGGCAGAGCCCCTCCCTGGTAGCCCCCAGTTTTCACCCGCCACTGCGGGGCCCGGCCCTGAGGGGTGGGGAGCGTTGTCCGGACCCAGAACGTGAATAAAAGCGATTTCTCTGGTGCACTGTGGCAGCCCAGAGCCCAGGGAGGGTGTCTGGTGGTGCAGAAAGGCTGAACCCCTGGGAGAGAACTGGATCAGCAAAGGACACCACCCCAGGGGGGTTAATAATAATAGTAATGGCATTTGTTGAGCACTTACTATGTGCCAAGCACTGTTCTGAGCACTGGGGTAGATACACGGTAATCAGGTTGTCCCACGTGGGACTGACAGTCTTATTCCCCATTTTACAGATGAGGTAACTGAGGCACAGAGAAGTCAAGTGACTTGCCCAAAGTCACACAGCTGGTCAGTGGCAGAGGAGGGATTAAAACCCGTGACCTCTGACTCCCAAGCCCGTGTTCTTTCCACTAAGCCACGGTTACTACTGTTTTGGTTGAGTGCTTGTCCCTGTCTCCTCCATTAGAGTGGAAGGGCAATACAGACAGGGAGTGTCTCTTATTTTGCTGTTCTCCAGTGCTTAGTACACTGCATTCCACCCAGTAGGTTACTCAATAAATGTTACAACTCCTCCATGTGTGGCTCAGGGAAAGGCCAGTGGGTGAAAATCAAACAAACTTTTAAATCCACCTTTTAAATATCAAAACCAGTCTCCAGTCCAGTGGGGTCTCCGATGCTCCCAGTTTAATCAATCAATCAATCAATTGTATTTATTGAGCGCTTACTGTGTGCAGAGCACTGTACAATCAATCAATTGTATTTATTGAGCGCTTACTGTGTGCAGAGCACTGTACTAAGCGCTTGGGAAGTAAAAGTTGGCAACATATAGAGACAGTCCCTACCCAACAGTGGGCTCACAGTCTAAAAGGGGGAGACAGAGAACAAAACCAAACATACTAATAAAATAAAATAAATAGAATATATTTGTACAAGTGAAATAAATAGAGTAATAGAGTGCAATAGAGTAATTACACTGTAATCCCTTGTTCCACCCCAGTTCTGGGGGGGGCTGAGCTCCAAGATTCTGGACTCCAAGATTGGTTTGGGCCCTTCACCCACCTGCCCCATTAGCAATATCACGGCTGTCCTTAGGGTAGTAATAATAATAATAATGGCATTTATTAAGCACTTACTATGTGCAAAGCACTGTTCTCTAAGCGCTGAGGAGGTTACAAGGTAATCAGGTTGTCCCACAGGCTCACAGTCTTAATCCCCATTTTACAGATGAGGTAACTGAGGCACAGAGAAGTGAAGTGACTTGCCCAAAGTCACACTGTTGACAGTTGGCGGAGCCAGGGCTGGAACCCATGACCTCTGACTCCAAAGCCCGGGCTCTTTCCACTGAGCCATGCTGCTTCTCCTGAGGGTACCCTTGTCACCCTCAGCACAGTGGGGAACGGGGGCACCCCAGGGTCTTAAGTGTGGATCAGACCCTGGTCTGAGGTGGCGGGGGTCTTGGGGGGGGTGGTCTCTCCCTCCCTGACCTGGGATAGGGGTGGGCAGGAGCAAAGATTACCCGACAATCAATGGGATTTTTTAATTGAATTTTTACCACGTGCAATGCACTGTATTAAGCACTTAGGATAGTGCAATAGAGTTGTACTCTACAAGCCTCACTTGCTCTCCCTGAAGCCCTGGGGAGAGTTTTTTCTTTTTGTTTTTTTTCCTTTGGCATGTGCATTTTTTGTGGTGTGTGTATTTTTTCCCCTTTACTATGTGCAGCACATATTCATTCAATTGTATTTATTGAGCGCTTACTGTGTGCAGAGCACTGTACTAAGCGCTTGGGAAGTACAAGTTGGCAACATACAGAGACGGTCCCTACCCTACAGCGGGCTCACAGTCTAGAAGAAACCAGCTGCACCCTTAATGGGACTCGAACCCACAATCCCTGGCTTAGGAGGCCAGTGCCTTATCCATTAGTCCACTGGGGCTAGTAAGTGCTGAGGTAGATACAATAATAATGATGGCATTTATTAAGCGCTTACTATGTGCAAAGCACTGCTCTAAGCGCTGCGTACAATCTAATCCGGTTGGATACAGTCCATGTCTCACATGGGGTTCACAGATGCAGTCCTCATTTTACAGATGAGGTAACCGGGGCATAGACGAGTGACTTGTCCAAGGTCACACAGCTGGGATAAGAACCCACGTTTGTACATATATTACTCTATTTTATTTGTACATACTTATTCCATTTATTTTATTTTGTTAATTTGTTAATATGTTTTGTTCTCTGTCTCCTTATAGACTGTGAGCCCACTGTTGAGTAGGGACCGTCTCTATATGTTGCCAACTTGTACTTCCCAAGCGCTTAGTACAGTGATGATGATGATGGTATTTGTTAAGTGCTTACTATGTGCAAAGCACTGTTCTAAGCGCTGGGGAGGTTACAAGGTGATCAGATTGTCCCACGGGGGGGTGGGGGGCTCACAGTGTTAATCCCCATTTTACAGGTGTGCACTGCACACAGTAAGCGCTCAATAAATACGATTGAATGAATGAGCCCAGATCCTGACAGCGAGGCCATGCTGCTTCTTAATTTTAGCTTGGGGGGGGAGTTTAAATTAAACATGAATAAGTTGATTCTAACTGCTGAGGGGAAAGGTTTTCGGGGAGGGAGACCCTCTCGTCCCCTTTCCGCCCCTCTTCACGCCTCCATTTCTGGTCCCCCTTTAATTTTACCTTGGAGGGGGGGTTAAATTAAACATGAATAAGTTGATTGGAACAGCTGAGGGGAAAGGTTTTGAGACCCTCTGGTCCCTTTTCCACCCCTCTTCACGCCTCCATTTCTGGTCCCCCTTTAATTTTAGCTTGGGGGGGGCGTTAAATTGAACATGAATAAGTTGATTGGAACGGCCGAGGGGAAAGGTTTTGAGACCCTCTCGTCCCCTTTCCGCCCCTCTTCATGCCTCCATTTCTAGTCCCCCTTTAATTTTAGCTTGGGTGGGGGGGGGGGGGGTAAATTAAACATGAATAAGTTGATTGGAACGGCTGAGGGGAAAGGTTTCGAGACCCTCTGGTCCCCTTTCCGCCACTCTTCACGCCTCCATTTCTGGCCCCACTTTAATTTTAGCTTGGGGGGGGGGGGGGTAAATTGAACATGAATAAGTTAATTGGAACGGCTGAGGGGAAAGGTTTTGAGACCTTCTGGTCCCCTTTCCGCCCCTCTTCATGTCTCCATTTCTGGCCCCCCTTTAATTTTAGCTTGGAGGGGGTTAAATTAAACATGAATAAGTTGATTGGAACGGCTGAGGGGAAAGGTTTTGAGACCCGCTCGTCCCCTTTCTGCCCCTCTTCATGTCTCCATTTCTGGTCCCCCTTTTAATTTTAGCTGGGGGGGGCGGTTAAATTAAACATGAATAAGTTGATTGGAACGGCTGAGGAGAAAGGTTTTGAGACCCTCTGGTCCCCTTTACGCCCCTCTTCACTCCTCCATTTCTGGTCCCCCTTTAATTTTAGCTTGGGGGGTTAAATTAAACATGAATAAGTTGATTGGAACGGCTGAGGGGAAAGGTTTTGAGACCCTTTGGTCCCCTTTCCGCCCCTCTTCACGCCTCCATTTCTGGTCCCCCTTTAATTTTAGCTTGGGGGCGGGGTTAAATTAAAGATGAATAAGTTGATTGGAACTGCTGAGGTGAAAGGTTTTGAGACCCTCAGGTCCCCTTTCCGCCCCTCTTCACGCCTCCATTTCTGGTCCCCCTTTAATTTTAGCTTGAGGGGGGGTTCAATTAAACATGAGTAAGTTAATTGGAACGGCGGAGGAGAAAGGTTTTGAGACCCTCTGGTCCCCTTTCCGCCCCTCTTCACGCCTCCATTTCTGGTCCCCCTTTAATTTTAGCTTGGGGGGGGGGGGGGGTTTAAATTAAACATGAATAAGTTGATTGGAACGGCTGAGGGGAAAGGTTTTGAGACCCTCTGGTCCCCTTTCCGCCCCTCTTCACACCTCCATTTCTGGTCCCCCTTTAATTTTAGCTTGGAGGGGGGGTTTTAAATTAAACATGAATAAGTTGATTGGAACGGCTGAGGGGAAAGGTTTTGAGACCCTCTGGTCCCCTTTCCGCCCCTCTTCACGCCTCCATTTCTGGCCCCCCTTTAATTTTAGCTTGGAGGGGATTAAATTAAACATGAATAAATTGATTGGAACGGCTGAGGGGAAACGTTTTGAGACCCTCTGGTCCCCTTTCCGCCCCTCTTCACGCCTCCATTTCTGGTCCCCCTTTAATTTTAGCTTGAGGGGGGGTTAAATTAAACATGAATAAGTTAATTGGAACGGCTGAGGGGAAAGGTTTTGAGACCCTCTGGTCCCCTTTTCGCCCCTCCTCACGCCTCCATTTGGGCTTTTCGGGCCCCTTCTTTTGCCCCGACTTGGGGCGGGGCGGGGCGTGAGCGGCAGGTGGGGCGACGTGATTGGCCGGCCGGCCGGCGGGGCGACGTGATTGGCCGGCCGGGCGGCCTGCGGGGCGACGTGATTGGCCGGCGCCCAGGCCGCGCGGGCGGGGAAGGAGAAGGGAAGATGGCGGCGGGGCCTCTGGAGGACAAGCTGGTGTGCCCCATCTGCCTGGAGCTGTTCGAGGAGCCGGTGACGCTGCCGTGCGGCCACAGCTGCTGCCGGTTGTGCATCGAGGGCCACTGGGGCCAGCGCCAGGCCGACACCGACTGCCCGGCCTGCCGGGCCCGCTTCCCCCGCCGCCCCGACCTGCGCAAGAACGTGGCCCTCAGCGACGTGGTGGAGGCCGTGCGGGCCGGGTTGACCTCTGACCCCGCCCCGGGCCTAGGCCCAGGCCCGGGGCCCCGTTGCCCGCGGCACGGCCGGGCCGTGGAGCTCTACTGCCAGACGGAGAGGCTGTGCATCTGCTGCGCCTGCACCGTGCACGGTTGCCAGGGACACCGGCGGGTGCTGATGGACACCGAGCGCCTCAGCCGGGAGGTGAGGCCCCGAGGCCCCTGCCAGAGAATCCTTCATCATCATCATCATCATCATCAATCGTATTTATTAAGCGCTTACTGTGTGCAGAGCACTGTACTAAGCGCTTGGAAAGTACAGATTGTCAATATATCATCATTATCATCAATCGTATTTATTGAGCGCTTACTATGTGCGGAGCACTGTACTAAGCGCTTGGGAAGTACAGATTGGCAATATATCATCATCAATCGTATTTATTGAGCGCTTACTATGTGCAGAGCACTGTACTAAGCGCTTGGGAAGTACAAACTGGCAATATATAGAGACAGGCCCTACCCAACGGTGGGCTCACAGTCTAAAAGGGGGAGACAGAGAGCAAAACCAAACATACTAGCAAATTAAAATAAATAGAATAGATATGTACAAGTAAAATAGATAGAGTAATAAATATGTACAAACATATATACAGGTGTTGTGGGGAAGGGAAGGAGGTAAGATGGGGGGGATGGAGAGGGGGACGAGGGGGAGAGGAAGGAAGGGGCGCAGTCTGGGAAGGCCTCCTGGAGGAGGTGAGCTCTCAGCAGGGCCTTGAAGGGAGGAAGAGAGCTAACTTGGCGGATGGGCAGAGGGAGGGCATTCCAGGCCCGTAATCGTAGTAAATAATCGTAATCGTAATAAATACGATTGATGATGGTGATGATGATTTATTGAGCGCTTACTGTGTGCAAAGCACTGTACTAGGCGCTTGGGAAGTACAAGTTGGAAACATAGAGAGACAGACCCTACCCAACAACGAGCTCACGGTCTAGAGGGCGAGACAGACATTAACGCAAATAGATAAAGCAATAAATTACAGATCAATCAATCATGTTTATTGAGAGCTTACTGTGTGCAGAGCACTGTACTAAGCGCTTGGGAATAACAGCGGCATTTGTTAATGTCTGCCTTCCCTTCTAGACTGGGAGATTGGCATTCATTCATTCAATCGTATTTATTCAATTCAATTCAATTCATTCATTCAATCGTATTTATTGAGCGCCTGCTGTGTGCAGAGCACCGGACTAAGCGCTTGGGAAGTACAAGTGGACAACGTACAGAGCCGGTCCCTACCCAACAACGGGTTCTCAGTCTAGAAGGGGGAGACTGACAGCAAAACAGGTAGGCAGGTGACAAAACAGGCAGCTCAATAAATGCGGTTATTGTTATTATTAATACTTGTAATGGTAAGAAAAAGGAAGCGCCCAGAAAGCGCCCAATAAATGCGGTTATCATTATTATTAATACTAGTAATACTAGTAATAACGGCATTTGCTAAGCACTCACTATGTGCCAAGCACTGTTGCAAGCGCTGAGTAATAACGGGAAAAAGGAAGCACCCAGAAAGCGCCCGATAAATGCGGTTGTCATTATCATTAATACTAGTAATAATAATAACGGCATTCGCTAAGCGCTCACTATGTGCCAAGCACTGTTCCAAGCGCTGAGTAATAACGGGAAAAAGGAAGCACCCAGAAAGCGCCCAATAAATGCGGTTATCATTATCATTAATACTAGTAATAATAATAATAATAATAACGGCATTTGCTAAGCGCTCACTATGTGCCAAGCACCGTTCCAAGCACTGAGTAATAACGGGAAAAAGGAAGCACCCAGAAAGCGCTCAATAAATGCGGTTATTATTGCCATTAATACTAATAATAACAGGAAAAAGGAAGCACCCAGAAAGCGCTCAGTAAATGTGGTTATTATTATTATTATTATTATTATTAATACACATAATAATAAGAAAAAGGAAGCACCCAGAAAGTGCTCAGTAAATGTGGTTATTATTATTATTAATGCTCGTAATAATAAGAAAAAGGAGGTGCCCAGAAAGCGCTCAATAAATGCGGTTCTTAGTATTATTATTAATACTCGTAATAATAAGAAAAAGGAGGCACCCAGAAAGCACTCAATAAATGCAGTTATTATTGCTATTAATACTCGTAATAATAAGAAAAAGGAAGCATCCAGAAAGCTCTCAATAAATACGGTTATTATTAATACTCGTAATAATAAGAAAAAAGGAGCACCCAGAAAGCGCTCAATAAAGGCGGTTATTAGTATTAATACTTGTAACAATAAGAAAAAGGCACCCAGAAGGCGCTCAATAAATACGGCTATTATTACTAATACTCGTAATAATAAGAAAAGGGAGGCACTCAGAAAGTGCTCAGTAAATGTGGTTATTATTATTAATGCTCGTAATAATAAGAAAAAGGAGGTACCCAGAAAGCGCTCAATAAATGCGGTTCTTCTTATTATTAATACTTGTAATAATAAGAAAAAGGAAGCACCCAGAAAGCGCTCAATGAATATGGTTATTATTAATACTCGTAATAATAAGAAAAAAGGAGGCACCCAGAAAGCGCTCAATAAATACGGCAGGGAATTTGTCTGCTGATTTGTTTTATGGTATTTGTTAAATGCTTATTATGTGCCAGGCACTGTACTTAGCGCCGCGGTAGATACAAGGTTGGACACAGTCCATGTCTACATGGGGCTCCCATTCTTAGTCTCCATTTTGCGGATTAGGTAACTGAGGCACAGAGGAGTGGAATGGCTTGCTCACGGTCACAAAGTAGACAAGTGGAGTCGAAATTGGAACCCAGATCCTTCCGACTTCCAGGCCCACACTCTGTCAGCTAGGCCACGCTGCTTCTCCTGTATATATGTATACCTGTATATATGCATATGTGTATATGTGTATATATATATATATGTTTGTACATATTTATTACTCTATTTTACTTGTGCATATCTATTCTATTTATTCTATTCTATTCTATTTATTTTATTTTGTTAATATGTTTGGTTTTGTATATATATATACACCTGTATATATATATATATATATATATATATATATATATGTTTGTACATATTTATTACTCTATTTATTTTACTTGTGCATATCTATTCTATTTTATTTTGTTAATATGTTTGGTTTTGTTCTCTGTCTCCCCCTTCTAGACTGTGAACCCGCTGTTGGGTAGGGACCGTCTCTAGATGTTGCCAGCTTGTACTTCCCAAGCGCTTAGTCCAGTGCTCTGCACACAGTAAGCGCTCAATAAATACGATTGAATGAATGAGTGAATACAGATTTTTTACTCTATTCTCCTTGTACATATTTGCTATTCTATTTATTTTATTTTGTTAATGTGTTTTGTTTTGTTGTCTGTCTCCCCCCTTCTAGACTGTGAGCCCGCTGTTGGGTAGGGACCGTCTCTCGATGTTGCCAACTTGTACTTCCGAAGCTCTTAGTACAGTGCCCTGCACACAGTAAGCGCTTAAGACTGAGCCCCCTCCTTCCTCTCCCCCTCCTCTCCCTCCCTGGCTTTACCTCCTTCCCCTTCCCACAGCACCTGTATATATGTATATATGTTTGGATGGATTTATTACTCTATTCATTTTACTTGTACATGTTTGCTATTCTACTTATTTTATTTTGTTAATATGTTTTGTTTTGTTGTCTGTCTCCCCCTTCTAGACTGTGAGCCCGCTGTTGGGTAGGGACCGTCTCTCGATGTTGCCAACTTGTACTTCCCAAGCACTTAGTACAGTGCTCTGCACAGAGTAAGCGCTCAATAAATACGATTGAATGAATGAATTATACGATTGAATGAATGAATGCCCAGGAGGCACTTCACAAGGGCCATAATTTAGTATTGGCCTTGTATCCACCCTAGCATCTAGTACAGAGTCAGCTGAGACGTTATCATCATCATTTCAGGGAGCACTTGGGGGAGAGCATCACACTGTGCATGTGGGAGAGTTCAGTAGCATAAAATGTCGAAGGGAATGGAAGAAGAGGAAATGAGGGCCTAATCAGGGAAGGCCTCTTGGAGGAGATGTGATTTTATTTAGTAAGGCTTTGAAGGCGCAGAAGGTGATCGTCAGCCGAATATGAAGAGGGAGGGATTTCCAGGCCAGAGGCAGGACGGGGGCGAGAGGTCAGTGGCGAGATAGATGAGATTGAGGTATAAGTGAGTAGGTTGACGTAGTAAGCGCTTAACATATACCAGGATCATTTTGTGTTACAGTTATTGGTATTATGCTGGCCTGTTTTCCTGCTCTAGTCATCCTCCACCTCCTAGGTCAGCATCTGGGGTCCCCTACTAGATGATGATGATAGCATTTATTAAGCACTTACTATGTGCAAAGCACTGTTCTAAGTGCTGGGGAGGTCACAAGGTGATCAGGTTGTCCCTCATGGGGCTCACAGTCTTAATCCCCATTTTACAGATGAGGTAACCGAGGCGCAGAGAAGTTAAGTGACTTGCCCAAAGTCACACAGCTAAGTGGGGGAGCTGGGATTTGAACCCATGGCCTCTGACTCCAAAGCCCGGGCTCTTTCCACTGAGCCACGCTGATGATTGTAAGCTCCTTGAGGGTAGGGACCATGACTGCTTATCAATCAATGGTATTTACTGTGTGCAGAGCACTCTACTAAGCACTTGGCAGAATACGGCAGAGTTAGTAAACCTGTTCCCTGCCCACGACGAGCTTACAGTCTAGATGTATATTGATATAAATAAATAAATGGCCGACACGGGCGTAAATGCTGTGGGGCGGAGGGGGGGATGAATGAAGGGAGCGAGGCAGGGCGACGGAGAAAGGGAGTGAGGGAAGAAAGGAGGGCTTAGGGAAAGCCTCTTGGAGGAGATGGACTTTCAGTAAGGCTCTGAAGAGGGGGGAAAGGTCACTGTTGGATGGTCTCGTCCTCTCGCCTCGGCCGGCCCAGGCGCACCTCAAGGAGAGCCTGGCGGAGAGCCGGAGGCAGGCCGTGGGCGCTCAAGATCAGCTCCACCAGCTGCAGCAGCACAGTGACGAGATCGAGGTACCGCTGCCGCCGCCGCCCGGGTCCCCTCCCCACCTCCCCCGGTTCCCTGGAGAGGAACCGAGCCCTCCGCGCCCCAGTCGCCCTGGAAAGGGACCGCCGGCCCCCATCCCGAGGCCCCGCGGCTGCCCCGTCTCCGCAGGACTCTGCCTCTACCCTGATCGTGACCGTCACCAACAAGCTGTCCTCCCTCCTGCGGGCCGTGGAGTCCTGGCGGGAGGAGGTGCTCCGGGGCCTCACGGGGGCTAAGGCCGCCGCCCTGGACCAGGCCCGGGACAACGAGAACCAACTTCGGGATCACCTGGGCGACCTAGCCCGGTACCAGCAGCAGATCGAGGAGCTGCTGGCCTGCCCCGACCACGTCAGTTTCCTCCAGGTACCTTGGGGCCGGGGCAGGGGGCAGGGCCGGGGGCGGTGAGGGCCGAGGGCCGACGCCGTCCTGTCCCGGGGCTTCAGGAGTCGGTGCGGCTGGCGGCCCCGGCGGCCCTGGCTGCGCTGCCCCCGCCTCAGTGGGACGAAGCCGGCCTGCGGGACGGACTGGAGGCCGTGCTGGCCCAGCTCTTCCGACTCCTGCTGCGCGAGGCCCCCCAGCCCCCGAGCCCCGCTCCCGCCGCCAGCCCAGAGGGTAAGAACGACTTTCGCCCATCTGACCCTGGGCTCCCAAGTGTCCACTGAAGGACCTTTCTGTTCCCCTCCCCTTCACACCAGGCTGGCGATCGCTGGCCAGCCATCCCCCTCCTAACGTAAAAACACACAAACGTAGCCGGCCCCGGTCCCTGTTGCAGAGGGGGTGAGGAGGGGGATCAGGCGGCTGTGTCCCCTCACCCCGGGCCCTCGCTTTGCCCACAGAGACCTCCAGATCCACCCCAGTGTCCTCCAGCCCACAGTGCAGACAGAGGAGAGAACTTCAGAAGAGTAAGGGGGCGGGATGACGGTGGGGGGGTGGGACGACAGCTGGGCCGGGAGTTAGGGGTCTGCACGGTCCGGCCCGCCCGCCCTCTTAGGGACATGGCTGCCTCCGGGGATTGTTGGGGCTTCTGTGCCTGCCTGAGGTGGCCCTGCAACCCGCTCTCCCCAGGATTGTCGTTCCCCTGCCATACTGAGCTTGTGAGTGTGTTTACATGTGTGTCTGCGCCTAGGTCTGCCTGTCTGTGCGTGTGTATGTATGTGCGTGCGCTTTCCCCCTCCAGTGCTCCTGTAATCCTGGAGGCCCCAAAGAGGGCTGCGGCAGGGAGGGGTAGGTGAGGGAGAGGTGCGGTTCCCCCAGCCCAACCCTGGAGACCACCAGAGTGGAGCGGGTGGGGAGGCGGGAGACCCGGACGTCAGGAGACCCGGGCTTGGGTCCCAGCTTTGCCCCAGGGCTCGGCACGTCACGTCACGCCCCTGAGCCTCCGTTTCCCCTTCTGTAAGATGGGGAGAAGACCCTCCTCCCTCCCCCTTTGACTACGAGCCCTGGCTGGTCGCTGTCCGGCCGACCTGATTATCAGTCAGTCAATCAATCAATCGTATTTATTGAGCGCTTACTGTGTGCAGAGCACTATACTAAGCGCTTGGGAACTACAAGTTGGCAACGTATAGAGACGGTCCGTACCCAACAGTGGGCTCATAGTCATATTAGCGAGCACTTACTATGTGCAGAGCACTGTACTAAGTATCTGGGAGAGTATGTGCAGCGCAACAGAATTAGCAGGCGTGTTTCCAGCCCATAAGGGGCTTACGGTCTCGAGGGGAAGGTGGATGTTAATATGAATAAATAATTCATAATGTATAACTTAAATAGCTGTACGTAAGTGCTGTGGAGTTGGGAGTGGGGTAGGGCGACGGCCCCAGCGCTGCCCACAGAGTAGGCACGTCACAGATCTCGGAGCGACTAACGAGCCCCGCGGCGACCGGAGAATATTCATTCCTTCATTTATTCATTCGGCCGTATTTGAGCAGTGTACTAGGCGCTTGGGAGAGTCCCATAGAACAAGAAACAGGCGCATTCCCTGCCCACAGTGAGCTTACGGCCTCGAATACGGTAACTAATGGAGCGTCCTGCTGCCCCCCCCCCACGTGTCTCCTCACGCTAGATTACCGCAACCTGACCTTCGACCCCGACACGGCGAACCGCTACCTGGCCCTGTCCTGCCAGAACCGGCGGGCCTCCCACGGGCGCAGGGCGGCGGAGCGAGGCCCGGGCGGGGACGGGGAGCGTCCCGGCCGCTTCGAGCTCTGGCAGGTGCTGTGCGCCCAGAGCTTCAAGGCCGGCCGCCATTACTGGGAGGTGCGCCTGTCTGACCACGCCGTGGTGGTGGGCGTGACCTACGCCGAGCTGGAGAGACGCAAGCGGGGCCACAACCCCAACAACATCGGGCGGGGGCCCTGCTCCTGGGGGTTGCAGGTGCTGGAGGACCACTACGAGGCCTGGCACGACGGGCAGAGCCAGCGGGTCGCAGACCCCCAGGGCCCGCCCACGCGGCGTCTCCTGGGCGTGGAGCTGGACCTGGCGGCCGGCTGCCTGTCCTTCTTCGGCCTGGAGCCCCAGACGCGGCTCCTCCACTCCTTCTCCGGCTCCCTGTTCACCAAGCCCCTGCACCCCGTCTTCTGGCTGTGCGAAGGGCGGACCGTCACTCTGTGCCAGCTGCCCGAGCCCCCCGCCGACCCCGTGTGAGCGGCTCCGGCCTCGACTCTGGGCCCGGTTCCTCCTCCTCCTCCTCCTCTTGAGGCAGATTCACTCATTCAATCGTATTTATTGAGCGCTTACTGTGTGCGGAGCACTGTACTGAGCGCTTGGGAAGTACAAGTTGGCGACATGTAGAGACGGTCCCTACCCAACAGCGGGCTCACAGTCTAGAAGGGGGAGACAGACCAAAACATATTAACAAAATAAAGAGAATAAATATGTGCAAGTTAGAGTAATAAATACATACAAACATATATACAGGTGCTGTGGGGAGGGGAAGGAGGTGAGGGGGCTCAGTCTGGGAAGGCCTCATAAGACAGCCCTACGTGGCCTCCTCTGAGGCTGATCTCTGCCTCAGTTTCCCCGGGGCGGCTGTCACAGCCCCCTCACCCCACTGCGTACGAGAAAGAAAACAAGGCTCTGTCCTGAGCTTCAAATTACGTTGCGGACTCTTTCTGTCTTTCATTTCAAAAGGAAAAACGCTGGAGTAAAGGGGCAAGGCTGAGGGGTGGTGAAGAGGAGTGGGTGGGGAAGGGGCAAAGACCGTGAGCTCCTTGAGGGAAGGGAACTGTTGTTTTGCTTCTGCCAGACTCTCCCTGGCACTCAATACAGTGCTGCACATTCTTTAGGCGCTTAGTAAATACCGTTAACCGATTTGGAGGGTGGGGGAAGAAGGTGGTCTGAGTGAGCGCCTCGTGGCTCAGTGGAAAGAGCCCGGGCTTGGGAGTCAGAGGCCATGGGTTCTAATCCTGGCTCTGCCACTTGTCAGCTGGGTGACTTTGGGAAAGTCATTTCACTTCTCTGGGCCTCGGTTTCCTCATCTGTAAAATGGGGATGGAGACTGTGAACCCCACATGGGACAACCTGATTACCTCGTATCCCCCCCAGCGCTTAGAACAGCGCTTTGCACATAGTAAGTGCTTAACAAATGCCATTATGTATCCTCTCACCTGCAGTGTGTGAGAGAGAGGGGTGTTTGGAGCGTTGTCTGTTGTGGGGAGATTGGAGTGTTTGGGGGGACAGGACTGTGGAGGGTAGTAGAGGCCCCTCTCTCCTGCAGGACCTTGCGGGGCCTGTATCCCCCATCTCCCGCATCACCCCAAAATCTTCTGTCTGTCTGACTCCAGAGGGGCGGGAGCAGCGCGGTGGCCCCCGGAGACTCTGGATCCCTCTCTGCCCCTCGACCCTCCCCTGCCTCCCTGTGTGACACTGCATTTGGGGGTCCTGTGTGGGGGCACTGGCCTGGGGACCCCCCCAACCCCGAACAGACACCCCCTCCAACAGAGAAGCAGCGTGGCTCAGTGGAAAGAGCCCGGGCTTTGGAGTCGGAGGTTATGGGTTCAAATCCCGGCTCCACCACCCGTCAGCTGTGTGTGACTTTGGGCAAGTCACTCCTCTGGGCCTCAGTTACCTCATCTGGAAAATGGGAATGAAGACTGTGAGCCCCCCCATGGGACAACCTGATCACCTTGTAACCTCCCTAGCGCTTAGAACAGTGCTTTGCACATGGTAATAAATGCCTAATAAATTAATAAATAATATATAATAATAAATTAATTTATTTATTTAAATAATAATGATAAATAAAGGGAAAGCGCTTAATAAATACTATCATTATTATTATTAGTGGATAGGACACGGGGCTGGGTGTTAGAAGGACCTGGGTTCTAATCACTTGGCTGCTGTGTGACCTTGGGGAAATCACTTCTCTGTGCCCCTGTTCCCTCATCAGTAAAATGGGGAATAAGACTATGAGCCCTATGTGGGGCAGGGTCTGTGTTGGCCCCGATTAGATTGTATCTGCCGCAGCGCTTAGTACAGTGCCTGGCACGTAGTAGGCGCTTAACAAATTTATTTAATAATAAATAAATAATAATGATAAAGGGAAAGCGCTTAATAAATACTATCATTATTATTATTAGTGGATAGGACACGGGCCTGGGTGTCAGAAGGACCTGGGTTCTAATCACTTGGCTGCTGTGCGACCTTGGGGAAATCACTTCTCTGTGCCCCTGTTCCCTCATCAGTAAAATGGGGTATAAGACTATGAGCCCTATGTGGGGCAGGGTCTTTGTAGGCCCCGATTAGATTGTATCTGCCCCAGCGCTTAGTACAGTGCCTGGCACGTAGCAGGCGCTTAACAAATACCAAAATTATTATTATTATCCAATGTCACCGTTATTCTCACTCTTCCGGGTCTCGGTCCCATCCGCCCATTCCTTGCTTCGTCGCGCTCGGCCCAGACATTTGCGCGGCCCAGTGGGAGTTTGCTAGTTCCTCAATGGCGCTCTAGTGGGGGGCGTGTAGTAAAAAACCACGTTCTGGGAAAGTTCCCATTCTCCTCACTGCATCCGGCCTTCCCACCCATTCCCCAGCTGGGAAGGGCAGGGCAGGAAGAGACAGGCGTGAAATCTCTATTTAGCCTCAAATTCAGCGCCAAAGGAAGGGGCAGATTCATATAATCAGGCCTGGTGGGGGGGGGGGGGGGGGGCCAGGGAGGAGGCTGGGGACAAGCTATTACTGGGTACAGAGCACTGTACTGAGCGCTTGGGAAGTCCAAGTTGGCAACATCTAGAGACGGTCCCTACCCAACAGCGGGCTCATTCATTCATTCAATCGTATTTATTGAGCGCTCACCGTGTGCAGAGCACTGCACTAAGCGCTTGGGAAGCACAAGTTGGCAACATACAGAGACGGTCCCTACCCAACAGCGGGCTCACAGACTAGAAGGGGGAGACAGACCACAAAACAAAACACATTAACAAAATAAAATCAATGGAATAGTGAATATGTACAAGTAGAATAAATAGAGTAAAAAAATCTACATTCATTCATGCATCTGGTAGCTCAGTGGAAAGAGCCCGGGCTTTGGAGTCAGAGGTCATGGGTTCGAATTCCGACTCTACCAATTGTCATGTGTGTGACTTTGGGCAAGTCACTTCCCTGAAGTGCCAACTTGTACTTCCCAAGCGCGCAGTATTTTGTTAATATGTTTTGCTTTGTCGTCTGTCTCCCCCTTCTAGACTGTGAGCCCGCTGTTGGGTAGGGACCGTCTCTAGATGTTGCCAACTTGTACTTCCCAAGCGCTTAGTCCAGTGCTCTGCACACAGTAGGCGCTCAATAAATACGATTGAATGAATGAATGGGGAGGGTCAATGCATAATAATAATAATAATTTTGGTATTTGTTAAGCGCTTACCATGTGCTAAGCACTGTTCTAAGCACTGGAGGCGATACAAGGTAATCAGGTTGTCCCACATGGGGCTCACGGTCTTGATCCCCAGAAGAGGTCTCAGTGGCTCGCCTCCTCCATTCATTCAGTCGTATTTATTGAGCGCTTACTGTGTGCAGAGCACTGTACTAAGCGCTTGGGAAGTCCAAGTTGGCAACATCTAGAGACGGTCCCTACCCAACAACGGGCTCACAGTCTAGAAGGGGGAGACAGACAACAAAACGTGGACAGGTGTCGTCATCAGAATAAATAGAAGTAAAGCTAGATGGACATCATTAACAAAATAAATAGAATAGTATATATGTACAAGTAAAATAGGGTAATAAATCTGTTCAAACATACATATATACGTATATAAATGTATATAAATACCTATATATGTGTATATATATATAGGAGGCCTTCCCAGACTGAGCCCCCTCGTTCCTCTCCCCCTCCTCCCCCTCTCCATCCCCCACCTTACCTCCTTCCCCTCCCCACACCACCTGTATATATGTACTTATGTTTGTATGTATTTATTAATCTATTTATTTATTTTATCTGTACATATTTATTCTATTTATTTTATTTTGTTACTATGTTTTGTTCTCTGCCTCCCCCTTCTAGACTGTGAGCCCACTGTTGGGTAGGGACCGTCACTAGATGTTGCCAACTTGGACTTCCCAAGCGCTTAGTCCAGTGCTCTGCACACAGTAAGCGCTCAATAAATACGATTGATTGATTGATTATCAAGCGCTAAGTCCACTGCTCTGCACACAGTAAGCGCTCAGTAAAGACGATTGAATGAATGAGTGGCAAATGGGGATGAAGATTGTGAGGCCCCCCGTGGGACCACCTGATCCCCTTGTAACCTCCCCAGCGCTTAGAACAGTGTTTTGCACATAGGAAGGGCTTAATAAATGCCGTCATTATTATTATCAGGGGCTTAGTCCAGTGCTCTGCACACAGTAAGCGCTCAATCAGTATGATTGAATGAATCCCCCCCCCCCCCCCCTTTTAGGCTGTGAGCCCACTGTTGGGTAGGGACTGTATATGTTGCCATCTTGTACTTCCCAAGCGCTTAGTACAGTGCTCTGCACACAGTAAGCGCTCAAATACGATTGATTGATTGATTGAATGAATGTCAAATGGGGATGAAGACTGTGAGCCCCCCGTGGGCCCACCTGATCCCCTTGTAACCTCCCCAGCGCTTAGAACGGTGCTTTGCACATAGTAAGGGCTCAATAAATGCCCTCATTGTTATTATCAGGGGCTTAGTCCAGTGCTCTGCACACAGTAAGTGCTCAATCAATCAATCAATCGTATTTATTGAGCGCTTACTGTGTGCAGAGCACTGTACTAAGCGCTTGGGAAGTCCAAGTTGGCAACATCTAGAGACAGTCCCTACCCAACAGTGGGCTCACAGTCTACAAGGGGGAGACAGAGAAGAAAACCAAACACACTAACAAAATAAAATAAATAGAATAGATACGTACAAGTAAAATAAATAAAGAGTAATAAATATGTACAAACATATATACATATATACAGGGAAGCAGCGTGGCTCACTGGAAAGAGCCCGGGCTTTGGAGTCAGAGGTCATGGGTTCAAATCCCGCCTCCGCCAGTTGTCAGCTGTGTGACTTTGGGCAAGTCGCTTCACTTCTCTGGGACTCAAGTTACCTCATCTGGAAAATGGGGATTAAGACTGTGAGCCCCCCATGGGACAACCTCATCACCTTGTAACCTCTCCAGCGCTTAGAACAGTGCTTGGCACATAGTAAGCGCTTAATAAATGCTATCGTTATATACAGGTGCTGTGGGGAAGGGAAGGAGGTGAGATGGGGGGGATGGAGAGGGGGACGATTGAATGAATGAATGAATGTCAAATGGGGAGGAGGACTGTGAGCCCCCCGTGGGCCCACCTGATCCCCTTGTAACCTCCCCAGCGCTTTAGAACGGTGCTCCGCGCGTTGTCATTATTATTGTTATTATTCCGGGAGGGAAACTGAGGCTGGGGCCGGCGAAAAGGGGGGGGGCGGGGCGGGGTTTCGGGGGCGAGGGGCGGGCTTCGTTGTCGGGGGGCGGGGCGGGGCGGTCCTGCTCGGGCCCCTCCGGTCCTGTTGCAGAGCGGGCGGTGGCGGCGGAGGGCGCGGACCCCCGGTGCCCCCCGTCGCCCCGGTGCCCCTCGTCGCCCCGGTGCCCCCCGTCGCCCCGGTGCCCCCCGCCCCGGCCATGGAGGCGGGCGGCCCCTTCATCTGCCCCATCTGCCTGGAGCTGCTGCGGGAGCCCGTGACCCTGCCCTGCGGCCACAACTTCTGCCTCGCCTGCCTGGGCGCGCTGTGGCCGCACCGGGGGACCGGGGGCACGGGGGGCACGGCCCGCTGCCCGCTGTGCCAGGACCCCTTCCCGGACGGCCTGCAGCTCCGCAAGAACCACACGCTGTGCGAGCTGCTGCAGCTCCGCCAGGGCCCGGCCCCCGCCCCGGAGCCCTCGGTGCCCTCGGTGCCCTCGGTGCCCAGTGCCCCCGAGCCCCCCGAGGGCCAGGAGGGCGAAGGCGAGGAGCCCGTGCCCTGCGACGCCTGCCCCGAGGGCGCGGCCCAGCCTGCCACCCGCTCCTGCCTGCTGTGCCTTGCCTCCTTCTGCCCGGCCCACCTGGGCCCTCATGAGCGCAGCCCCGCCCTGCGCCACCATCGCCTGGTGCCCACCCTGCGTCGGCTGGAGGAGAGCCTCTGCCACCGCCACCTGCTCCCCCTCGAACGCTACTGCCGCACCCACCGCCTCTGCCTCTGTGCCACCTGCGCCCACCAGGACCACCAAGGCCACGACCTGCTGGACCTCGAGCAGGAGCGCGCCCTCCAGGAGGTCAGCCCGGTCCCCTGCTAGAGGACGGGTCCGAGGAGCGGGCACCACCCTGCCCCAGTCCGGGGGAGGTGGGCACCGTAGTGGCAGCCCCTGCATTGGGTCGGGTGGCATTACCTAGCGCCGACCACCCGCCACGGGCCTAAGCGATGCCGCCGCCGTGTTTTGTTGTCTGTCTGCCCCTTCTAGACTGTGAGCCCACCGTTGGGTAGGGACCGTCCCTATATGTTGCCAACTTGTACTTCCCAAGCGCTTAGTACAGTGCTCTGCACACGGTAAGCGCTCAATAGATGCGATTGAATGAATGAAGAGTGGGCGAGGGTCGCCGCCAGGCCGCAGCGGCAGATGATAATAATAATAATGGCATTTATTAAGCGCTTACTACATGCAAAGCACTGTTCCAAGCGCTGGGGAGTTGACAAGGTGACCAGGTTGTCCCCCGGGGGGCTCGCAGTTTTAATCCCCATTTTCCAGATGAGGTCACTGAGGCACAGAGAAGTTAAGCGGCTTGCCCAAGGTCACACAGCTGACAAGTGGCGGGGCCGGGATTTGAACCGATGTCCTCTAGGGAAGCGGCGTGGCTCAGTGAGAAAAGCCCGGGCTTGGGAGTCGGAGGTCGTGGGTTCTGATCCCGGCTCCGCCGCTTGTCACCTGTGTGACTTTGGGCGAGTCACTTGATGCGTTGCCGACTTGTACTTCCTAAGCATTTAGTACAGTGCTCTGCACACAGTAAGCGCTCAATAAATACGATTGATTGATTGATTGATTGCTTCTCTGGGCCTCAGTGACCTCATCTGGAAAACGGGGATTAAGATTGTGAGCCCCGCATGGGACAACCTGATCACTTTGTATCCTCCCCAGCGCTTAGAACAGTGCTCGGCGCATAGCAAGCGCTTAACAAATGCCAGCGTTATTCTTATTGAAGTGGGGAGTGGGCCTGGAGCGTGGGGGTGGGAGGGGATGGTCCTCCTCCACCTCCCGGGCTCAGCCCGGCTTCTTCCCGAGGCCGCGCGGTTGTCCCAGGCGGGCATTCGTTCGATCGTATTTATTGAGCGCTTACCGTGTGCAGAGCACTGTACTAAGCGCTTGGGAAGTACAAGTTGGCAGCATCTAGAGACGGTCCCTACCCAACAGCGGGCTCAGCGCCCTGGGCTTCCGGGCTGCTGTAGGCCCCAGTCCCAGACCCGCGCTTTCCGGCCGCTCGCCCTGCCCAGCCTCAAGTCCGAGGCGGGGCGGGGTGGGCGGACAGATTGACTCTGTCCAGCCGTCCCCGGGGCCCCCGGCGGGAACATGTGCGCCGGCCCGCCCCCAGTTTCCTTTGGCCCTCGGCCCGGCCTTGGCGTCTCCGGCCTCGGGATTTTCCGCCTCCCCGCCCGGAGCGGGTGACTCACGCTCCCCCGGGGAGACTCGCTCGGAATCCCACCCTGGAACGAGGGGCCCCGTAGGCAGTGACCGCCGAGGGTGGCGACCCCGGCGGACAGCCGGCTTCCGGCCGCGGCCGTGCCCCTGCTCGGCCAGAGGACTCCCCTCCGAAGCGTTCGAGTGGTTAGAACAGGGCCTGGTGGAGCAGAATGACTTGAGTTCTTATCCCGGCCCCTCCACTCGTCTGCTTTGTGTCCGTGGGAAAGTCAGTTGGCTTCCCTGTGTCTCATTACCTCATCTGTAAAATGGGGATTAAGACCGTGAGCCCCATGTGGGTTGACCTGATTACCTCGTATCCCCCCCCCAGCACATAGAACACAGTAAGCGCTTAACAAAAGCCATCGTTATTATCCGTGAAATGGGGACGAAGACTGGGAGCCAAGTCAACAAAAAGGATGGCGGCCCCCATCCCCAGAAGTGCCAGCGGCCAGTTAGCCGGCCCCGGGGCCCAGGGAAGGACCGGACGGTAGGCCGGCCGGAGAGCCGCGTTCCAGGAAAAGGGTGGTGACGGGACCTGGCCCTTTTTCTGTCCGCAGGCCGAGCGACCGCAGGTCCTGAGCGCCGCGGAGGAGCGGCTGGACGAGCTGGGCGCCGGCATCGCGCAGTCGCGGCGTACCGTGGCGCTAATCAAGGTGAGAGGCTGAGACCCCCGCCCTCTTCCCCCGTTCCTTCCCCCCAGCACGGGCCGGTCCGGGTTGGTGGAGAAGGGGGGCGAGGTGAGGTCAACGCTGCATCCCGCCCCGCCCCGCAGAGCGCAGCCCTGGCCGAACGGGAGAAGGTGAGCCGCGTGTTCTCCGAGGCCTCGGAGGCTCTGCAGCGTTTCCAGCGGGAGGTGAGCGGCTTCATCGAAGAGGGCGAGCGTGCCATGCTGGGCCGGGCGCAGGGGGAGTTGCGGCGCCAGGAGGAGCAACGCGCCCGGCTGAGCCGGGCCTGCCGCACCCTCCGCCACGTGCCCGAGGCGGACACCGTCGGCTTCCTGCAGGTGGGCCCGGGGTCTGGGGGCAGAGCCAGTTGGCAGGGACGTGGGGGAAACCCGTTGGCAAGCGTGGTGGGGATGGGGGCTCCCTACCCCTAGGAGTAGAGTGGGGCAGTGGTAGCGTTTAAGAGCTTATCGTGTGTCCAAACGCTGTGCTAAGCGCCGGGGTGGACACGGGATACCCAGGTCGGGCCCAGTCCCAGCCCCGATGACTGCTGTTTCCCTGGCACAGGAGTTCCTGGCGCTGAGGTTGGCTCTGGAAGAGGGACCTGGCCCTGGGCCCGGCCCGCCGAAGGAACTGAACTTCACCAAGTCAGCCCAGGCCGTGCGGGCAGTGCGGGATCTGCTGGTCGCCGCCTGTGCCCGGCACTGGGAGCAGCTGCAGGGGCGGAGCGGGGACGAGGAGGACCCCCCCAAGCCGGGGACCGAAGGTGGGTGTCTCCCCGCAGGTGACTCAGCTGCTCCACTGCCCCACCCTCAGTCGTGAGTCGCCTCTCCCCCCGCTCCCCAACCGCACGGTTCCTGGCTGAGAGCGGGGGTTGGAACCAGCCCCCTTCACCCCATTCCACACAGCCCCACAGAGAGGGTGGGGTCGGGACGTCGCCTGTGGCCAGTGGCCCTGTCCCCGCTGGTCACAGGACTGGTCTGGTGCAGGGGGCGGGTCCCGGGCCCGCACCCAGCCTTCCGTGCCCCCAGGACGTCGGGCACGGGCGGGTACCCGCCTGAATGGGCACGGACGCCTGGAGCGGACCCGGGGTTCACGGGTGGGGTGCCAGCCCGGGTGTAGAGTGGGCCGCATCTGCCCCCGCCGTCTCCCCCGGTGGGCCTGAGCCACCCTTCTTTGCATCCCTACAGGGGAGGCTGAATCCCAGGATCCAGACAGCACCAACAGCCTGGAGGGTGAGGAGGCCCGAGATTACTTCCTCAAATGTAAGAGGCCAGGGGATGGGGGCTGGGGACTCGGGGCATGTGCCGGGGGACGGGGACCGGGGTCTCCCTCCCTTGCACTCTGGAGCCAGAAAGCATGCAGGCTCCTGCTGGCTCTGTTTCCAGGCTGGAGCATCCCCTCGCCAACCTCTCTGCTCCCCTGCTCTCCCAAGTGCTTAGGACAGTGCTCGTCATGCAGAGCCTAGTCAATTGGTCAGTCCCGCACATTCAGTAGGTTCTTAACGCTGTAGTGTGCGCTGCTCTCTAGGAGCTTCCAGTCTTAGCCCCCTCAGGGCGGGTGGGACTACCTCTGCGGGTTTGGGTGGGGTGCCCAGCACCATAGGCCGTGACCCCGGTTCTGGTCTGCTCCCCCCTCCCCGCCGGCCGGCCAGTCGCCTTCATCGTGGACCTGGACAGCGACACCGCGGACAAGTTCCTGCAGCTGTTCGGGACGAAGGGCGTGAAGCGGGTGCTGTGTCCCGTCGCCTACCCCGAGTCGCCCACGCGCTTCGTCCACTGCGAGCAGGTGTTGGGCGGGGGCGCGCTGGACCGCGGCACCTACTACTGGGAGGTGGAGATCATCGAGGGCTGGGTGAGCATGGGGGTCATGGCCGAGGACTTCTCTCCCCGAGAGCCCTACGACCGCGGCCGCCTGGGCCGGAACCCCCTCTCCTGCTGCCTGCAGTGGAACGGCCGCAACTTCTCCGTCTGGTTCCACGGGCTCGAGGCGCCCCTTCCCCAGCCCTTCTCCCCCACGGTGGGCGTGTGCCTGGAGTACGCGGACCGGGCCCTGGCCTTCTACGCCGTGCGCGATGGCAAGGTCCAGCTCCTGCGGAAGCTGAGGGCCTCCCGGCCCCGCCGGGGCCCCCCCGGCCTCCCCGCTCGAAGCCTTCCAGAGCTGCGTGGACAGCCACTTCGGCGGCCTGTTCTCCCGCCGGCTCAAGCCCGCCTTCTTCCTGGAGAGCGTGGATGCCCACCTGCAGATCGGACCCCTCAAGAAGTCCTGCATCTCGGTGCTCAAGAGGAGGTGACGGGGGAGCTGGGGGGGGTCTCTGCCCCGCCCCATCGGGACTCCTGACCCGCTGCCCCCGGCCCTGCCCGGGGGCCTCCGGGGTCTCTGTCCTTCCTCCCCCTTAGCCGGCCAGGAGACCTCCCCAGTGCTTTTCAGAGACCCCTCGGGGAGCGTTGGGGGGGCGGCGACAGGAGCGGTCGCCCCTCGTCTTTCATTGATGTTCTCTTAGACTCATTTTTCTCAGGAGAGAAAGTCTGCCGGCCTCTCCTTCTCTCACTGCCGGGCTCCGCCTGGAGCAGAAGGTGCCCCCGATTCCCCCCAGCTTCTTCTCCCCCCTCCCCATCCCCCCCATTCAGGACAACAGGGTTTCCTAGGGGTCATCCTGGCCTCCGGCCTGCTCTCTCCGATCTGTTCCCTCCATCGCTGCAGGCTCTGTGTCCCCCGTGGAACCTGGCAGGAGAGGCCGGGGGAGGGCACTGAGCTGGGCGTGGGGCTCTCTGCCCATGCGGGGTCCTCCCAGGCTGAGCCTTCCACCACCAAGAGGGGGTCAGCCCAGCCCCAGATCACTCCCGTCCCAGACCTTCCCGTCTCCACTTCCCCCACTTGCCACAGCCCCCGGCCACAGTGTTCTGAATCGGTCTCCGCCAGGGCCGGAATCTGCCCTTAATGTGCCCCGGGGCTGAGGAGGATCTCGGGGTCCCCGGGCACAGAACATCGTGCCCTGACACAAGTATTTCCCACCCCTCACCTCACTGCTTTCTCAGTCACTTGGGGTGGGGGGGTTGGTGGGGGCGAGTGGGATATGTAGCCCAATTCGTCTGGGTGTGGAAAATAACTACAATAAAGGGCTAGATTATGGGCCTGAGGATCGTCCTTTCCTCAGCCTCCTGCTTCTGTGGCCTGAGTTAATTATGGGAGGGTACGCGGGCGGCTGGCTCCCCACCAGGCTCCACACCCTTCCGCTGCAAACACTTGCTTTGGTTTTAAAAAGGAGGATTTTATTTCCCCACATTTGAGACCAGAGCGGAGGGCGCGGGCCGAGCCCGGGGTAGGGAGCCCAGAACTCTTCCCTGGTTGTCCCGGTTCCGTCCCCGCTTCTCCCCATCTCTGGGCCTGGGCTGAGGAGAGGCCCCCGGCGTACTGGGCAGACAGCTCCGGCCCACAGCAGACACAGAGGACTTTTGAGGCCGGGCCAGGACAAAGGCAGAGCTGTGCTGAGCCAGACAGGGAGGCTATGCAAGTCCTGACGGCTCCCTCAGTAAAGGCTAAAAATAGCCCCTCCCTCCCACACCCTTTTTCCCCTGAAGTGGGCTTGTTTTTTCCGGAGCTGGAGGGGCCCTCTGACTCCTTGCCACTCTGTTGTTTTATGCCCTGAGAGGCAGTGCGGTCTAGTGGAGAGTGCCCGGGCACGGCAGTCAGAAGGACCCTGGTTCTGATTCCGGCTCTGCCCCTTGTCTGCTGTGTAACTGTGGGCGAGTTGCTTCACTTTTTTTTTTTATGGCATTTGTTAAGCACTTACTCGGTGCCAGGCACTGTACTAACCACTGGGGATGATGATTCAAGATAGGTTGGACGCAGTCCCTGTCCCACATAGGGCTCACTGTCTTAATCCCCATTTTACAGATGGGGTAGCTGAGGCACAGAGGAGTCAAGTAACGTGCCCAAGGTCACACAGCAGACAAGTGGCAGGGTACTTTTCTGTGCCTCAGAAAATAGGAAAATAGGGATTCAGTACCTGGCCTCCCCCCCCACTTTGGGCTGTGTCCAATTGCGTTATCTTGTCCTCTACACCCCAGTGTTTAGTATAAAGTAAGCCCTAACAAATGCCACAGGGATTATTTTTACTAGGTGTCCCTGTCCCCATATGCAGCATGGAGTGAATAGGTGCTGCCTTCATCTCCCCCTGATTCCCCCGCCCATTCCCTGTTCCTTGGACTTGAACATTCATCACTTTCTGCAGGGAATGAAGTTCCCACAATAGCCAATGAGGTTTTTGTGCCTGTGCCCTGGGAAACTGGAGCTAGGCCTTTGGACTACAGAAACTCTGCCAAAAACCACAGGGGTCTGTGGGAGGAGGAAACGGTCTGGTTTAAACCAAATAGACTTCTTCTGGCCAGAAACAGCCCACACTGTCCAGAACTGGGTGCTTAGAAGCAGCATGGGCTGGTGTAAAGAGCACAGGCCCAGAGCGAGGGGACTGTGAGCCCACTGTTGGGTAGGGACTGTCTCTATATGTTGCCAACTTGTACTTCCCAAGCGCTTAGTACAGTGCTCTGCACACAGTAAGCGCTCAATAAATACGATTGATTGATTGATTGATTGACCAGGGTTCTAATCCCGGCTCCGCCATTTGCCTACTCTCAGACGAGTTACTTAACCTCTCTGTGCCTCTGTTTCCCCAGCTGTAAAACTGGGATTCTCGTTCTCTCTCCCTTTTAGACCGTGAGCCCCATAGGGGACAGAATCCATGTCTAATGTGATTGTGTTTTATGTACCTCTGAGTTAAGTACACTTGTTGGCACATAATAGGTGCTTAACTATTATTATGATTCCTTTTTTGTCCCCAAGGACCAGGGAAATGAGAGTCCTGTCTCCCCCGCTAAACTGTAAACTCCTCTCGGGCCGGGATTGCATCTACTCCCTCTATCGTACTCCCCCAACCACCTAGGTCTGTGCTGTGCAAGCAGGCATTCCCTGCATTCATTCGTTCATTCAATCGTATTTATTGAGCGCTTACTGTGTGCAGAGCACTGTACTAAGCGCTTGGGAAGTACAAGTTGGAAATATATAGAGACGGTCCCTACCCAACAGCGGGCTCACAGTCTAGAAGGGGGAGACAGACAACAAAACAAATTAACAAAATAAAATGAATAGTAAATATGTACAAGTAGAATAGAGTAAAAAATCTGTATTCATTCATTCAGTCAGTCGTATTTATTGAGCGCTTACTGTGTGCGGAGCACTGTACTATGTGCTTGGGAAGTCCAAGTTGGCAACATATAGAGACGGTCCCTACCCAACAGCGGGCTCACAGTCTAGAAGGGGGAGACAGACAACAAAACAAAACACATTAACAAAGTAAAATAAATGGAATAGCAAATATGTACAAGTAGAATAGAGTACAAAATCTGCATTCATTCAGTCGTATTTATTGAGCGCTTACTGTGTGCGGAGCACTGTACTAAGTGCTTGGGAAGTACAAGTTGGCAACATATAGAGACGGTCCCTACCCAACCGCGGGCTCGCAGTCTAGAAGGGGGAGACAGACAACAAAACACACTAACAAAATAAAATAAATGGAATAGTAAATATGTACGAGTAGAATAAATAGAGTAAAAAATCTGTATTCATTCGTTCATGCATCTGGTAGCTCAGTGGAAAGAGCCCGGGCTTTGGAGTCAGAGGTCACGGGTTAGAATCCCTACTCGACCAATTGTCAGCTGTGTGGCTTTGGGCAAGTCACTTCACTTCTCTGAAGTGCCAGCTTGTACTTCCCAAGCGCTTAGTACGGTGCTCCGCACACAGTAAGCGCTCAATAAATACGATTGATTGATTCTCTGGGCCTCAGTTCCCTCATCTGTAATAATAATAATAATAATGGCATTTTATTAAGCGCTTACTATGTGCAAAGCACCGTTCTAAGCGCTGGGGGGGTTGCAAGGTGATGAGGGTTGTCCCACGGGGGGCTCACAGTCTTCATCCCCATTTGACAGATGAGGATGAGGATGAAGACTGAGACCCCCGTGGGACAACCTCATCACCTTGTAACCTCCCCAGCGCGTAGAACGGTGCTTTGCACATAGTAGGCGCTTAGTAAATGCCATTATTGTTATTATTATCTGGTAGGTGCCCAGTACAGCGCTCTGCACACAGTGGGCGCCTCAGGAGGAACTAGTGAGGAACCGCCCCTCTGGCGTAAGCGATGACTCATCAGCCTCTGGGAGGCGGGGAGAAGACCGGGGCGGCCACGTGACGGCCCTCAAGTCTGGCTTTCGGAGCGTTGCATGCCGGGATTAGTAGTTTGAGGTTGACGAGGGGCGGTGCGAGCGTCACGTGACTCGAGGTTTCTCGCCCTCCCTGTGCGGCGCTCGTGATTGGTCAGGCCGGAGGGGCTGGACGGGGGGGCGGCGCGCAGGCGCATTGCGCAGCGAGTTCGGGATTTGGGGGCGCGCGGCGGACTATGGCGCTCAACAAGAACCACTCGGAGGGCGGCGGAGTGATCGTCAACAACAGCGAGAGGTGAGAGGGCCGCGGAGGAGGACGGGGAGGGGGAGGGGGAGGGGGAGGGAGGGAGGGGGCGAGGGAGATGGAGGAGGGAGGGAGGATGAAGGGGAGATGGAGGAGGAGGGAGGGAGGATGAAGGGGAGATGGAGGAGGAGGGAGGGAGGATGAAGGGGAGATGGAGGAGGGAGGGAGGATGAAGGGGAGATGGAGGAGGGAAGGAGGGAGGGAGGGAGGATGAAGGGGGAGAGAGGGAGGATGAAGGGGAGATGGAGGAGGGAGGGAGGATGAAGGGAAGATGGAGGAGGGAGGGAGGATGAAGGGGAGATGGAGGAAGAGAGGGAGGATGAAGGGGAGATGGAGGAAGAGGGAAGGTGAAGGGGAGATGGAGGAAGAGGGAAGGTGAAGGGGAGATGGAGAAAGAGAGGGAGGATGAAGAGGAGATGGAGGAAGAGAGGGAGGATGAAGCGGAGATGGAGGAAGAGAGGGAGGATGACGAGGAGATGGAAGTGTGAAGGAAAGACGAGAAAAGCCCAATTGAGCAGAGGGGCGGTAGGGCGCACTACCCCTCCCACCCCCCCCCCCCCCACTTTCCAATGCCACTATGGACAGCCTCGGATGTAAACAGGGCCGCGGGTCGGGAAGGAGAGCAGGGCAGAGTCCCTCCCTCGTCCCCCGTCGCCTCCCTCCCCGCCTGCCCCCGTCCTGTCCTGCTACCAGTGCCCATCTGCCTGCCCATCCCCAGCGTGGCCTCACCCCCATGCCCCGTGCCACCCCTCCCACTCCCAGAGGACAGGGAGAAACTGGGCCTTTGTATCTTGAAATCAGAGAAGGCCCTGATGGCCTAAGGCGGATCGAGTCCCTCTTCTGGGTGCCCCTTAAACACAAGCCGCCGCCGTTGGGCAACAGTTGCAGAGACGCTATTTTCTTCATTCATTCATTCAATCAATCATATTTATTGAGCCCCTACTGTGTGCAGAGCACTGTACTAAGCGCTTGGGAAGTACAAGTTCCCTCCTAGAAGTCACGGGGCCAACGACTGGGGCATATCTTGCCTCCGACACTGTCACTTATATATCAGGTACATATCTATAATTCTATTTATACTTATGCCTGTCTCCCCCAGTAGACCGTGAGCCCATTGTGAGCCGGGATTGTCTCTATCGGCTGTATTGTACTTTCCAAGCTCTTAGTACAGTGCTCTGCACACAGTAAGCACTCAATAAATACGATTGAATTGAATTAATAATCGTGGTACTTGATAAGCACGTACTATGTGCTAAGCACTGGAGTAAAACAAGATAATGTGGCCGGACACGGTCCCTGTCCCACATGGGGTTCATCGTCTATGAGGGAGGGAGGACAGATATTTTCTCCCCATTTTACAGATGAGGAAATGGAGGCCCAGAGAAGTGAAATGACTTATTCATTCATTGTCGTATTTATTGAGTGCTTACTGTGTGCAGAGCATTGTACTAGACATTTGGAAATTAAAATTCAACAATGAAGAGAGACGATCCCTGCCCACATTGGGCTTACAGTCTAGAAGGGGGGAGGCAGATATCAAAACAGACTTAGCCGGACTTATTTATTACTCTATTTATTTTACCTGTACATATCTATTCTATTTATTTTATTTTGTTAGTATGTTTGGTTTTGTTGTCTGTCTCCCCCTTTTAGACTGTGAGCCCACTGTTGGGTAGGGACTGTCTCTATATGTTGCCAACTTGTACTTCCCAAGCGCTTAGTACAGTGCTCTGCACACAGTAAGCGCTCAGTAAATACGATTGATTGATTGATTAGCCAAGGTCACACAGCTGGAACTTGGCCGAGCTAGGATTAGAAGCCAGGCCCTCTGACTCGGGCTTGGGCTTTTTCCACTGGGCCATGATTTGGGGGACGCAACCTAATGGATACCCTCCAGCCATACTCTAGAACAAGAATTGTGCCTTCCCGGGCTGCTGGGAGGGGTTGGCAACCCCTGCCAACCTGGATGAGCGGGAAGAGCGGCCCGGGGAGGGCACTGGTGGTGCAAGCCAGAAACTCTGGTGCAGGTGGCACCAAAGTCCTCTGGAAAAGTCTGGGGCCATACAAGAGGCTGGTGTGCCCAGCCGGGATGGTCCCGGTGCCCTCCTCTGGGTTGGCAATCTGTCAGTGGTATTCACTGAACTCTTACTGTGGGCAGAGCCCTGTACTTGGGAAAGTATATGTTGCCAAATTGTATTTCCCAAGCACTTAGTACAGTGCTCTGCACACAGTAAGCGCTCAATAAATACGATTGATGCTGATGAGAGGACATTTACTACAGAGTTGGTAGACACATGCCCCACCCACGATCTTGGAGAAACAGCTAGCCTAGTGGAAAGAGCCGAGGGCCTTTGAGTCAGGAGGACCTGGGTTCTAATCTCGGCTCTGCCACTTGACTGTCGTGTGACCTTGGGCAAGTCGCTAGACTTCTCTGCGCCTCAGTTACCTCACCTGTAAGGTGGGGATTAAGACTTTGAGCCCCACGCAGGACATGGACTATGTCCAACCTGATTATCTTGTATCTACCCCAGTGCTTTGTACAGTTTCCTGGCACATGGTAAACACTTAACACCATTTTATTTCAGAAAGGGAGCTTACAGTCTATAGAGGGGGAGAGAGGCATTAATAAAAATAAGTAAATTACGGATAGGGCCATAAGTACTGTGGTCCAAGCATGCCCTCGGGCTTAATACAGTGCTCTGCACATAGTAAGTGCTCAATAGGTATGACTGACTGAAAATAGGGGGGAATGGGAGGCTTGTTTCCTTGGGTTCACAGTTGAGGCTATTTATTGAGGGGCCAGTTGCTGGGCTGTGAAAGGTGGTTAGAGGGTGAGCTTCTGTTTTGAGAGGAGACCTGTGAGAGTCACTGTCCAGACTCCAATCAATAGTACTTATCGAGCACTTTTTGTGGGGATGTAGAGCTCTGTACTAAGAGCACTTGGGAGAGTACAACTGAATTACCCCCAGCCTTCAAGAAACTTAACAGCGTACTGTGGGCGGAACTCTGTTCCGAGTCCGTGAAAGAGTACTGTAGGTACTAAGGCCCCTGCCCTTAAAAAGCTTACAGCTTATTGTGTGCAGAGCACTGTACTGAGGGCTTGGGAGAGTACAATAGTTAAATAGGATCTTTGCCCTCAAAGAGCTTACAGCCTACTGTGTGCAGAGCTCTGTACTGAGGACTTGGGAAAGTACAGCCAAAGGGGTTGGTGAGAACTGGAGAGCTTAAGTGATGAGGAAGTGCCGAAGGAAGGGGCAGGTGGAGAGTTTTAGAAGGGGGAAAAATGAAAGAGAAATCAGGGAAGGCCCCTGGAGGAGCCCTGCCATTTCCCCTGTCTGAATGTCTGTCCGTCTCCTCTAAACTGTAAGCTCGTTGTGGGGAGGGATTGGTTCTACCAACTGTATACTATCGGACTCTTCCAAGTGCTTAGTACAGTACCCTGCGCACACTAAGAACTCAATAAATACCATTCTTTGATGATTGATGGAGCCCCCCAGGTAATCCAAATCGACGGAGAATTAGTCTGTAATTTATTTATAGTAATGTCCGTCTCCCCTTCTAGACTGTAAACTCGTTGTGGGCAGGGAATATGGGCAGTAAGCACTCACTAGATACGACTGAGTGAACGAATGATTGATTGATGTGATTTCAGAAGGGCTTGGAAGATGGGGAGAACAGCAGGCTGTCAGAGGTGAAAAGGGAGGGAATTCCAGGCTGTAGGGAGGATGTGAGCAAGAGGTCCTAGGCCAGAGAGACCAGAATGAAGCGTGTGAGGAGATGGGCTCCAGAGACGTGGCGAGTGTGAGCTGGAGTGTGGTGGGAGAGGAGCGAGGACAAGTAGGAGGGAGAGGAGTTTCTGCCTGATGAGGAGAGGGGTGGCGGGTAACCATTGGAGGTTTTTGAATCACCTCATGAAGTCCCTTCCCCACCCGCTCCGGTTGCAGCGTTCTCATGACCTCTGACCATGTGGAGGTGACCTTCAGCGACATGGAGCACATGCAAGATGCCTTCAGAGGGGCCAAGAAAGGCAGCCTCTTCCTCACCCCATACCGAGTAAGTAGGGGAGACCTCCACCCGAAGTTCGGGGATCCTCAGCCGAGGACACGCTCCAGATAATAATAATAGTAATAGTAATAATAATGATGGCATTTATTAAGCACTTACTATGTGCAAAGCACTCGGATTCTCCGTTGTCCTTGCAGGTTATCTTCGTGGCCAAGGGCCGGGACCCCCTGCAGTCATTCATGATGCCGTTCTACCTGATGAAAGACTGTGAGATCAAGCAGCCCGTCTTTGGCGCCAATTACATCCGAGGGACGGTCCAGGCTGAAGCGGGAGGTGGGTGGGGCCGCGGTTGAGGAGGGAGGTGGGTGGGTTCTGGGCTAAAATGGGGGAGGTAGATGGGGTGAGAGCCAAATCTCTGGGCTGTTTAGGGTGTGAGCAGAGGAGGGAGGTGGATGGGGTCTGGGCCTAAGGGGGGAGTTGTGTGTGGTCTGAGCTGCGGTGGGGTGGTGGGAGGGTCTGGTGATCCCGGAGCAGCAGCCTGGCGAGACCAACCTGTTGTTGGGTTGAGCGTGGCTGGACCACAGCTGGTGGCCAGGTCCAGAGGGGGCCAGGGGAGGGCTATAGCATGCCTTGGCGCTCTAGGGGGCTGGGATCAGAGGCCTGGGCCTTGCTCTTTGGCCTCCTTAGTCCACAGAGGACTTGTGTTGTCTGGGGCACAGCCTGGAAGCCCTCCCCTCCACCCCCGGTCTCTCCCGGTTGGGGTCGGGGGAGATGGAGGACCCAGGCCTCTTTCTTGGAGGTTTGGGGACAGCTGTGGACCCAGGTCTCTCCCTGGGAGGTTTGGTGGAAACCCGAGCCTCTCCCTGGGAGCTTCGGGGACACAGGCCCATAGACAGGCTGTTTTCTTGGTTCAGCCCCCCGGCATTGGTTTCCTCTTTTTTTCCCCTGCACAGGAGGCTGGGAAGGGTCGGCGACGTACAAGTTCACTTTTGCGGCGGGAGGTGCCATTGAGTTTGGGCAGCGCATGCTACAGGTGGCTTCTCAAGGTAGCGAGCCGGCTCTCCATCTCAGCAAGTCGGGGAGCCTCTGGGGACACCGAGCCTGAGGGTCTGAGTCTGGGGAGGGTGGGGGCGAGCACACAGCAGCCACCCTCAGATGCCCCCACGGGGTCCTTTGGGGGGGCGTGGGGGACTTCCCCATTCTCTGCTGACCGCCCTGCCCGCAGTCACCATTGTCACCGCGTAGCTCCGGCGCTTACTCTGGACTAAGCACTGAACTGAGTGCCAGGGTCGAAGCGGTGGGACCCACTGGCTGAGAGGGAGGGAGAGCAGGGATCGCACCGCACAGATGAGGACGCTGAGGCCCAGAGAAGTGAGATGAAGTGACAGGCCCTCAGGTCAGACGGGCTTGGAAGTCAAAGGACCTGGGTTCTGAACCCAGCTCCTCTACTTGTCTGCTCCGGGGCCTTGGGCAAGTTACTTCCCTTCTCTGTGCCTCAGTTCTCTCATCTGCAAAATGGGGATTCATTCGTTCATTCATTCAGTCGTATTTATTGAGTGCTTACTGTGTGCTAAATGCTCGGGAAGTACAAGTTGGCAACATGTAGCTTTTCGACTGTGAGCCCACTGTTGGGTAGGGACTGTCTCTGTATGTTGCCAACTTGTACTTTCCAAGCGCTTAGTACAGTGCTTTGCACACAGTAAGCGCTCAATAAATACGATTGATTGATTGATTGATTGATGTAGTCCCTACCCAACAGCAGGCTCACAGTCTAGAAGGGGGAGCCCCATGTGGGACAGGGACTGTATCCAACCTGATTAGCTTGTGTCGACCCACTGCTTAGTACAGTGTCTGGTACATGGTAAGTGCCTAACAAAAACCATTTGAAAAATAACAAAACAAAAACACAGCGGGCCTGTGGCCAGGCAGAGACCTGAGCCCAGATCTCCTGCCATGCTCCCCCTGCGGGACAGCACTGCCCCGCTTGGCCCAGTGGCTAGGCCCGCTGGCTAATCAATCAATCAATTAATCAATCAATCGTGTTTATTGAGCACTTACTGTGTGCAGAGCACTGTACTAAGTGCTTGGGAAGTGCAAGTTGGCAACATATAGAGACAGGCCCTACCCAGCAGTGGGCTCACAGTCTAAAAGGGGGAGGCAGAGAACAAAACCAAACATACTAACAAGATAAAATAAATAGAATAGATAGGTACACGTAAAATAAATAGAGTAATAAATATGTACAAACAATATGTACAAAAAATATGTACAGACATATATATATGTATATATATACAAACATACCAGCACCCCACAGCACCTGTATATATGTATATATGTTTGTACATTTTTTTTACTCTATTTATTATTTATTTTATTTGTACATATCTATTCTATTTATTTTATTTTGTTAGTATGTTTGGTTTTGTTCTCTGTCCCCCCCTTTTAGACTGTGAGCCCTCTGTTGGGTAGGGACTGTCTCTATATGTTGCCAATTTGTACTTCCCAAGTGCTTAGTACAATGCTCTGCACATAGGAAGCGCTCAATAAATACGATTGATGATGATGATGATACAAACATATATATATACATGTATATATAAATATATAATGGCAAGTCCTGTTTCCGCAGCTTCCAGAGGGGAAGCTGCCAGTGGGGCCTACGGGTGCCCTTACCTTCCCAATGGGGCCTATGCCGTGTTCCCCCCGCCGCCAGCGGCCAACGGCCTGTACCTCAACCCCCCCGGCTACCCCTACCCACCACCCCCACCCGGTGAGTCTTGGTGGGGAGGGGCGGGCCGGGAATCCGACCTCCGGGTTTCAGGGTTCGGGAGCGCCGAGGGGGTCTCTCAGCCGGTGACGGGGGTTGTCTGGCCGTGCAGAGCTGTACGCAGGGCCGCCTCTGGCCGCGGGGTTCATGCCGCCCCCACCACCTCCCTATCCCGGGCCGATGGCACCCCTTGCCAGTGACCAGGGCGGCCCGGACCTCCCCTCCACCCCTGCAGGTAAGGATCCTCCCAAGGGAGGGCCCGGGCAGAGGCCAGGGCGCTGATGGGGATGGAACCTCGTCCCTCTGTGCCCCTCCTTTTCTCTCTTCTGTCTCCCCACCCCTGACTCCTTCCTTCTCCCTATCCTTGGTGGGAGAGTGGGGCAGAGCGGAAGGCGTGGTGGGTTGGGGTGGGCAGATGGCATCTTATCCCTCTGTGCCCTTACCTCATTTCCCCTATTCCTTCCTTCTCTCCACCTTTCCCCCACCCCATTCCGGGCCCATAAGGCAGGAGGAGGGGGCTGCGGCTGGGGTACAGGGCATGTGTACGTGTGTAAGTGCGCACACGTGTGTGTGGGTGTTTTCACAGCGGAAGCAAAAGCTGCAGAAGCAGCTGCCAGCGGCTACTACAACCCTGGAAACCCCCACAATGTCTACATGCCTTCGGTGAGTGGGCCCATAGTCACCTTGGCACACCCTGGGCTGACTCTCCCAGACAGGGCTCTCCTGGGCTGGCATGCCCGGGGTATAGGGCGGACCCATCGGGCCAGGCCAGAAGTGGGGGTGGTTGGCGGGCAGCCCAGTCTGTGAGAACGGAGGAGAGCCAGCTCCTTTAGCATTCCAGGTAGGAAGTGAGCAAAGCACTCTGGCAAATTCCTCCCTGATTCCTGTTGTTTTCTCTCTGCTCTAGGACCAACCTCCACCTCCTCCCTACTACCCGCCAGAGGACAAAAAGACCCAGTAGTTGGGCGGCTGGCACCTTCCATGGCTGCCCGAGGGCTGCGTCTGGAAAAGGGGGCATTAATTTGGGGCCTGGGTGTGGTCTGTAGCGGAGAGGAAGGGCCAGGGCAGGTGGGCAGAGCTGCTGCTCCCGGAACCACCCCTGAAATCTCCTCAGGAGACAGGGTCTCTCTCATCCATGCTGCCCCGCCTTGCCCTGCCACACTGGCCTTCCCCTCAGATGGGTTCTGGCTTCTCCAGAACCTGATGTTGGGGGGAGGGTGAAACGTCCCAAAGCCTGGTGGGGGGCCCCCCTTCCTCCTCAGATCCCCCCACCCCCAGCCCACTCCAGTTATCTCACTTCTATGGCCTAGCCCGAGACCTAATGCGGTCCACAAAGTGTTCTGGTCTGTCCACTCTTGGCCCCTAACCCCGGTGGGGCCCTGGCTCTTGCCTGGATCACACGCTGTCCTGTTCTCCCCCTCCCCGTGCCTAACACTCATCTCCGAAATGGCTCCCACCTGGGTGTATTCTGAGATTTACCCCCTGCACCTGGGGCTCTTGCCGGCACCACGACTGCCAGCCCGGCCTCAGGAGAAGATGCTGCTGCAGCCCCCTCCCCACCCCCTCACCCTCTCCGGCTGTTCCCCCACAATGGGCTTCCTGGCTGGAGGGCCCTGCTGGGGTTCCCTGGGCGGGTCGGAGCCAGCTATTTAAGAGAACTCTTTTATTTATCCCCCAGATTCCCAGTTAATATATGAATGCGAAACGAGCCCCTAACGTGCCGCACTGTTTGCCGAAGCTGTGACTTAGTAAATAATGTTGCTGCTACCGACCCTCTGGGCTCTGTGTGGGCTGTGTCCTCCTGTCCTGGGGTGTCGGAGTGGGGGGCAAGGGGGTACCCGCTGAGGGGTGGGGTGTTTCTAGACGGCTGTGAAGCGCCTCCTCCCAGGCCTCCCCGCCCACCTTTGGGCCTCCCTCTGGCCCCAGCCAACAGCACGAGGTTTGTTCAGTAAGTGGGCCCCACCCTGTTTCTGCCCACTAAGATTTCCCACGTGTTTCTGGCCTGGGTCCAGGGTAACCCAAGATGGAGCGGGTGAGTGGCCCTGAGAAGGCCAAGCATGAGTCTGTGGTCTCTACTTGGTGCCAGCAGGGCCCTGGCTAACCCTTCCACCCTTCTCGGCCGCCCCCAGCCCCTGCCCGGCTTCCCCCCTCCTTTGCCAGGGGACAGTCCAGCCGCCCGGCCCAGCACCAAGAGGCTGGTGGAGGGTGAGCTCATCTGAAGTGGGGGTTGTGATTGGTGGGCCTCCCTATCCCCTGGGGGGCCTTTAGCATCTTACCCTCTCCCGGCCTCCAAACACTTCCCCATTTCTTTCCTTCCCCCTCCCTCTCGCCTCTCACCACAGGCTGGCAGGGGGCCAGCAGTGACAGGCCCGGTCACAGCAGGCGGGGCAGGGCAGGGGGAGGAGGGGAGCCAGACGGGGCCTGGAGCCGGGACCGCTGGCCATTGCGGTTCTCTCTACCCTTCAGGGTGGGGCTGGCCCGGAACTGTGGGCAGGGAGGGGAGGGGGCCCGGTGGGGGAAGAGGAAAGGGCTCGCAGGGCCTCCCCCCACAACCGCCAATGCCACAGTTGCCCTGGCTGGCTAGCTCAGTGACTCGTAGAGGTGCTGGGTTGCACCACTGGTTGGGGGGCCCCCCCCGTCTCAGGCCACAGGGGGCTTTGCCCCTCCTCTCCCTCCAGGAGCCCTTGGGCCAGGCCTGAGAGAGGGGCAAGGGTTCAACTGACCCCAGCCCCTGGACTTGGGGGTCCCCGGGCACGGTAACCTTCCCTGCCTCTGTGCCCTTTGGCCCCCTGTCCTTCTCCAGGCCTGGCTGGGAAGGGTTCCAGCTTGTACTTCCCAAGCGCTTAGTCCAGTGCTCTGCACACAGTAAGCGCTCAATAAATACGATTGATTAGAAAAGGGGCCCTACTTGTGTCCCCCGGGGGGGCGGGGCGGAGGAGCCGGCTTTGGACGGCCCGGCCACTTCAGGGCTCCAGCTGGGCTGGCATCGGGGATGGCGAAACGGGGCCCTGCCCGCTTCCTCCTCCTCCTCCTCTTCCCCCCGGCCCTGCCCGGCCCGGGAGGCGTCCAGCCCGCCGCCGCCGCCCAGAGATCTTGCCTAAGGCTTTGGGCTGAGCAGGGGCCGGACAGCCGCAGCCATGGCGACACCCTCCTCTCGCCCCCGTCTCCTTCCCCTCATGCGCCGCGCCATCAAGATAAGGCGGCCCCGGGGCCCGGGTGCCCTCCCACAGCCGTGCCCCCCGCTGCCCAGCGCCCAGGTAGGGAGGCACCCCGGGGGAGGGGAGGGGGCAGCCGCCGTGGGTAATTGCGGTCACTTGCTGGTGGCCTTTATCTGGACCGGACACGACAGCATCAAACCGGCCCCTCCTGACCCTCACAGGGAGGGCGGGACGGTGGGCAGGGATAATAATAATAATGATGGTATTGGTTAAGCGCTTACTATGTGCCAAGCACTGGGGAGGTTACAAGGTGATCAGGTTGCCCCACGGGGGGGCTCACAGTTTTAATCCCCATTTTACAGATGAGGGAACTGAGGCGCAGAGAAGTGACTTGCCCAAAGTCACACAGCTGATCCCCCCCCCCCCCCAACACACACACCATTTACAGAGGGGGAAACGGAGGGCCAGACGGGGTTGAGTGACTTGCCTAAGGCCCGAATCAATCAATCAATCGTATTTATTGAGCGCTTACTGTGTGCAGAGCACTGTACTAAGCGCTTGGGAAGTCCAAGTTGGCAACATAGAGAGACAGTCCCTACCCAACAGTGGACTCACAGTCTAAAAGGGGGAGACAGAGAACAAAACCAAACATACTAACAAAATAAAATCAATCAATCAAGGCCGGGACACGATCTCCTCCTATTCCCACGGGACCCCCCCTTCCTTCCGAGGCCGAGCTCCGTGGGGGGCGGGCTCAGGAAGGCATGAGGCACCTCAGGCCTGGGTCGGGTGTGTGTGTGTGTGTGTGTGTGTGTGTGTGTGTGTGTGTGTGTGTGTGTGTGTGTGTGTGTGTGTGTGTGTGTGTGTGTGTGTTGTGTGTTGTGTGTGTGTGTTGTGTGTGATGTGTGTATGTGTGTGGGCTCTATAGGGGGTGGGGGTCACGGGCTGTGCCACCGCCCGTCTCAGGGCCCCCATCAAAATCCAGCCTCATCCCCTGGCCGGGCCGGGGGATGGGAGTCTTATGGGGGGTCGAGCCCCCTGCCCCCCACCCGGGGAGCCTGCCTCCTCCCACCCCCAACCCCGCACTTCCGCCGGGGCCTGAGCGCCCCTGATGATAAAAGCCCCGTGGTTTCCTCCGGGGACCGGGCCTAGCGGGGCGGGGCCGCACCCAGTACAGCCCAGCACAAACCAGCACAGCCCAGAGCGGCTCCCCCGGGTCCCCCGGCCCATGGAGCCCGGCGGCAGCGAGCCCCCGGGGAGCCCCGGCCTGGGCACCCACATGGAGGAGGAGGTAGCGGGGGGCGAGAGGGGGCAGGAGGGGCCACCCGGGACCCGGTCCTGGCCAGGCTGGGGGCCCCGTGGAACTCCCACTGCCCCTGCCACGGGGCTGGGCTGGGCTGGGCACCATGGGCTGTGTTGGGCACCAGGGCTGTGCTGGGCACCATGGGGTGGCCTTCCCAGACTAAGCCCCTTCCTTCCTCTCCCCCTCGTCCCCCTCTCCATCCCCCCCATCTTACCTCCTTCCCTTCCCCACAGCACCTGTATATATGTATATATGTTTGTACATATTTTTTTACTCTATTTGTACATATCTATTCTATTTATTTTATTTTGTTAGTATGTTTGGTTTTGTTCTCTGTCTCCCCCTTTTAGACTGTGAGCCCACTGTTGGGTAGGGACTGTCTCTATATGTTGCCAATTTGTACTTCCCAAGCGCTTAGTACAGTGCTCTGCACATAGTAAGCGCTCAATAAATATGATTGATGATGATGATGGGGTGTGACGAGCACCGTGGCCCGTGTTGGGCACCCAGGGCTGGTCTGAGCACAGGGCACCATGGGCTGTGGTGGGCACCCGAGGCTGTGCCCCCAGAGGCCACCGCCTCCCAAGGGGCAGTGAGAGGGGTCTGAGGGCGGAGGTCTCTGCCCCGCTCTTAGGAGGACTCCCCCATCCCGTCTCATTCGGCAGGTGGACGCCGGACCCCACGACTTTTCCCCGGAGGAGGTATGGACTGGGGGGCTGAGGGGGTGCGGGGGTGGGAGCCCCCGAGGGGAGCGGCGTGCCTGAGGCGGGGGTCTGTGTGTGGTCCCTAGCGGGCACAGCTGTACGAAGAGGCGCTGTACACCGTCCTGCACCGGCTGGGCAGGCCCGAGCCCCACCACGTCGCCCAACTGGACGAGCTCTTTCGCTACCTGCAGGCGGTGAGACCCCCCCACGACCGGCCCATTGAGGGGAGGGGGTGCGGGGACCCTTCAGACTCATTCCCCTGGTGCTTGGTGCCCGGCCTGGCCCGGTGACCCTTCTGGACGCCCTGCGTCCCCTCCTGTGCCCCGCCGCCCTCGCCCCGGTGGACAGAAAGCCCCTAAAGGGCAGAGAGTATGGGCCTGGCTTCTGCTCTTCTTCCCGCAGCACTCAGTATGCTGTTCTGAGCTCAGTAGTACTCAGTAAATACCAGCGGTCGATAGGCAGGTTAATAAGAAACAGTACCCTGGAATGCCCTCCCTCTGCCCATCCGCCAAGCTAGCTCTCTTCCTCCCTTCAAGGCCCTACTGAGAGCTCACCTCCTCCAGGAGGCCTTCCCAGACCTGAGCCCCTTCCTTCCTCTCCCCCTCGTCCCCCTCTCCATCCCCCCATCTTACCTCCTTCCCTTCCCCACAGCACCTGTATATATGTTTGTACGTATTTATTACTCTATTTATTTTACTTGTACATATCTATTCTATTTATTTTATTTTGTTAGTATGTTTGGTCTTGTTTTCCGTCTCCCCCTTATAGACTGTGAGCCCACTGTTGGGTAGGGACTGTCTCTATATGTTGCCAACTTGTACTTCCCAAGCGCTTAGTACAGTGCTCTGCACACAGTAAGCGCTCAATAAATACGATTGATTGATTGATTACCCATTCTCTCACCACCCTCCTGCCCCCCTACCAATCCTTCTCCATCCCCTCGCTGCCCCTCAGGCCTTTCACACGGAGCCTGAAGAACACAGGCAGCTGCTCCAGCGGGTTCAGGAGCTTGAGGTATCCCGATGTGGGGGGGCGGAGACCTGTCTTTGGTGAGGAGGAGCTTGGTGGGGGGTGTCTGTGATGGGGAGGAGGTTAGAGGGGTGTCTGGAGGGGAGCGGATTGAGGAAGGGTGAAGGGTGAGGAGTGGTCCCTTTCACCTTTGCCCCACAGAAGCCTGTGCTGTGTTTAAAGGCCACGGTGAAGCAGGCCAAAGGCATTCTAGGAAAGGATGTCAGCGGTGAGCAACCGGCCGCCCGGGGTGGGGGCGGTGGGGCGAGCTGGGCCTAGACGTGGGGGCCACCGGGGCATCTTTGCAACAGCCTGGCGTCACCCGCCGGCCAGACTCTGTGACTGCCCAACTGACTTCTGTTTCTGCCCCCCTGCTCCTCCGACCTCCCAGCCCCAGGAGGCAGGACCCAGAGACGGGGGTGCTGCCGGGAGGCCGGGCCAGGGGCTCAGGCTGGGACCCCGTCCCTCATCTTGCAGGGTTCAGCGACCCGTACTGCCTGCTGGGCATCGAGGGGCGGGGGGCCCCCGGGTCAGAGGGCAGCCCCGGGCCCCAGCGGCGCCGGCAGAAGGCCGTGGTGAGAAACACCATCCCTGAGGACCAGACCCACCGCACCCAAGTCATCAACCAGACCCTCTGCCCCGTCTGGGAAGAGACCTTCATCCTGTACGGCCCTGCCCCGCCCCGGACCCCTGCCCCCAGCCCTGCCCACCCCCTTCCTCTTGCATCCTCCCCCGCCCGGGGCTCTAGAGCTCCAAGCCGGGCTTCACCCCAGAAGTGGCTGCATCGTAGGGGCCGGGGGACTCCGGTGTGGTGGTGGTCTGGGCTCAGGGAGGGCGGGAACGTGCCTTCACTCTCCCTGCTCCCCTCCACAACCCCCCAGGGAGTTTGAGGATGTAAACAGCTCCAGTTTCCACCTGGACATGTGGTGAGTGACCTCTAGGCCGGGCATCCCACACGGGAGGGCCGAGGGGTGGGGCCGGGCCTCCGGTGGAGGACTGTGCGTGCCGGGGGTTGGGGAGGGGGTCCTCGCAGCCGGCTTCAGCCCTCCCCTTCCCCCCCGGCCCTGCCGTCCAGGGACGCAGACGAGGTGGAGTCGGTGCGGCAGAAGTTAGGCGAGCTGACGGACTTGCACGGCCTCCGCAGGTGAGCCGACTTCGCAGCCATGGGCACCCGCGGGCAGAGGGGTACATGGGGGGAGGCTACCCACCTGGGACTCCTGGTTGCCGGTGCTTTGCCCTTGTAGGCACTGCCAGAATTCTTGAGGTTGAAATACCCGAGGTTGCTCTGTCAGTGAGTCAGTTTGTATTTATCGAGCCTGTACTAAGTGCTTGGGAGAGTCCAATATGACAATAAACAGACACATTCTCAGCCCACCACAAGCTGATAGTCTAGAAGGGAAGACAGACATTAATATCCGTCCCCAGCTTCTCCTGCCAACTGGCTTCTCATTGTGTCTCTCTCACCCCCAGGATTTTCAAGGAGGCTCGGAAGGACAAGGGGCAGGACGACTTCCTGGGGAATGTGGTCCTGAGGTTGCAGGTGGGGGCTGACGGGGAGCGGAGCCGAGGGCACTGGGGTAGGGGGATGGGAAGACCAAAGCGGAGCCCAGAACCCCGCCCCCTCCGTGAAGCCTTCCCTGATTCATTCCCCCACCCCCTGGCTGCTCCCTTCCACGTTGGTTCATTCATCCCAAGATTCCCTCCCGTCTCCTTGGGGCCCCTCTCTTCCTGCCGGTCCTCATTCTACCGCCCACTCTCACTGCTGGGCAGGCTGTCAGTCTTTTGGGCTAGTCTTTAGACCTGTAAGCACTCTGAGGGCAGGGACTGTGTCCTGCTGAGTATGCTCAGTAATAATGATAATAATAATGATATTTGTTAAGCGCTTACTATGTGCAAAGCACTGTTCTAAGCGCTGGGTAGGCATCCAAGCCATGCTACTGAGTGAAGTGGGAGTTGTTTTTTATGGCATTTGTTAAGCATTTACTATGTGTCAAGCATTCATTCATTCAATCGTATTTTTTGAGCGCTTACTGTGTGCAGAGCACTGTACTAAGCGCTTGGGAAGTACAAGTTGGCAACATATAGAGACGGTCCCTACCCAACGGCGGGCTCACAGTCTAGAAGGGGGAGACAGACAACAAAACATATTAACGAAATAAATAGAATAGTAAATACGTACAAGTAAAATAGAGTAATAAAAAAATAAAAATAAAGTAAATAAAAAAGTAATCAATAAAAGCATTGTTCTAAGCACTGGGGTAGATAAGAATTTATTCAAGTTGGACACAATCCCTGTCCCATGTGGGGCTCACAAAGTAGGAGGTGTTTGTTGTTAGGGGAGAGGGCGTGGGAGACCCCCTGGGCCCTGATGGTGCCCCTGCTGCCCCTTCAAGAGACCAGAGAGCTGACCCAGGACCCCGTGTGTCTTCCTCCCCGGCTCATCCCGGCGTCTGTCCCTCCATGTCTTCATCCCCGGGCAGGACCTGCGTTGCCGAGAGGACCAGTGGTACCCGCTGGAGCCCCGGACGGAGACATACCCGGACCGAGGGCAGTGCCACCTGCAGTTCCTGCTCATCCACAAGCGGGTATGTGGTGGGGGCAGGAGGGGAGGGGCGGGAACAGTGTCACTGTGTCACCCTCTCCCGCTGCCCAATGACCCCAGAGTCCACTCCAGGGCCTGTTGCCCCCCCACCCCGTGAGAGGCAGGGGTACCTAGGCAACAGAGAACAGCCTGGAGATCCTGGCTCTAGTCCCCCGTTCTGCCCACGGCACGCTGGGTGACCTCAGGCAAGTTACTCGTCCTCTCTGGGCCTCAGTCTCCTCATCTGTGAAGTGGGTAAAAGATTCCTGCTCTCCGTTCCTCGGGGACTGTGAGCCCCGTGCGGGACAGGAACGGTGCCCGGTCGGACTACCTGGGCGTGGGGCGCGGTGCCCGGCCCGGGGTAATGGCCGTGACCGAACGGTTGCAGAGGGCCACCACGCTGAGCCGCAGTCAGCCCAGCTACACGGTGCACCGCTGGCTCCTGCAGCAGTTCGTCTCCCACGAAGTCACCCAACACCAGGTATGTGCGTATGGAGGGGGCACTGAGGGCGGGGCCGAGATGGCACCCTTCCTGGTGATGGGCCTGGGGTCCCCACCTCTCCACACCCCCGCTTCCTCCAGGCCAGTACCTCCTGGGACGGGGAGCTGAGCGCTCAGGCCTCCACCATCCTCTTCCTCCACGCCACGCAGAAAGACCTGTCCGACTTTCACCAGGCCATGGCGTGAGTGTGCCCCTTCCCCGAGGGCCGCCGCCAGCCGGGTGGGTCCCCCCCTTCGGCCCCCGGTCCGGCTGGGTGGGCGGAGGCGAGAGGGAAGCCCTCCTTGCCGGGCCGCCGGGGTCAGCGGGTGCCCGTGTGCCCGCTGCAGGCAGTGGCTGGCATACAGCCGGCTGTACCAGAGCCTGGAGTTCCCCGGCAGCTGTCTGCTGCACCCCATCACCAGCATCGAGTACCAGTGGATCCAGGGCCGCCTCAAACCCGAGCAGGTGGGGCCCGTGGACGGGAGGCCCGGGGTGGGGTAACCCCGGGGCCTGGAGCCACGGCCGTTCTGACCCGACCCCGCTCCCTGCAGCAGGCCGAGCTGGCCACCTCCTTCAGCTCATTGCTGGCCTACGGGCTCCGCCTGCTGCGGAAGCTTCGCGACATCTTCCCTCTCTCGGCCCCCGGCTCCCCTGCCCGGCTCCAGTCCCTGCTCAGGTCAGCCCCAGGGTGGGATGGGGCGGGGGCATCCAGGGGGCAGGCCGGGCCAAGGGCTGGGGGCGGGCTGCGCGTGGCGCTTTGGCCGGAGCTGGGCTGGGAGAGGTCAGAGGGGCTGGGGGAAAGAGCCCGCTGGCGGGAGAAGCGTTCTGGACTCGGGTCCCTCTCGCCCGCAGGGTCCTGGTGCAGATGTGCAAGATGAAGGCGTATGGGGAGCTTTGCCCGGACAGTGCCCCCCTCCCCGAATTGGTCACTGATGCGCTGCGGGTAACAGCCTCCCCGCCCTCCTGCCCTTCCCTGTCCCTTCTCCCTTTTCCGGCCCGGGGCTCCCCCTCCGTCCCAAGCTCCGACTGCTGGTCCTGGAGTCCCCTCTCCGCCACCCCGCTCTGCTGGAGACTCCAAGTTGTATGGGCCGGAAGGCCTCCGCCTCCCTCCACTTTCGCCCCTTCGTCTCTCTCTCCCTCCCGGTCCTCCCTCTGGGCTCGTGGTTCTGCCTCTGGCCAGCACGGGTGGGACGATCCGACTGGCACTCTCTTTGCAGGTGGGCACCCGGGAGTGGTTCCACATGCAGCAGCATCAGCCCATGACCCAGGTGCCGGCTGGAGGAGGGAGTCGGGGGAGGGCCTGTGCCCGGGAGGGGGGAAGCGGGGCGGGGGGCTGGGTTGGGTGGCAGTTACCTTGGTTGCCAGGGGAGCGTGGGGCAGGGTCCCCCCTGTAGTCCCTCTGGTTGGAATCCCTACCCTAGGATGTGCAGGAGACGGGCAAGGCGGTGCTGAGCCTGGTTCTGGAGGTCACCGGGGCCCTGCAGCAGACCCTGCGCACCTGGAGCAAAGTCTTCAGCAAGTGAGGGGGCCTGGGCCGGGGGGCACCCGGGGTCAGGGGCCCGGTGGGGGGTCGGAGAGTGCAGCCCCGGGGCACGGCGGTCAGAGGTGCCCGGGAGAGAAGCTCCCCAACCCCCCAGCATTTTTTGTGTGTATTATCTGCCGTCGCACTTAGCACAGGGCTTGACCCAAAGTGAGTGCTAAAGCAATACTGACTGGCTGGCTTTCTCTCTTCCAGCACCCTGAAGATCGACATCTTCTCTATAACCTTCCTCGAGCTCCAGGAGCAGGTGAGCCGAGCCCCTCCTCCCCCGCCCACATTTTGTTCCCCTCTTCCTCCTTCCATCTGCGTAGCTATCATTCAATCGTATTTATTGAGCGCTTACTGTGTGCGGAGCACTGTGCTATCACCTCTGACAGCTCCCCCTGCCCCGGGGTCCGAGCGCCCCCACCCCCCACCAATCGACCCTCCCAGGATTCAGCTGAACACTGACCACCCCCCCCTCCTCCCCCGCCACCTCCCCCACCGCCCCCCGGTTCCCGGCCGGCCGCTCCCGACTGCCGCGGACTGTGGCCGGACAGGTGGCCCAGCAAGTGCGGGAGTACGTGTCCGCGGCCGGCCGCCAGCTGTCCCCGGAGGTCGGGGAGAACCTCTTCCAGCTCTACATCAGCCTCAAGGAGCTGCACCAGCTGGGTGAACACCTGCCCCACAGGTGTGTGTCGGTGGGGACGAACGGCCACCTGTCCGTGGGTGTCTGTCCACGGGATGGGCGGTGGGGACCGACAGCCGCGGGAATAGTTGGAAAGGAGCTGGGGAGAGGTGGGTAGGACCAACTGGGTGGAGGCTCCAGGGGAGCTACGGGGACCCCCCAGCCCAACCGCCGGCCTTTTCCCCCACCAGGGACAGCCCCCTGGCCCTGGATGGCTTCCAGCGTTGGTTCCAGCCGGCCCTCCCCTCCTGGCTGCAGAAGACCTACAGCGTGGCCCTGGCCCGGCTGCAGCGGGCCGTGCAGATGGACACGGTACGGGGCTTGTCGGGGGGCGGGCCTGGCTGCGGGGCTCAGCCGGGCTGACAGGTGAGGCTGTCTTATCGCTCGTTTTCCACTCAACCGATCGATGGCGTTTATCGAGCACTTACCGAGGTCAGAGCACTGAATTTAAGTGCTTGGATTTAGCAGACACGATCCCTACCCTCAAGGAGCCTACAATTTAAAGGGGGAGATGGACATTAAAATAAATGGTAGGGGAAGCGGCAGAGTAGGAGGATATGGACAGAAGAGGTGTGACTTTCAGGGTGCTTTAAAGGGGATACGGACCCAGGTAGATAACATAGGACAACGTAGGAGGGAGAGAGGATTTATGGCATCTTTTAAACACTTGCTGGGTACCGGACATTGGACTGGGTACTAGGGAGAATACCTGCTCCCAATCCTCAGGGGGCTCCCCGCCGTCTAATGAGGTAAGGAAGCAAGGAGGCAAACGGGGAGACGGGTTGAAGCTGGGGGTCACACGTGAGTTTAGAGGCGGGCAGGGGCGGCCTGGCCTGGGGATTATCCTTTCCCCTTCCCAGCGGTCAGAAGGTCTGGGCCTCAGGCTCGGAGGCTCTCCCGTAGTCTCCTCTCTCCCACTGCTCCCCAGCTCATGCTCTCTGCTCCTCCTCATCCCACTTTCTCGTGGTCCCCCCCACCCCGGTCCCATTTTCTCCCCAAATCCCCACCCTCCAACTCATCTGCTTTTCCCCAGTCATGTTTGTTCACCCCTGGCTCTCCAAGCACCACCATCCCCTCTCCCACAAAACTCCAATGTCCTCAGGAGCACCCGCTCTACTATTTAAGTACTTTCCCACACTCACTCCTGTATCATTCCCCCGGCCCTGATTTTTGAGATGGAAATACATGATTGTTTTAAGCCGTGATAGCCACTTGGAAGAGTCCAACAGATAGCATGTCTTTATAGTCTCGCATCTCTACCTCTCTCTCCTTTTGCCCCCTTGCCTTTATTTTTATTCTTTTTTCCCTCTTGTTCCCATTATTGTCAGGCCCGCAAGACCCGCATAACAGCCTCTCCCTCTTGGGTTGCCAAAAATATTCAATTTATGCAAATAAATAAGATGTTTATTCTACCTGCCCATTGCCTTTTCCCTCCTTGCTGCAATGTCTGTCTCCTCTGCTGGACTGGAAGCTCCTTGACGGTGGGGATTTTGTCTTGGATGACTCCCCCCGCAACAATGTGCTCTGTGTAGTATTCTACCTGCGGTAGTTGCTCAGGAAATACTGTTGATCGATTGGCGCCTAATCAGGGCAGGCCCTCCGGGAGGAGGTGGGCTTTCAGGTTGGGGGAGAGCTGGGGTGTGGTGACCTTGGTGTGCAGGAGGGCCTGAGCGCGCGTGGGCGCGGGCCCGGCTACCTGCTGTGGCCAAGGCCCTACTGAGAGCTCACCTCCTCCAGGAGGCCCTCCCACACTGAGCCCCTTCCTTCCTCTCCCCCTCGTCCCCCTCTCCATCCCCCCATCTTACCTCCTTCCCTTCCCCACAGCACCTGTATATATGTATATATGTTTGTACATACTTATTACTCTATTTGACTTGTACATATCTATTCTGTTTATTTTATTTTGTTAGTATGTTTGGTTTTGTTCTCTGTCTCCCCCTTCTAGACTGTGAGCCCACTGTTGGGTAGGGACTGTCTCTATATGTTGCCAACTTGTACTTCCCAAGCGCTTAGTACAGCACTCTGCACACAGTAAGCGCTCAATAAATACGATTGATTGATTGATTGATTCCCCGGCTCTGCCCCCGCAGCTGGTGCCCCTGGGCGAGCTCAGCAAGCACAGCACGTCGGCCGTGGATCTGTCCACCTGCTTCGCCCAGATCGGCCGCACGGCCCAGCAGCTGGACTGGCCGGACCCCGAGGAAGCCTTCGTGATCACGGTCAAGTTTGTCGAGGTGCCGGGGACGCCCCCCGCCCCGGGCCGCTCGATTCGCAGGCTGACCAGCTTCCCCCACCGCCCCCGCTCACCCTTCCTTCCCTCTGCCCCGCAGGACACCTGTAAGCTGGCCCTGGTGTACTGCAGCCTGGTCAAGGCCCGGGCCCGGGAGCTTTCCGACGGCCACAAGGACCAGGGGGAGGCGGCCAACATGGTGAGGGGACGCGTTCTCGGGGTGCCCGGGGGTGGGAGAGGGGCTGGGGGCTGAGGCCGGTCCCTCCCGCCCCCTCGCCGCAGCTGTGCGTGGTGGTGAACAACATGGAGCAGCTGCGGCTGGTGGTCCTCCGGCTGCCCGCCCAGCTGCGGTGGGAGGAGCTGGAGCGGCGGACGGAGGCCGTGCTGGAGCCAGGGCAGCTGCAGCACACCCTGCACGCCCAGCTGCGGGGAGCCCTGGCCGGGCTGGACCACGAGATCCGCAGCGGCGTCCACACGCTGGCCCAGGAGGTGACCTGCCCCACCCCACACGGCCCGGACTCCCCCCGTTCTCCGGCTCCCCGATGCTGGGCCCCGACTGGTCCCATCTGACCCCCCGTCTCCCCCGTCCCCGCTCCCGCAGCTGGAGGTTGGCATCGCCAAGCACATTCAGAAGCTGCTGAGCTCCAGTGAGGGGACCCTACCCGAGGACGTGAGTGTGGGACTAGAGGGGCTTGGGGCTCGCGGCAGCCCGAGGGGGTGGGGATTGGGCTTGAACCCCCTCCCCGCTACAGGCCATCCTGCCCCTGATGAAGTTCCTGGAGGCGGAGCTGCAGTACATGAATGGGAACCTGGTGCAGGAGAACTTCAACAGGTCTGGAGGGAAAGCCGATCCCCCGTCCCCGCTACCGCCCGCCCCCCATGGCCCTGGACCCTGCCGGGGTGGTTCTGTGCCCAGCCCCGGCCTCAATCCAAGCCAGAGGACAGAGAGGGAGAGCGGGGAATCTGGTAGAGTAAAGGAAACTGCAGCCCAGAGCTGTTGAGCGCCTTGCACAAGCTCACACAGCAGGCTGGGGGCAGAGCTGGAGTCCTGGGCTCCTGGTTCCCAGCCCCGAGCTCTTCCCCACAGGCCCCACTGTGCGCCCGCCCCCCGGGGAGCCCCCCCGGTCCCTCTTGCCAGTCTCATGCCCGGCTCTCTGCTCTCCCGCGGTCTGGGGCCTCCAGCCTCCTGGAGCTGCTCTGGTCTCACACGCTGACGGTGCTGACGGGCGCCGCCTTCCAGCCCCATCCGCCCTCTGCCTACCGCAAGCTGTTCGCTGCCCTCAAGGTACCCTGCGGGGAGGGGGCGGCTGGGGACGGGGCACGAGGCGGGCGGGGGGGGCCCGGCCCGACCCTACCGGTCTCGCTCAGAACCTGGCGCTCTGCTTCCACGGCGAGGGCTGCGGCCTGCCCGTCCAACAGCTGCACACCACCCCCTTCCACGTGAGTCTTAGCTGGGTGGGGGTGGGTTGGGGGCGGAAGAGGCGGGAAGGGGAGTCTGGACAGTTTCCACCCCCCACCTTGCCGTGGACATCCTGTTCCCCCCACTTCCCGAGAGCCGAGACGCCCGGGGTCCCCGGCTAAGGGGGCTGACTGGTCCCCACCGCCCACCCCAGGTCCTGCAGGAGGAACTGGAGCTGCGGGCGGCCTCCAGCCACGAACTGATCCGGCGCTACTTCAGCGGCCGCATCCGGCAGCAGGTGAGACCCCGCCCGGCGGCCCCCTCTCCCTCCTTCCTGCAGCCCCCCGGGCCCCTCGTCTCATCTCCGCTGCGCCCACAGCTGGCCGTGACCTCGGAGGAGTTTGGGGCCATCACGGTCAAGGTGTCGTACCGGCCGGCGGAGCAGAAACTGCGGGTGGAAGTGCTCAGCGCCGTCAACCTGCTGCCCCTGGATTCTGACGGTGAGCGGGGCCGGCCGGCCCGCGGGGGTCCCGGGGAGGCGGCGGGCTGGCGGGCCGGTCCGTCCCGGTCACGCCGGGCCCCCTCCCCGTAGGCTCCAGCGATCCCTTCGTGCAGCTGACCCTGGAGCCCCGCCACGCCTTCCCGGAGGTGGCTCTGCGCCAGACCCAGTGCCGCAAAAAGGAGCTGCATCCCCTGTTTGATGAGGCCTTTGAGTTGTGAGTGACCCTAGGGGCCCACGCCGTGCCACCCAAGGCCGCTTACCAGGCGCTCCCTGTGTGCCGAGCACTGGTCCGAGAACGGGGGCGACCACCCAGCCCAGGGGGCTCTGGACTTGAGGCCTGGCTCCCAGCCGGGGGCGGGCGGGCCAAGTTCGGAGCTGGGGCGGCCCGGTCCCTGCCCCAGCCGCATTGGGAGAGCCGTGCCCGAGCCCCCCGCGCCCACTGTGTCCTCAGCCTGGTGCCCACAGAGCCGTGCCAACGGCCAGGGGCCTGTCTGCTGCTCACCGTGCTGGACCACGACACGCTGGGGTCCGACGACCTGGAGGGAGAGGCCTTCCTGCCTCTGAGCTCTGTGCCCGGGCTCGGGGGGGCCTCAGAGTCCGGCCCCGTGCCCCAGACCCGCCTGCCCCTCACTCGTCCCAGCCCTAGCGGTAATTGGGCCTAAGCAGTGGGCGGTGGCGGGGGGGGGGGTCCAGAGGGGCTGGAGGAGGTCGGGGAAGCCGAGTGAAGGGAGGGGAAGGAGGGCAGAGGAGTCGAGGGCAAAGAGAGGAGGGATCCCCCTAGTCAGCTGGGCTCTCTGTTCCCCATTCCCCAGGTGACCCGATCCTGAAGCTACTGGAGAGTCGGAAGGGCGACCGGGAAGCCCAGGCCTTTGTCAAGCTACGACGGCAACGGGCCAAGCAGGCCCGGTAGCGGGCGGCTCGGACCCTGCTGGGCGGAAGGTGGAAGCGGCAGAGGCCTGGCGGTGGACTCACGGTGGGCGAGCACTCAGCCGGAGATGGTGCAGCTTGGCCCGGCCCGGACACGGAGGAGCCCCTTGCCAGGTTCCGCATTCACCCTGGGCCCTGCTGCATGAGCGGGGTGGAGCTGTGCAGGGGACCAGTTTTAGGTTGTTGCCGGGCAGTGGAGCCTCAGCTGCCCACTGTGTCAGATCTGGGGAGGGGTGTGGTGCCCCCCAATGCCCCCGTCCTCTCTCCTCTCACACGGCCCCCCACCCCAATCAGACACAGGGCCCGCTGCTTTTTCTTAGCAAAAAAATAAAAATTTATTGTCCTCTTAAAAAATCCATTCTGCTCTTTGCTGCGGAGAGCCAGCCGCCTCCCTGCCGGTTCCACTGTGCCCGGTTGTGCCCAGCCCCAGGCGGAGGTCCGAGCCAGGGCCACAGGGCAGGAAGAGGTCGGGTGAGCCACCCTCCTCCCTCTCTGAAACCCCAGGGGCCCTGGCCCCTGCTGGGGGGGTGTCTCTTTCCACCACCCCCTGGCCCTGGTGACCCAGACTGCCAGAATACCTGTGCTGGAACGGCCACTGCACCTGCCCTCTGGACTGAACCGTGCCACCCTACGCCTTGGACACAGCGGCATCCCGGACTTCCTCCTGGCACCGTGGCCTCTAGGCATGTATGTTAACCCTTCCTGGTCCAGGAAGCTCCCTCTCTTCCTCTCCCCAACCCCCTCCACTGCTGGTAGCTGCCCTGGATTTGGGGGGGGGTTCAGGGGCCTAAAGGAGGGGCAGCACCCCCCCTCCCCCTCAGTCCTCTTGCTCCCCATGCTCTGTCTCTCGCTTTCTCTCACACACACACAAACACACTCACACACTCTCTCCCACACACAGCCCCATGCTGGACTCCCATGGGAGCAAGAGTAGGGTGGACTCTCATGCATGTTTTCCCCTCCACCGTAGGCAGTGGGAGCACAATAAATACTGCTGGCGGACAGGCCGCCCCAACACACACTGACACACAGGTGCGCACACCACCCACTCTGTGCCCAAGTCCACAGAGCCTGATGCCAGGGGTCCCCCCTCTACGGCTGCAGGTCCCCCCATCTCCCCCAACTACTTACCCACTAGGGAAATGGGGGAGAAGGGCAGGGAGGTCCCTGCTCTTTGTGGGAACACATACTCCCACGAAAACCCTTCGCACAGCCAGGCAACAGAGCATGGGGCGGGCGATGGGTCACAAAGAATTGTGTTGATCCAATCCTGGTGCCTCCGTTTCCCCACTTTTGAAGGGGGAATAGGGGTGGGCCCGGAGAGTGCCTCACTTGATCCCTCCCCCTGCACTGGCCAGAGAGGGAGGACACAACGGCCACAGCCCGTGTCCATCCCGCCGGGCCCATGGCTCAGGTTGGAGAGAGTATGCCCTTCCCCGCCCTGCCTCCAGCCCTGGGAGAGGAGGGTGGGAGGCTGTCCAGAACCCCGCTACCTCCCCCGACCCCCAGGCTGCCTGGCCTCGACTCTCCTGCCCTTTTCCTAACACAAATTTGGTCAAATCCTCAACCTCCTTTGAGCGCTGAGGGGAGGGAGGGGGGCCTGCTGGCCAGGCTCTGGACCCAGGGGTGGTCCCTTCACCGCTCTACACACACACAAGCACACACACACCCCACCCCCGGCCCTGCGGCCCTCCCCTTCCTCTCGGGGGTCAATGGTCAGCCCAGTCAGCCCCAGCCACCCGCCCTAGGTCTGACCTCTTCAAAGTGCTTGGTAACTACCTCTGCTTTAAGCATGTGGCCATCTCTCTGTACAGACATATATATATATACCTATATACATAGATATATATATATATACATACACACACACACACACACTCAGCCAGCTGCCACGTGCACACGCACGCACACACACACGGACACACATGTACACGGATATCTACTTGAAGCAGCTCCGCGGCGGATGGGTGGGGTTGGCGGGCAGCGTCAGGAGGGCGGGGGCTGTGGGCGCGGGGAGCGGCAGACGGGGCAGTCGGCCTCCTGGGCGCACGGTTCGCACAGCACCGCGTGTTGGCAGGGCAGCACTACCCGCTTCTGCTCTTGACACTTGAGGCAGGTCTGCGAGCGCAGCTGGAACACGGCCTGGGGCAGACGGGCGGTGGGGGGGTGAGCCACCACAGTCGCGCCCCGGCCCTCCACACCACCCCCCACCTTCCTGCCCGGTCGCCCTCGGCCTGGCCTGGCCTCCCGCCAGGTTCCAGCGTGGGGCTCACCTTGTCCACCTTGTCCAGGTTGGAGCGCAGCTGCTGCTGGAGGCCGTACAGGGTGGCCAGGGGCAGGGCCTCCAGGTCAGAGAAGGAGCGCGGCGGGGCCGGGGGGTCCGCGGAGTCCGGGGGTTCCCGCCCGCTGTGCAGCCGCTCCAAGTCCCCCTGCAGCTTCCTCACCTGCTGCTCCAGGGCATCCCGCTGCCCCCGCGCCACCTCGCACTCGACGCCCGCAGCACTGGCGCGCTCGCTGGCCTCCTCGGCCTCCTTCTTCCAGGCGTCGCAGGCCTGCGGAGCCCGGCACAGGAGCGTCTAGCCCCCTCCCTCTGCCCGGTCTTGGCACGGTTGTGGGGGGGCATGTGGGGAGAAGAAAGGGAGGGACCTCCCCAATCGGCCCCCGCGCCTTGGCCCTCCCGGCTCTGGCCCCGCACCTGCTTGGCCTGTTTCCACGACTCCTCCCACTGCTTGATGGTGCCGTTGGCTTCTTCCAGCTCCTGGCGGAGGCGGGCCAGCTCGGCGGCCCCCAGGCTCGACGGCAGAGCAGGGGACGTGCCGGGCGAGAAGCTTCCCGAAGGGAAGTGCTCCCAGATGCTGCTGCTCATCCCATTTAAGCCTGGGAGGGGGAGGGGGGCAGCGGGTCAGGGCTCCCACCCCCGCCGCTGGCACTGCGCCCGCTCCCCACCCGCCCTGGTCTCCCTCGTCCCCTCCCCGCCAACCTCTCACCCAGAGAGCCGTGGGGCGCAGAGGCCCCCAGGAAGGGGCTTTCGGACTGGGGCTGCTGCAGAAAGTGGGAGGACAGGCTGAGCGGCGGGGAGGGGGAGGCCGAGTGGAAGGAGGCGGAGCTGCCCAGGGAGCGGGGGATGTTGACCGGAGCCGAGCTCTGCAATAGACTCCCGCCTGGAACAGAGCCGGGGGGTTGGAGGGGAAGGAAAGGTCGGGGAGGGGGAGAGCGCAAGGTCAAGGGGGTGGGAGGGGAGCCGGGGCGGGCCTCCCTCACAGCTCGGGGGGCTAGGGGCCTTCTGGGTGGGTGCAACCCCTTGCCCCACCACCTCCCACCACCTCCCACCCCCACGGCCACGCACCGATCACGATGCCGCCGCCCGCCGGGGGCACGGGGCCACTGTCGAACGTCTTCTCCAGGGCGGCCACCCCGAACTCGGTGAGGTCCAGGTCATCCAGGGCCGACTCTGGCAGAGAGAGCGAGCGGGGGCCGCCGTCACGGGCCGGGCCTCGCTCCGCCCCGCCTTTAGCCTGGCGGTCCCGGGGAGGGTGGAGTGGCGGCACAGGCCAAGGCCCGGCCGGGAGCGGGGATGCACCCCCGCCTGATCCCGGGCGGTCACGAGGGGGAGGACTGAGGTGGGGGGCCCCCGGTCCAACGGCCGAGCCCGACGGCAATCCCCATCCCTTCAATGCCCCCGGCCCCCTCGAAACCCGCTCGGCCCCAGGCTCCGCCGGGGAGGCGACCCTCGCTCCCTGCGTCCCACCGGCAGTTACCTATGACAGACTCGACCGTGTCGCTGGTGGGGTAGAAGGGCAGGGCGTTGGCGTTCATGCCGGGGGCGCTGCTGGTGCCCATGGGGCTGGGGGGCGTGGCTGCCAGGCTGGAGGTGAGACTAGAAGAGATGCCGGAGGTGAGGGGGCTGGCCCCGGGGAGAAGGCCCAACAGCTCCTGGAACGAGACAGGAGGAGGGAGTGAAGCGGAGGTGGCGACAGCGGCGGGGAATGGAGGCACTGAGCTGGGCAGCGGGTGAGGGCACAGATGGAACAGAGCTCGGGTCCTGGCCCCGAGGGCCCCGGGCTGGTGGGGCAAGGTGGGCCCAAGCCCAGTGATCCCAAACTGCAGGAATTCCCGCCTCCTCCGTTCGGACCGATGCACGCCGACACACGTTACGTGCCTCTGGACGTTACAATGAAGGGGTAGGGGAACGCTTTCCGGAGGACGCGAGTGTGGAGCAGATTTAAACAGAAGATGGCGGGGGAGGGCTGACCCACTCCCCTCGGGTTAAGGGCGTCCTCCAAGAAGGGGCGTGCCCAGGCCGTCGGCCCCTCGGGGGGGCTGGCGCCAGGCCAGGGGGTGAGCAGTCGGGGGCCGTACCTGTTGGGGCTGCCGCGGAGGCTGGTCTTGGCTCCTGGGTTCCAGGGGGTGCGGTTTCAACTTGGCCTGGACAAGCGGAGCAAGTGGGCACAAGTGGGCCAGGATGGAGCAGCCTCCAGCGGCCACACACCCACCCGGGGAAACGGGCACGTTCTACTCCTGCCCCGTGCCGATCCCGGGCCGGAGAGGAGGCCGAGAGATGCGAGCAGGGGCCCGGGGACCCCCGCCCCGAAGCCGGCTGACCTCCGCGACAGCCTGGCGGCCATCTTTCCCCCTTAGAGTCCATCCGTCGGATATACTGGGGTGACAACTGGGTGGGGTCGGCAAACGGCTCAATCCCTCTATCGGTAGCACGTACCGGGCGCCGACTTTGCGCACGGCCCCGTACCGAGCACCGGGGAGGCTACCGGTGAGTTAGCGGACACGATCTCCGCCTCGGGGAACTTCCGCTCTAGCGGGTGCCAAACTGAGCGTAAGGGAGAATCTAATGGGGTTAGCAGACACAGGCCCTACCCTCGTGGAGCTTACGGTTCAATGGGGAGACACTCACAGATTTCAGGGAGGAAGGAAAAGAGAACTATTCAGGAGAGTGTCTGCACAAAGTCGGCGCTCCATAAATACCATCTGCCGCTCTGACCCCACCCAGCCCAGGGTACCCGGAGCGGAGACGCCCTGCCCGCCCCGGGGGCTGGCCCACGGTGGCAACCCACCAGGCCGGGTGGCCCGTGTGGACTGAAAGCTTAAGGGCCAGGGAAAGATCGGGGGGCAAGAAGCAGAGGGGACTAGGGCCCAGGAAGAAGAGGGGTTGGGGAGGGAGACAGAAGGGCCGGGGAAAATGGGGGGGCAGGACCTACGAAGAGGGGAAGAAGAGGGAGACAGAGGGGTCAGGAAAGACGGGGGGGCAGGGTATTGAGGGGCTCCGATAGGGGCAGGGAGGCAGGAAGCAGAGGGGAGCCCCCCACTCCACAGCCACGTACACTGCTGAGGTCCGGGGCGTGGGGGCTGGAGGGGCTGGCGGGGACTGAGTCTCCGGCCGCAGATGGCACAAACAGCACGGGGCCGGCCTGGGTTGGGCTGGGTACGGCCGAGGGCGGCGGCAGGTCGTCCCCCGGCGGGGGCTCTGTGGGAGACACAGGAAGGTGGGGAGGAGTCGCCTCGTCCCCGCCTGCCCGGGGTCCCAGCCCCGCCCGGTCCCCCGAAGCCCCGGCACCTACGGTCCACGTGGGCGAAGGCACAGAAGGGTCCTCGTGGGCAGCTGCCCGACTGCTGCATGTCATTGCACTTGGTCGACTTGTAAATCTGGGGGGAGGAGAAGTTTAGTCCACTCAGCGGGGGGCTTCCCCACACCCCTCCGCAACACCGCTCTGGTGGCACAACCCAAGCCGGGGCCTGCCCCTCTGCCCTCTCCCAGACCCCGTTTCCAGGGGGACTGGCCCGTGCCCTGCGCCCCGCGCAGCGGTGAGCAGCCCTACCTCGGGGTGGAACTGCTGCTCGGTGCGGGTGTGGCAGTGCTGGCAGGCGTCCCCGTGCTCGCACTTGCTGGGATCGCCCCACTCATCTCCGTGCTTCACCCCGGGGCACGGCGAGGACCTGGAGGCGGGGAGGGGAGAGAGGGGCCGGGGGAAGGGTCAGCGGCCCCCTGCCCCTGCAGAGCGGGTTCTCCCCAGACCCCACGCGCTCCGGCAGCGGGCAGCACCTGTATTTGTGCTTGCGGGGGCTGCGGCGCCGATCCTTGCTGCTGTGGTAGTAGGGGCAGGCGTAGCCCTGGCGACACAGCCGGGGGGGCTTCTTGCACAGCTCTGTCTTGTAGTTGCCCAGTACGTAGGCGGTGTCTGGTGGCGGGGCAGGGAGGGGTTGGTCAGGGCACGGTCTCACCTCCGAAAGGCCTCACCGGGTCAGGAGGGTGATTGGGGGGCAGCTCAGGGACGCTCATCCCTCACCCTCTCAACCTGACGTGCCCCAACCCGGCCCCTCCTCACCCTGCCAGCGGGGTTCCTCACTCAGGATCTTCTCAATCATGATGTGACTAGCGGCCAGGGCCGACTGCCCCTCGCCAGCTGCCTCTGCCACCGCCTGGCCATTCTGAAGGGCCTCCATGGCCTGCAGCTCCCTGCCAGGGGAGGGCGGGGGGAGGGACGGACGGACAGATAGGGAGGCAGACAGGAGACGGTGAGGGCCGGACCGAGGGGCTCAGGGTCCTGTGATCCCGGCAGCCTCCGCTCCCTTCCCCCGGCCCTCCCCCAGCCGGCCGGCCGGCCCACCTGATGTCATAGACGGGGGAGCGGAGGTCGTGGGGGCCGTGGGCGAAGGCACAGTGGGGCCCGTTCTTGGCGCAGTGCCCCTTCGAGTCCGTCTCGTGGATGCAGATGCCGGTTTTGTAGTAGCGCAGGTGGTAGCGCCTCTCTGTGTCCCCTGTGGTTCTGTGCAGGAACGGGCACCTGACATGGGCAAGAGGGGCCATCACCCCAGATGCACAGGCCGCCGTCCAGGCCGGCGCCCAACCCGCCACCCCACGTACACCGCCCTCCCGGCTCCTCCACCGAGCCTGCCCAGATCGGCCTCACGAGGCGGCCCGCCAAACAGGTGTTTCGTGCGCGACGGGGTTGCTGGGGACCCCTTGGCCATCCGTGGCCTTTGGGCCCTTGCCCGTCCGCCTCGCTACAGGGGAAGGGCCCCGTTCCTCCCGTCCACCAACGCCCTGCCCCATCTTAGCTTAGCCCAGTCAGGCCGACTCTCGCAACCACTTGCGGTCTAGCCTCTAGACTGTGAGCCCCCTCTAAGACTGTGAGCCCATTGCTGGGTAGGGACCGTCTCTATACGTTGCCAACTGTACTTCCCAAGCGCTTAGTACAGTGCTCTGCACACAGTAAGCGCTCAATAAATACGATTGATTGATTGATTGACTGCGGTCCCTGGCGGCGAGGAGGGAAGCACCCAGAGGGTCAAAGGCCGGGGGTGAGAGGGACGAACCCTCATACAGCTGCCTGGAAACCCCCCTAGAGGTCCTGGCTGGATCCAGGGCACCCTGAAGGGGCCTGGAATGCCAGATGCTCCTGGGCCATGGCAGGAGAGGGGACCGGCACCCGGGTGCCCGGGGATCTTTCCCTCCCCCGGGAAGGTGACGCCAGAGTGTGGTCTTGGCCACCTGGGCTCCGCCTCCACCCCCCCCTCAAACCTCCCGGGGGGAGGGGGTGACTCACTCATCTCCCTCCGGGCAGAGGCCAGTGGTCTCGTCGTACTTGGTGCAGTAGATGTCGGGGCTGTAGTTGAAGGCCCCGTCGCGGCGGCGGACGGAGCGGCGGCGGCGCTGGTTCACAAAGTGCCAGTGGAAGCAGCTGTATGGCCGGTGCTGGGCGCATTTATGCTGCACAAACAGCGGGCACTGCTCCGTGCGGAACTCCTTCAGGTACCTGGAGGCGGGAGAGGGAGGAAAGCTGGGCCGGGGGGCGGGGGGGACCCTCGGGACTCCACCTCCCTCCCAGAACGCCAGCCCTGCCCCGCCTGAGCCACCGCAGAGGGCACGTGCCACACAAGGCAACATTCATTCCTTCATTCAATCGTATTTATTGAGCGCTTACTGTGTGCAGAGCACTGTACTAAGTGCTTGGGAAGTACAAGTTGGCAACATATAGAGACGGTCCCTACCCAACAGCGGGCTCACTGTGTAGAAGGGGGAGACAGACAACAAAACATATTAACAAAATGAAATAAATAGAATATGTACAAATAAAATAGAGTAATAAATATGTACAAACACATATACATATATACAGGTGCTGTGGGGAGGGGCAGGAGGTAAGGCGGGGGCGATGGGGAGGGGGAGGAGGGGGAGACGGTGGACGAGGCGAGGGCGTTGTGTTCTAGACTGTGAGCCCGTTGTTGGGTAGGGACCGTCTCTATCTGTAGCCGACATACTTTCCAAGCGCTTAGTCCAGTGCTCTGCACACAGTAAGTGCCGAATAAATACGATTGAATGAATGAATGAATTGTGTGCCGCCCGCCGCCACTGCCCTGTTGGGTGGCCGCTCTCGGTGCCCACCCGGTCGACCTCCTTGCTGGGCATGCCGCCGGGCCCAGGGGACCGGGCTGGGGGCACGGATGGCTGAGGGCAAGCCATCTGGATTCATTCATTCATTCATTCAATCGTATTTATTGAGCGCTTACTGTGTGCAGAGTTCTGTACTAAGCACTTGGGAGAGGTTCTCAGTCAATGGTATTTACTGAGCGCTTACCCTGGCCCTGACCGCCTTCCCCTGCCCCTGCCTCCCCGGCCCTGACCGCCTTCCCTGCCCCTGCCTCCCCGGCCCTGACCGTCTGCCCCTGCCTCCCCGGCCCTGACCGTCTGCCCCTGCCCCTGCCTCCCCGCCCCCTGCCCCTGCCTCCCCGGCTCTGACCGCCTTCCCCTGCCCCTGCCTCCCCGGCCCTGACCGCCTTCCCCCGCCCCTGCCTCCCCGGCCCTGACCGCCTTCCCTGCCCCTGCCTCCCCGGCCCTGACCGTCTGCCCCTGCCTCCCCGGCCCTGACCGTCTGCCCCTGCCCCTGCCTCCCCGCCCCCTGCCCCTGCCTCCCCGGCTCTGACCGCCTTCCCCTGCCCCTGCCTCCCCGGCCCTGACCGCCTTCCCCTGCCCCTGCCTCCCCGGCCCTGACCGTCTGCCCCTGCCTCCCCGGCCCTGACCGTCTGCCCCTGCCTCCCCGGCCCTGACCGCCTTCCCTGCCCCTGCCTCCCCGGCCCTGACCGTCTGCCCCTGCCTCCACGGCCCTGACCGTCTGCCCCTGCCCCTGCCTCCCCGCCCCCTGCCCCTGCCTCCCCGGCTCTGACCGCCTTCCCCTGCCCCTGCCTCCCCGGCCCTGACCGCCTTCCCCTGCCCCTGCCTCCCCGGCCCTGACCGCCTTCCCTGCCCCTGCCTCCCCGGCCCTGACCGTCTGCCCCTGCCTCCCCGGCCCTGACCGTCTGCCCCTGCCCCTGCCTCCCCGCCCCCTGCCCCTGCCTCCCCGGCTCTGACCGCCTTCCCCTGCCCCTGCCTCCCCGGCCCTGACCGCCTTCCCCTGCCCCTGCCTCCCCGGCCCTGACCGTCTGCCCCTGCCTCCCCGGCCCTGACCGCCTTCCCTGCCCCTGCCTCCCCGGCCCTGACCGTCTGCCCCTGCCTCCCCGGCCCTGACCGCCTTCCCTGCCCCTGCCTCCCCGGCCCTGACCGTCTGCCCCTGCCTCCCCGGCCCTGACCGTCTGCCCCTGCCCCTGCCTCCCCGCCCGCTGCCCCTGCCTCCCCGGCTCTGACCGCCTTCCCCTGCCCCTGCCTCCCCGGCCCTGACCGCCTTCCCCTGCCCCTGCCTCCCCGGCCCTGACCGCCTTCCCCTGCCCCTGCCTCCCCGGCCCTGACCATCTTCCCCTGCCCCTGCCTCCCTGGCCCTGACCTTCTGCCCCTGCCTCCCCGGCCCTGACCGTGTGCCCCTGCCCCTGCCTCCCCGGCCCTGACCGTCTGCCCCTGCCTCCCCGGCCCTGACCGCCTGCCCCTGCCCCTGCCTCCCCGGCCCTGACCGCCTGCCCCTGCCCCTGCCTCCCCGGCCCTGACCGCCTTCCCCTGCCCCTGCCTCCCCGGCCCTGACCGCCTTCCCCTGCCCCTGCTTCCCCGGCCCTGACCGTCTGCCCCTGCCTCTCTGGCCCTGACCGCCTTCCCCTGCCTCCCTGGCCCTGACCGTCTACCCCTGCCTCCCCGGCCCTGACCGCCTTCCCCTGCCCCTGCCTCCCCGGCCCTGACCGCCTGCCGCTGCCCCTGCCTCCCCGGCCCTGACCGTCTGCCCCTGCCTCCCTGGCCCTGACCGCCTGCCCCTGCCTCCCCGGCCCTGACCGCCTTCCCCTGCCCCTGCCTCCCCGGCCCTGACCGTCTGCCCCTGCCTCCCTGGCCCTGACCGCCTTCCCCTGCCCCTGCCTCCCCGGCCCTGACCGCCTTCCCCTGCCCCTGCCTCCCCGGCCCTGACCGTCTGCCCCTACCTCCCTGGCCCTGACCGCCTTCCCCTGCCCCTGCCTCCCCGGCCCTGATCGTCTGCCCCTGCCTCCCTGGCCCTGACCGCCTTCCCCTGCCCCTGCCTCCCAGGCCCTGACCGCCTGCCCCGGCCCCTGCCTCCCTGGCCCTGACCGCCTTCCTCTGCCCCTGCCTCCCCTGCCCTGACCGTCTGCCCCTGCCCCTGCCTCCCTGGCCCTGACTGCCTTCCCCTGCCCCTGCCTCCCTGGCCCTGACCGCCTTCCCCTGCCTCTGCCTCCCTGGCCCTGACTGTCTGCCCCTGCCTCCCTGGCCCTGACCGCCTTCCCCTGCCCCTGCCTCCCGGGCCCTGACCGTCTGCCCCTGCCTCCCCGGCCCTGACCGCCTGCCCCGGCCCCTGCCTCCCTGGCCCTGACCGCCTTCCCCTGCCCCTGCCTCCCGGGCCCTGACCATCTGCCCCAGCCTCCCCGGCCCTGACCGCCTGCCCCGGCCCCTGCCTCCCTGGCCCTGACCGCCTTCCCCTGCCCCTGCCTCCCGGGCCCTGACCGTCTGCCCCTGCCTCCCCGGCCCTGACCGCCTGCCCCGGCCCCTGCCTCCCTGGTCCTGACCACCTTCCCCTGCTCCTGCCTCCCCTGCCCTGACCGTCTGCCCCTGCCCCTGCCTCCCCTGCCCTGACCGTCTGCCCCTGCCCCTGCCTCCCCGGCCCTGACCGTCTGCCCCTGCCCCTGCCTCCCCGGCCCTGACCGTCTGCCCCTGCCCCTGCCTCCCCGGCCCTGACTGCCTTCCCCTGCCCCTGCCTCCCGGGCCCTGACCGTCTGCCCCTGCCTCCCTGGCCCTGACCGTCTGCCCCTGCCTCCCCGGCCCTGACCGCCTTCCCCTGCCCCTGCCTCCCCGGCCCTGACCGTCTGCCCCTGCCTCCCTGGCCCTGACCATCTGCCCCTGCCTCCCTGGCCCTGACCGTCTACCCCTGCCTCCCCGGCCCTGACCGCCTTCCCCTGCCCCTGCCTCCCCGGCCCTGACCGCCTTCCCCTGCCCCTGCCTCCCCGGCCCTGACCGCCTGCCCCTGCCCCTGCCTCCCCGGCCCTGACCGCCTGCCCCTGCCCCTGCCTCCCCGGCCCTGACCGCCTGCCCCTGCCCCTGCCTCCCCGGCCCTGACCGCCTGCCCCTGCCTCCCCGGCCCTGACCGCCTGCCCCTGCCCCTGCCTCCCCGGCCCTGACCGCCTGCCCCTGCCCCTGCCTCCCCGGCCCTGACCATCTGCCCCTGCCCCTGCCTCCCCGGCCTTGACCGTCTGTCTGCCCCTGCCTCCCTGGCCCTGACCGTCCTCCCCTGCCTCTGCCTCCCCGGCCCTGACCGTCTGCCCTGCCCCTGCCTCCCCGGCCCTGACTGCCTTCCCCTGCCCCTGCCTCTCCAGCCCTGACCGTCTTCCCCTGCCCCTGCCTCCCCGACCCTGACCGCCTTCCTCTACCCCTGCCTCCCCGGCCCTGACCGTCTGCCCCTGCCTCCCCGGCCCTGACCCTCTGCCCCTGCCTCTGCCTCCCCGGCCCTGACCGTCTGCCCCTGCCCCTGCCTCCCCGGCCCTGACCGTCTGCCCCTGCCTCCCCGGCCCTGACCGTCTGCCCCTGCCTCCCTGGCCCTGACCATCTTCCCCTGCCTCTGCCTCCCCGGCCCTGACCGTCTGCCCCTGCCCCCCCGGCCCTGACCGTCTGCCCTGCCCCTGCCTCCCCGGCCCTGACTGCCTTCCCCTGCCCCTGCCTCCCCAGCCCTGACCGCCTTCCTCTACCCCTGCCTCCCCGGCCCTGACCGTCTGCCCCTGCCTCCCCGGCCCTGACCCTCTGCCCGTGCCTCTGCCTCCCCGGCCCTGACCGTCTGCCCCTGCCTCTGCCTCCCCGGCCCTGACCGTCTGCCCCTGCCCCTGCCTCCCCGGCCCTGACCGTCTGCCCCTGCCTCCCCGGCCCTGACCGTCAGCCCCTGCCTCCCTGGCCCTGACCATCTTCCCCTGCCTCTGCCTCCCTGGCCCTATCTGCCCCTGCCTCTCTGGCCCTGACCGCCTTCCCCTGCCTCTGCCTCCCTGGCCCTGACCCTCTCCCCCTGCCCCTGCCTCCCCGGCCCTGACCGTCTGCCCCTGCCTCCCTGGCCCTGACCGTCTTCCCCTGCCTCCCCGGCCCTGACCATCTGCCTCTGCCTCCCCGGCCCTGACCGTCTGCCCCTGCCTCTGCCTCCCTGGCCCTGACTGCCTGCCCCTGCCTCCCTGGCCCTGACCGCCTTCCCCTGCCCCTGCCTCCCTGGCCCTGACCGCCTTCCCCTGCGCCTGCCTCCCTGGCCCTGACCGTCTGCCCCTGCCCCTGCCTCCCTGGCCCTGACTGTCTGCCCCTGCCTCTGCCTCCCCGGCCCTGACCGCCTTCCCCTGCCCCTGCCTCCCCGGCAGGAAGGGAAATACAAGTTGGAAGCATATAGAGACAGTCCCTACCCAACAATGAGCTCACGGTATAGAGGGGGAAACAGACATTAATACAAGTAGATAAAGCAATAAATTACAGATATATACAGATAGATACATATGTGCTGTGGGGAGTCATTCATTCAATCGTATTTATTGAGCGCTTACTGTGTGCAAAGCACTGTACTAAGCACTTGGGAAGTACAAGTTGGAAACATCTAGAGACAGTCCCTACCCAACAACGAGCTCACGGTCTAGAGGGGGAAACAGACATTAATACAAATAGATAAGGCAATAAATTACAGATCAATGAATCAATCAATCGTATTTATTGAGCGCTTACTGTGTGCAGAGCACTGTACTAAGCGCTTGGGAAGTACAAGCTGGCAACATCTAGAGACAGTCCCTACCCAACAGTGGGCTCACAGTCTAGAAGGGGGAGACAGAGAACAAAACCAAACATACTAAAAAAATAAAATAAATGGAATAGATAGGTACAAGCAAAATAAATAAATAAATAAATAGAGTAATAAATATGTACAAGCATATATACATATATACAGGTGCTGTGGGGAAGGGAAGGAGGTATATTCATTCATTCAATCGTATTTATTGAGCGCTTACTGTGCGCAGAGCACTGTACTAAGTGCTTGGGAAGTACAAGTTGGCAACACCTAGAGATGGTCCCTACCCAACAACAGGCTCACAGTCTAGAAGGGGGAGACAGACGACACAGCAAAACATATTAACAAAATAAATAGAATAAATATGTACAAGTAAAATAGAGTAATAAATACGTACAAGCATATATACATATACACAGGTGCTGTGGGGAAGGGAAGGGGGGGAGAGGAAGGAGGGGGCTCAGTCTGGGAAGGCCTCCCGGAGGAGGTGAGCTGCCAAGTGGGCTCCCGCGCCGCCAGCCGGGCCTCCTATTTCATTCATTCAGTTGCATTTCTCGAGCTATTACTGTGTGCAGGGCACTGTACTGAGCGCTTGGGAAGTCCAAGTTGGCAACATCTAGAGACGGTCCCTACCCAAAAGCGGATTCATTCATTAATTCAAGGTATATCATCATCAGTCGTATTTATTGAGCGCTTACTGTGTGCAGAGCACTGTACTAAGCGCTTGGGAAGTACAAGTTGGCAAAATATAGAGACAGTCCCTACCCAACAGTGGGCTCACAGTCTAAAAGGGGGAGACGAACAAAACCAAACATACTAACAAAATAAAATAAATAGAATAGATATGTACAAGTAAAATAGAGTAATAAATATGTACAAACATATATACATATATACAGGTGCTGTGGGGAATGGATACATATGTGCTGTGGGGAATCATGCCATCCTCGTTGTTGGGTAGGGACCGTCTCTAGATGTTGCCAACTTGGACTTCCCAAGCGCTCAGTACAGTGCTCTGCACACAGTAAGCGCTCAATAAATTCGATTGAATGAATGAATCCTCGGGGCTCAAAGGAGGCGCGGCTGCCGGGGGAGGGGCTTGTCCCTGACACTGCGTGGCGCTGTCCGGCAGGGGGCGCTGCTGGGGCAGCGCTTTCCCGGCTCGTCACTGCCCCCTGCGGGGCCCGGCGGGAACGGCCCTCGGCGGACACACCCTCCGCCGGCCGCCGGGGCCCTTTTTGCTCCCTGCTTTTTCTTTCTTATAAACATCTCTATGAAGCGTTGACTCTGTGCCGACCCCCACCTCAATCAATCAATCAATCAATCGTATTTATTGAGAGCCTACTGTGTGCAGAGCACTCTACTGAGCGCTTGGGAAGTCCAAGTTGGCAACATCTAGAGACGGTCCCTACCCAATAGCGGGCTCACAGTCTAGAAGGGGAAGACAGAGAACAAAACAAAACATATTAACAAAATAAAATAAATAGGATATCATCATCATCAATCGTATTTATTGAGCGCCTACTGTGTGCAGAGCACTGTACTAGGCGCTTGGGAAGTCCAAGTTGGCAACATCTAGAGACGGTCCCTACCCAACAGCGGGCTCACAGTCTAGAAGGGGAAGACAAAGAACAAAACAAAACATATTAACAAAATAAAATAAATAGGATATCATCACCATCAATCGTATTTATTGAGCACCTACTGTGTGCAGAGCACTGTACTAAGCCCTTGGGAAGTACATGTTGGCAACATAGAGAGACGGTCCCTACCCAACAGTGGGCTGGCTCACAGTCTAGAAGGGGAAGACAGAGAACAAAACCAAACATATTAACAAAATAAAATAAATAGGATATGTACAAGTAAAATAAATAGAGAAATAAATACGTACAAACATATATACATATATACAGGTGCTGTGGGGAAGGGAAGGAGGTAAGACAGAGAACAAAACAAAACATATTAACAAAATAAATAGGATATGTACAAGTAAAATAAATAAATAAATAGACAAATAAATACGTATGAACATATGTACATATATACAGGTGCTGTGGGGAAGGGAAGGAGGTAAGGAGGTAAGGCGGAGGTAAGCTCACGTCCTGCCTCTGGCCTGGAATGCCCTTCCTCCTCTGATCCCACCGACCACAGCTCTCCCCGCTTCAAAGCCTTACTGGAGAAGGCTTGGGAGAGAAAGCAGTGTGGCTCAGTGGAAAGAGCCTGGGCTTTGGAGTCAGAGGTCATGGGTTCAAATCCCGGCTCTGCCACTTAGCTGTGTGACTTTGGGCAAGTCACTTCACTTCTCTGGGCCTCAGTTCCCTCATCTGTAAAATGAGGATGTAAACTGCAAAGCCCCCCGTGGGACAACCTGATCACCTTATAACCTCCCCAGCGCTTAGAACAGTGCTTTGCACATAGTAAGCACTTAATAAATGCCGTAATTATTATTACTATTACTGAAGGCTCAGCCCCAAAACACCTAGGTACATATCTGTCATTTTATTTATCCCTTTGTTCTTCAACCGGGGTTCCGGCCCCAAAGCACTCATGTCCATCCTCCCCCTCCCCAACCCCCCTCCCCGCCTTACCTCCTTCCCCTCCCCACAGCACCTGTATATATGTATATATGTTTGTACGTATTTATTACTCTATTTATTTGTACATATTTATTCTATTTATTTTATTTTGTTAATATGTTTTTGTTGTCTGTCTCCCCGTTCTAGACTGTGAGCCCGCTGTTGGGTAGGGACCGTCTCTAGATGTTGCCAACTTGGACTTCCCAAGCTCTTAGTACAGTGCTCTGCACACAGTAAGTGCTCAATAAATACGACTGAATGAATTTATTTGTACTGACATCCGTCTCCCGCACTCTAGACTGTGAGCTCATGGTGGGTGGGGAGTGTCACTGTTTATTGTTGTATTGTATTTTCCCAAGCGCTCAGTATAGTGAGCTAGCTTGCCAACTTGTACTTCCCAAGCGCTTAGTACAGTGCTCTGCACACAGTAAGCGCTCAATAAGTGCGATTGATTGATTGATTGATTGATACAGTGCTCTGCAGCAGTAAGCACTCAATAAATCCGACTGAATGAATACATGACCGTGCCAGGCATTGTACTAAGCACAAGCTTATCAGGTTGGACACAGTCCCTGTCCCAGGTGGGGCTCATGTCTTAATCCCCCATTTTACAGATGAGGTCACTGAGGCACAGAAAAATTAGGCAACTTGCCCGAGGTCACATTGCAGCGGAGATTAAAACCCAGGTCATTCTGAAACTCAGGTCAGTCTGACTCCCAGGCTACGCTGCTTCTGTGAGCCCCCCCGTGGGACAACCTGATGGCCTTGTAACCTCCCCAGCGCTTAGTACAGTAATTTGCACATAGTAAGTGCTTAATAAATGCCATTATTATTATTATTATTATTATTATTATTATTATTATTATTATTATTCTGCGTAAAAAGCTGTGAATTGGCCTAGGGCGGACTTGGCCAGAGAGTCTGGGGGTGACTCCTGAAGGCTCCCAGACCAACTCTATTGTATTATTCTCTCCCAAATGCTTAGTACAGCGCTCAGCACACAGTAAGCGCACACAGGCCCTGTCCCACATGGGACTCATAGTCTTAATCCCCATTTTACAGATGAGGTAACTGAGGCACAGAGAAGTGAAGTGACTTAGCCAAGGCCACTCAGCAGACACGATCCGGTATTAGAACCCATGAATTTCTGACTCCCAGGACCCATGTTATATCCACTACACCACACTAATTCCGGTATTCGTTAACCACTTAATGTATGCCAGGCATTATACTAAGCACTTGGGTGGATACAAGCAAATCGGGTGACACAGACCCTGTCCTGCGTTGAGCTCTCAGTCCTAATCTCAATAAATACCATTGATTGATTGAGACTTAATAAAGTAGGAATGAAACCCAAACTTGGCCCCGTCACAGCTAAATTACAGGTGAAAATCCCAGCTACTCTGCTGTCCGGATCATTTTTCTAAAACAAACAAACAACAACAACAAAAAAGTTCTGCCCCGCCCCCGTCTCTCCATCGCATAAGTGCCTCTACTGATGGCCCATCCATCTCCACATCAAAAAGAAATTTCTCACCAGCCATCAGAGTCAAGGCCCCAGACCAGCTTTTTTCCTCCTCCCTATCCTCACTCCTCTTCTACTACGCCCTGGGCCACGCGTATTAACACCCTTAACACGTATTAACACACCTCACAACCACCACACAAAAATACAAACTGTCAACTCGGTGGTGTTTCCAGTGACAATGTATGGACCCGAAAGTTGGACGGTGAAAAAACAGGATAGAAAGAACATTGATTCTTTCGAAATGCGGTGTTGGAGATGGCTTCTGCGAATACCACGGACTGCCCGAAAAACAAACAAATGGATTTTGGAGCAAATTAAACCGAAGTGGTCTTTGGAAGGCCAAATGACTCGACTTGGATTAGTTTATTTTGGACACATAATCAGGAGGTCTAATTCTCTGGAGAAGACACTGATAATAGGAAAAGTCCAAGGAAAATGTGGAAGAGGCAGACCAGCAGCTAGATGGATTGAGACCATAACAACCATAATGGAAGAACCGTCAGAAAGGTTGTAGCAGAGGACACGACGTTCTGAAGAAAGTATATCCATGGAATCCGAAATGGCTGGACGGCACTTAATAATAATAATGATAACACCAATCTACTCACCATCCCTTGGAGGCCTTCTCCGACTAAAACCTCATTTCCTCTCCTCCCAATCCCTTCTAAATCGCCCTGGCACTTGGGTTTACACCCTTTTATTCATCCCACCATCAGCCCTAATCCGCACTTCGTGTCTGTCTCCCTCTCTAGACTGTAAACTCCCTGTGGACAGTGAACGTGTCTACCAACTTTATTGCGCTTAGTACGGTGCACTGCACATAGCAGGAGCTCAATGACTAAGATGGATTGATTGACTGACTTACTGACTGAGTCTATTGTGCTTTCTCTGGGGCTGGGGTGCAAGCAATCCCCTCCTTGCTGCTGCCGGTTTAGACGGTGAGCTCGTTGTGGGCAGGGAATGCGTCTGTTTATTGTACTGTACTCACCCAAGTAAGCACTCAGTCAATACGATTGAATGGAGGCCTGCTCTGCCCATATTGGGGGGGCGGGGGAGGCGCCAACCGCTCCCTCACCATCATCATCATCAATCGTATTTATTGAGCACTTACTATGTGCAGAGCACTGTACTAAGCGCTTGGGAAGTACAAATTGGCAACAGATAGAGACAGTCCCTACCCAACAGTGGGCTCACAGTCTAAAAGGCCTTCAGAGGCAACTCTGAAGAGAAGGCGCTGCCATTTCACCCCAATTTCTCTGCCCGACCCTGGCTTTGAGCTGCCCACCCCAACACAACCACCATCCGACAGGCATCTACGGGATGAGGGGGAGCCTGGCTCAGCAGAACGAAGACTGTGAGCCCACTGTTGGATAGGAACCGTCTCTATATGTTGCCAACTTGTACTTCCCAAGCGCTTAGTACAGTGCTCTGCACACAGTAAGCGCTCAATAAATACGATTGAATGAATGTAGCTGAGTGTGGCTTGATTAAGGCCAAGGAGTTTGTTGGTCACCCTAAGGGACAGTGGCCTGCATTTGGTTCCCACATTAAAAGGTCCGTTGTTACTTTTCAGCTGTTTCTCCTTGCTTCCTTGCTTTATCTCCTAGCCAAAACAGTCCTACTTGGACTGTGAGCCCTATGCGGGACAGGGACTGTGTGTGTTCAACCTCATTCCTACCCTGGGGCTTAGAACAGTGTGTGACACAACTGAAGCACTTAAATACCACTAAAGGAAAAAAAAGTTGATCTTCCCACCCAAAACCCCATCCTCCTTTGACTTTCCCACTACTGTAGACAACACCACTATGACCTCTGACTCACAAGCCCCAGCAGGATCTTGGCAGTGTCCTCAACTCATCTCTCTCATTCAGTCTGTCACCTACTGAATCCTTCTGGTTGTACCTTCATCGCACTTCTAGGATCTGCCCTTTCCTCTCCACCCAAACTGCTACCGCACTAATCCAAGCACTTTATCTCCCGCCTCGACTACTGCTTCAGCCTCCTCACTGACCTCCTTGCTGATCTCCCCTCTCCAGTCCATGCCACTCTGCTGCCCAGATTATTTTTCTAAAAAAAAAAAAAAAAAAAAAAATTTCAATACACAACTCCCCACTCCTCAGGAACCACCAGTGGTTGTCCATCCACCTCCACATCAAACATCAACTTCTCACCCTGGGTTTTACGGCACGCTCCATCAGCTCTCTCACTCCTACCTTACCTCACTGATCTCCTACTACAACCCGACCTGCACAATTTGGTCCTCTAACGCCAACCTATTTTCTGTAGCACATTCTCATTATCCTGGAACTCCCTCCCCCTTCATATCCAAAAAAAGACCACCGACCTCCCCACCTTCAAAGCCCCCCTAAAAATCACATCTCCAAGCTTCCCCCAAGACCTCATTTTCCCTACTCCCTCTCCCTTCTGCGTCCCCTACTCAGATCTGTACCCTTAAGCACTTGATATTCACCCCACCTTGAGCCCCAAAGCACTTTTGTACATCACCCTACACATCTGTGATTTATTTCATAATCTGTCTCCCGCTATAAAGTAGGCTTCTTGTGGGTAGGGATCGCGTCACCCAACTGTAATGTTTTGTACTTTCCAAAGCACTTGCCCACAGTGCACTGTACCCGTTAAGTGCTCAATAAATACCGTCAATCTGTTGATTATCCACGTCCTGCCTTCACTGTCTACAAACCATTTTTGCCTGTCTCTATTAGACTGCAAGCTCCTGGAGAGCAGGGCACACATGCCTGCCCCATAACAGTGCCGTCAAGCACTTCCTCTATAGCATGCACTGTAGTAGACCGTCAGATCGGACAGTTTCCATCCCACAGCATTGGGGGAGGGATTTCTCCCCATTTAACGAGAAAACAGAGGTCGAGAAAGGGAAAGTGACTTATCCAGAGTCACCCAGCAGGCCTGGGACCGGAACCTGACAAACACCATTTTTTTTTTAAAAAAAGGCCCAGGCTTCAGGATTAATAACAATGCGAGTATTTGTTAAGCGCTATGTGCCAAACACCGTTCTAGGTGAGCCCACTTTTGGGTAGGGACCGTCTCTATATGTTGCCAACTTGTACTTCCCAAGCGCTTAGTACAGTGCTCTGCACACAGTAAGCGCTCAATAAATACGATTGAAAGAATGAATGAATGAATAATCAGATTGTCCCCTGTGGGGCTCAGTCTTAATCTCCATTTTCCAGATGAGAAAGCAGCGTGGCTCCGTGGAAAGAGCCCGGGCTTTGGAGTCAGAGATCATGGGTTCAAATCTCGACTCTGCCGCTTGTCGGCTGTATGACTTTGGGCAAGTCGCTTCACTTCTCTGGGCCTCAGTTCCCTCACCTGTAAAATGGGGATTAAGACTGTGAGCCCCCTGTGGGACAACCTCACCACCTTTTGGTGAGAACAGCGTGGCTTAGTGGAAAGAGCCCGGGCTTTGGAGTCAGAGGTCATGGGTTCAAATCCCGGCTCCGCCACTTGTCAGCTGTGTGACCTTGGGCAAGTCACTTCACTTCTCTGGGCCTCAGTTACCTCACCTGTAAAATGGGGATGAAGACTGTGAGCCCCCCATGGGACAATGTGATAACCTTGTAACCTCCCCAGCACTTAGAACAGTGCTTTGCACATAGTAAGCGCTTAATAAATGACATTATTATTATTACTATTATTATTGTAACCTCTCCAGCGCTTAGCACAATGCTTTGCACATAGTAAGCGCTTAATAAACGTTTTCATTATTATTATGAGGTAACTGAGGCCCGGAGAAGTTGAGTGACCTCTCCGGCGCTTCACCGGGTTGACGTGGCTCAGTGGAAAGAGCCCGGGCTTTGGAGTCCGAGGTCATGGGTTCGAATCCCAGCTCCACCACTTGTCAATCAATCGTATTTATTGAGCGCTTACTGTGTGCAGAGCACTGTACTAAGCGCTTGGGAAGTCCAAGTTGGCAACATATGGAGACAGTCCCTACCCAACAGTGGGCTCACAGTCTAAAAGGGGGAGACAGAGAACAAAACCAAACATACCAACAAAATAAAATCAATCAATCGTATTGAGTGCTTACTGTGTGCATAGTACTGTACTAAGCGCTTGGGAAGTACAAGTTGGTGACATACAGAGACAGTTCCTACCCAACAGTGGGCTCACAGTCTAAAAGGGGGAGACAGAGAACAAAATCAAACATACTAACAAAATAAAATAAGTGGAATAGATATGTACAAGTAAAATAGAGTAATACATATGTACAAACATATATACATATATACAGGTGCTGTGGGGAAGGGAAGGAGGTAAGATGGGGGGATGGGGACGAGGGGGAGAGGAAGGAAGGGGCTCAGTCATCTGTGTGACTTTGGGCAGGTCACTTCACTTCTCGGGCCTCAGTTCCCTCATCTGTAAAATGGGGATGAGGACTGTGAGCCCCCCGTGGGACAACCTGATCACCTTGTAACCTCCCCAGCGCTTAGAACAGTGCTTGGCACATAGTAAGTGCTTAATTACATTTTTCATTTCATAACTGAGCCCGTCCTTCCTCTCCCCCTCGTCCCCCTCTCCATCCCCCCTGCCTTACCTCCTTCCCTTCCCCACAGCACCTGTATATATGTTTGTACGTATTTATTAATCAATCAATCAATCGTATTTATTGAGCGCTTACTATGTGCAGAGCACTGTACTAAGCGCTTGGGAAGTACAAATTGGCATCACATAGAGACAGTCCCTACCCAACAGTGGGCTCACAGTCTAAAAGGGGGAGACAGAGAACAGAACCAAACATACCAACAAAATAAAATAAGTAGGATAGAAATGTACAAGTAAAATAAATAAATAAATAAATAGAGTAATAAATATGTACAACCATATATACATATATACAGGTGCTGTGGGGAAGGGAAGGAGGTAAGACGGGGGGATGGAGAGGGGGACGATGGGGAGAGGAAAGAAGGGGCTCAGTCTGGGTACTCTATTTTACTGGTATATATCTATTCATTTTATTTTGTTAGTATGTTTGGTTTTGTTCTCCGTCTCCCCCTTCTAAGCTGTGAGCCCACTGTTGCCAACTTGGACTTCCCAAGCGCTTAGTACAGTGCTCCGCACACAGTAAGCGCTCAATAAATACGATTAAATGAAATGAAATGATAAAGGCCATCATTTGGTCATGGGGGGGGGGGACGTGCATTTGTGTTTGGGCGGTGGTTGGGGCGGCCTGGCCTTTCCCGCCTCCTCGCCCGGCCGGCGGTTGGCGGCGGTTGGAACCGGTCCGGACCGGCTGAGGGAGGGGCGGGCGCGAGGCCTCCTCGCGCTCTCCCTGCGCGCGTGACTCACGCTGGCCGCTGACGTCAGGCGTGCGCGCGCGCGCGCGGCGGGGGAAGCGCGGGGGGGGGGGCGCTCTACGTACGTGTAGTGCTGCGGTTTCTCGGGCTGCGCCTGCAGCACCTGGGCGGTAGCGGCCGAGGAAGCCGCGGGCCCGGGGCCCTTCGACATGGTCCCGTCTTCCTGCCTCTCCGCCGCACCACCCCTTTTATTATTCAGCTTGCGCGGTCCGCGCCGAGGACTCAGCGCGCCTGCGCCGCGCCATGAGCCCGTGCGGACCCCCCCCACGCCCCGCGCGCGCGCGCGCGCGCTGCCGCGGGGGCGGCTGGGGGTTGTGGTCCTCCCGGCCGGGCGGATGGGCGTCGCCCACGAGCGGGGGACTACAATCCCCAGGAGGCTTTGCGGCCGCGGCCCCGGATGTCGGGGCCCGCGCGGGGCCTGACGGGGGTTGTAGTCCGCCTCCGCGCCCTGGGCGCCGGCCTCCCTTCCTGAAATTCGGCCCATTTCCGACAGTCAGTCGACGGTCTTTACGGAGCGCTTATTGGGTGCGGAGCACTGTACTGAACGCTTGGGAAAGGAAAACGTAAAAATAGAACAGAGTTGGCAGGCACGTTCCCTGTCCACAATAATAATAATGATGGCATTTATTTTATTTGGTTAATATGTTTTGTTGTCCGTCTCCCCCTTCTAGACTGTGAGCCCGCTGTTGGGTAGGGACCGTCTCCAGATGTTGCCAACTTGGACTTGCCAAGCGCTTAGTACAGTGCCCTGCACACAGTAAGTGCTCAATAAATTTCTAGCCTGTGAGCCCACTGTTGGGTAGGGACTGTCTCTAGATGTTGCCAACTTGTACTTCCCAAGCGCTTAGTCCAGTGCTCTGCACGCAGTAAGCGCTCAATAAATACGATTGAATGAATGAATTTATTACGCGCTTACTATGTGCAAAGCATTCATTCATTCAATCGCATTTATTCATTCATTCAGTCGCATTTATTGAGCGCTTAATTTGTACCAAGCGCTTGGGGAGTACAAGTTGGCAACATAGAGAGACGGTCCCTACCCAACACTGGGCTCACAGTCTAGAAATTTATTGAGCACTTACTGTGTGCAGGGCACTGTACTAAGCGCTTGGGAAGTACAAGTTGGCAACATAGTGAGACGGTCATTCATTCAATCGTATTTATTGAGCGCTTACTGCGTGCAGAGCACTGTACTAAGCGCTTGGGAAGTCCAAGTTGGCAACATAGAGAGACGGTCCCTACCCAACTGTGGGCTCACAGTCTAGAAATTTACTGAGCACTTACTGTGTGCAGGGCACTGTACTAAGCGCTTGGGAAGTACAAGTTGGCAACATAGAGAGACAGTCCCTACCCAACTGTGGGTTCACAGTCTAGAAATTTATTGAGCACTTACTGTGTGCAGGGCACTGTACTAAGCGCTTGGGAAGTCCAAGTTGGCAACATATAGAGACGGTCCCTACCCAACAGCGGGCTCACAGTCTAGAAGGGGGAGACAAACAAAACAAAACATATTAACAAAATAAAATAAATAGAATAAATATGTACAAGTAAAATAAATAAATAAATGGAGTAATCATCATCAATCGTATAAATATGTACAAACATATACATATATATACAGGTGCTGTGGGGAGGGGAAGGAGGTAAGGCGGGGGGGATTCATTCAATCTTATTTATTGAGTGCTTACTATGTGCAGAGCACTGTACTAAGCGCTTAGGAAGTACAAATTGGCAACATATAGAGACGGTCACTACCCAACAGTGGGCTCACAGTCTAGAAGATGGGGAGGGGGAGAGGAAGGAGGGGGCTCAGTCTGGGAAGGCCTCCTGGAGGGGGTGAGCTCTTAGTAGGGCTTTGAAGGGAGGAAGAGAGCTAGCTTGGCGCACTGTTCTAAGCGCTGGGGAGGTTACAAGGTGATCAGGTTGTCCCACAGGGGGCTCACGGTCTTAATTCCCATTTTACAGATGAGGTCACTGAGGCCCCGAGAAGTTAAGTGACTTGCCCAAAGTCACACAGCTGACAATTGGTGGAGTTGGGATTTGAACCCATGACCTCTGACTCCAAAGCCCGTGCTCTTTCCACTGAGCCACGCTGCTTCCCTAGTCTGAAGGGGAAGACGGACATTATTATAAACAAATTGTGGATATAGTAAATAAATAACGTTTAACCCGGTGTCTCAGTCATACTTGGTACTCTTCTATTCACCTAAACCCTCTCCCCTTTCTCTTCAACCTCTTCCCTCCTTTTCTCTCTCTTTCTCCATCCTTTCTTCCCACTCTTTATACTGCCTTTATCTAGCCTATTTCTTCTACTCATGCCTCTCTCCCCCAAGTGAAGTAAGGCACAGAGAAGTTAAATGACTTACCCAATGTCACACAGCAGGTAAATGGCAGAGCCAGGATGAGAATCCAGGTCCTCCTGACTCGCAGACCTGCGCTCTTTCCACTAGGCCACACTGCCTTTCCTGTTGGTCCCGTTTACTCATCTGTAAAATGGGGATAAAATACCTGCTGCCTCTTTCTCTTTGACTATGGAGCTTTTGAGGGAAAGGGACTTTGTTCAATGTGATTATCTTCTATCTACCCTGGTTCTTGGCACGGAATAAGTGCTTAATGAGGAGGGGGGGGGGGGGGGGGGGGGGGGAGGAGGAGGAGGAGGAGGTGGAGGAGAAGTGTGGCTCAGTGGAAAGAGCACGGGCTTTGGAGTCAGGTCATGGGTTCAAATCCTGGCTCCGCCACTTGTCAGCTGTGTGACTTTGGGGAAGTCACAACTTCTCTGGGCCTCAGTTCCTTCATCTGTAAAATGAGCCCCCCCATGGGACAACCTGATCACCTTGTAACCTCCCCAGCGCTTAGAACAGTGCTTTGCACATAGTAAGCGCTTAATAAATGCTATCATTATTATTAGTAGTAGTAGTAATTACCTTATGAAGGAGAGGGGAAGCCAGTCTCTCCCAGCCTCAGAGCAGCCTAGAGCCTTCAACCCCAAGGTTTATAATAATAATAACTGTGGGAATTGTTAAGCTCTTACTACGTACCAGTCACTGTACTAAGCGCTGGGATAGATACAAGGTGATTGGGTTGAACACAATCCCTGTCCCATATAAGGCTCACAGTTTAAATCCCCATTTTACAGATGAGGTGACTGAGGCCCAGAGAAGTTAAGTGACTTGCCCAAGGTCACACAGCAGACAAGTGGCAGTAGAACCCAGGTCCTTCCATGCTTTCTCCACTAGGCCAGGCTGCTTCTCGCCTGTATTTATTTTATTAATAGTTAATACATATTAAATTTATTTAATATTATTTAATAATAATTTATTTAATAAATTCTGTATTTATTTTATTTTGTTAGTATGTTTAGTTTTGTTCTCTGTCTCCCCCTTTTTGACTGTGAGCCCACTGTTGGGTAGGGACTGTCTCTATATGTTGCCAACTTGTACTTCCGAAGCGCTTAATACAGTGCTCTGCACACTGTAAGCGCTCAATAAATACGATTGATTGATTGATTGATTCTGTAGGGTTCTGTGGTTCCATACTGGAGCTGGTCAGCTTGGTTCCTGGGGGGTAGGGGCAGAGGAAGAATTGTGCCACAACCCAGTCTAGTGTCACCGAAGACGGCGTCGTGGAAGACAAGACATCATAGAAGTGTTGGCCCCAGTTAACTTCTCTGATTTCCTGGCAAAAAAGGAGAATATTTTCCCCTATTTAATTAAATATTTTCCCCTATTTAATTACGGAAAGCATTTCACGATCAAAGCTCCTGGGAAAGCCAAAGATCTCTCCATTCCTCCTATTGATTATTAGTAATACTGCCCCAGTCCAACCCCAAAACCATTAGGCACCTTACATTAGGTGTAAGGGGCCTTACATTAGAAGCAGCGTGGCTCAGTGGAAAGAGCCCGGGCTTGGGAGTCAGAGATCATGGGTTCGAACTCCGGCTCCACCACTTGTCAGCTGTGAGCTGACTTTGGGCAAGTCACTTCACTTCTCTGGGCCTCGGTTCCCTCATCTGTAAAATGGGGATTAAGATTGTGACACCAACGTGGGACAACCTGATTACCTTGTACCCCCCCCCAGCGCTTAGAAAAGTGCTTTGCACATAGTAAGCGCTTAACAAATACCATTATTATTATTACATACTGTACCAAGAAACAGGGTATTATTTTAGTCAATAATCAGCATTTAACTTTGCCTTACCTCCTTAACATGTTCCGGCCCTTAAATATTAGCGGCCTGAACATTAATATATTATAATTGATGCCACACACTGATGTCCTTAGACACGGTTGAGTTTTATGACTGAGATAAAAAACACTGAATACATCTGGAATAAATGCAGGGAAGCAGCGTGCTCTACTAGGTACAGCAGGGGCCTGGGAGTTAGAAGAACCCGGGTTCTAATCCCAACTCTGCCACTTGCCTCCTGTGTGGCCTTCGGCGTGTCACTTAACTTCTCTCGGCTTCAACTACCTCCTCTGTAAAATGAGGATTAATAATAATGATGGCATTTATTTTAGGCACCTTACATACTGGACCAAGAAACAGGGTATTATTTTAGTCAATAATCAGCATTTAACTTTAAGACTGTGAGCTCCATGTGGGACAGGAACCATGTCCGACATGATTAGTTTATATCTACCCCGGTGCTTAGAACAGTGCCTGGAACATTGTAAGTGCTTAACAAATACCACAATTATTATTATTATTATTATAAACCTTGGGGTTGCAGATTCTATACTGCTCTGAAGCTCTGGGGCCTGGCTTCCCCTCCCCTCCTTCATAAGATAATAACAAAAACAATAATAATAACAATAATAATCATGATCATTCATTCATTCAATCGTATTTATTGAGTGCTTACTGTGAGCCCACTGTTGGGTACGGACTGTCTCTATATGTTGCCAACTTGTACTTCCCAAGCACTTAGTACAGTGCTCTGCACACAGTAAGCGCTCAATAAATACGATTGATTGATTGATTGATTGCAGAGCACTGTACTAAGCACTTGGGAAATACAAGTTGGGACCATATAGAGACGGTCCCTACCCAACAGCAGGCTCACAGTCTAGAACGGGGGGACAGACAACAAAACAAAACATATTAACAAAATAAAATAAATAGAATAAATATGCACAAATAAAATAAATAGAGTAATGAATATGTACAAACATATATACATATATACAGGATCATCTTTATCAAACATTCTGTACCAAGTGCCAGGGTAGATAGAAAATAATCAGATTGGACAGAGTCCCAGTTCCGCAAAAGGTCTCGCAGTCTAAGAGGGAGGGAGAACTGGTATTTTATCCCCATTTCACAGATGAAGAAACCATAAAAAAAATTGGAACTTTAATAATGTTGCAAGCGATAGGTGCATTTTTGTCGTAAAATAAGTTTACAATGCTTCTTATAAATGACAACAATCGATCAGTGGTATTTGCGGTATTAATCGGAAGCTTTCAGACCAACTTGAGAAACTCTGACATCTCAAAGGTAGGACCTGCCCCCTCTTCATGCACTAGGGCATTGGATAGAGGATGGAGCATTGGAAAAAACAGACTTGCTCAATTCACGGAATAGCTAAACATTTGCGATTATGGTGCTGCTCTCCTTTCATTAGAAGAAAACGCCAGTGACCATGAAAATCACCTACAGGCACGGTGGCATAAAAGGCCAATGCGGGACCCATTATGTGCACACAAAGGCAGTACCCGGCCCTGCTTTCACTTTTGCCTCCTTGTCTCGGGTTACACACAACACACACACAACACACAAACACACACAATTTCTCCCTCTCTCACACCCACGCCCACACACACTCAGGGGCAAATTTCACCATCAGTGGCATCACCTTTGAATACAAAGGCCCACCACATATATACATTTACCTCCTCTACCCTGCTCCATTTAATCTTTAGAAAAAGCAACAAGACAAGTGGTAAGATTGGCCAATCAGGGCAGAGTAACCGCCCGGGGTTTCCAGCGTCCAATACAGTGCTCTGCTCCCAGCGGGTAGATGTGCAGTAACTACAATAATCAGTCAACAGACAAGGTTTGCCTGCTCCTGCTTCTTCGGGGCTCTGCACATGAGTGTGTGTTTCCGCGTGTGTGTGGCTGAGAGACTGGGGTACACATCAGGGAGAGAAATGGGTGTTCTCCCCCACCATTTCAATCCTTATTAAAGGCACATCTCCTCCAAGAAGCCTTCCTAACTAAGCCCTCCCCTCCGCTTCTCCCATTACCTTCCACGTTGCCCTGACTTGTTCCCTTCATTCAACCCCAGCTCCCAGCCCCAGGGCACTTATGTATAAATCTGTTATTTGTTTGTTTATTTATTAATGTCTGTCTCCCCCTCTGAGCTGTTTATTGTTCTCTTGAACTCTCCCAAGCGTTAATACAGTATTTTGCACATAACACTCCATAAATACGACCGACTGAATGTCGAATAGAGGCTGAGATGGAGAGGATACATTCAGTAGTGACCCCACAGCAGCCCACCCGGGAAGTGTGTTTCCGTTCCCCCTTTGCATGACCAAGGGAGAAGTGAACTCGGATTCCTCTCGCCTTTAGTACTTCTGCACGACGCGGACCTGACCCCATCGTTCTCCCTTTGATTTTTAATCAATTCCGTTGATGCGGAGAAGAAGGCCGAACCAGTCCCACCCCAGCAAAACCCCTGGCATTAGAGTAGGAGTTTTTGTCAGTAGGGGATGACCGACACTTGACACGGAAACGGGTGCTATTAATCAGGTTTAGGCGTTTCGGGCCTCCACGCAGAGCCCTACTTTGAACCTCACTGAAATCCACCCAAGCAAAATTCAGGCAGGCGGCCCATCGGATGCCACACTGAGGGAAAAGTCATGTTTGCTGGGTGTCTGCCTCTTTAAACAGCATAATAGATTGATTGAACGCATATTGTATGCAGAGCTTGGGAAAGCCGCAATAGGATCCCTGACCTCAAATAATTTAGCAGTGTGGTAGAATGGATACAGCACGGGACTAGGAGTCAGGTCATGTCTTCTCATCCCTAGTCCGCCACGTGTCTGCTGTGTAACCTTGGGCAAGTCACTACACTTCTCTGTGCCTGTTATCCGTAAAATGGTAAGCGCTTAGAACAGTAGTAAGCGCTTAACAAATACCATTATTATTAGTATTATCATTATGGGGATTCAGACTGTGAGCCCCACTTAGGACAGGGACTGTCGTCCAATCCGATTGGCTTGCATCCACCCCAGCGCTTACTACAGTGCTTGGCGCATAGTAAAAGACCTTAACAAATACCATTATTATTATGCTGTAGCTGAGGACACAGACACCAAATCCAGTGACAGAGGGGAAAATACAAAGGATTGGGAATGTGAGCCCCACAGGGGACAGGGACCCAATTTGCTTGTAACCATCCCAGTGCTTAGTACAGTGCCTGATGCAAAGTAGGCGCTTAGCAAATACCATACAACAGAGTCAGAGAAGCAACTTGGCAGAGCCTGAACCTGGGAGTTAGAGGACTGGCGTTCTGAGGGCCAGCTCGGCCACATGCCTGCTACTACTTCCCTGCGCCTCAGTCTCCTTACCTGTAAAATGGGGGTCCTCCCTTCCCCCTCGCCTCCACGTGGGATCAACAGGATTATCGTGCTGCTAACACGGTACTTGGCACGTGGTCAGCGCTTAACGAAAATCACATCAGTAGTAGTAGTTGTAGTGAGAAAGCGAGGGTGGATATTCGATGGTCCAGACTGAAAACTCTTTGTGGACAGGGAATGTGTCAGCTTAATATAATGCTGCACTCTCCCAAGCACTTAAGTACAATGCTTTGCACAAGGTAAGCGGTCAATAAATGCAACTGAATGAATGAACTTGGGCACCCTTAGTGCCACCTGGGTGGGTGCAGAGATTTAAAACCCTTCCCCTCCGGTTGCCCCATCACTGACAACGGTGGGATGATGTAAACGAGCGGCTGTGCTTCCCCACACGATATTGCTTCTTTAATAATAATAATGATGGAATTTATTAAGCGCTTACTATGTGCAAAGCACTGTTCTAAGCGCTGAGGAGTTTACAAGGTGATCAGGTTGTCCCGCGGGGGGCTCACAGTCTTCATCCCCATTTTACAGATGAGGGAACTGAGGCCTAGAGAAGTGAAGTGACTTGCCCAAAGTCACACAGCTGACAAGTGGAGGAGCCGGGATTTGAACCCATGACCTCTGACTCCAAAGCCCGGGCTCTTTCCACTGGGCCACGCTTCTTTAACGCTAATCCCCTTATTCAATCCGAAAGGCAATTTTAGATTGATGATTGATGAAAGGCAATGTGGGGGACGATAGGGCTAGAGCCTCCGAAGGAAAGTACCTTTCGAGGACTCAGTTTGGGCACACCGCCGTCACCTGCTTTCGAGAACTTGTTTTCTTTGGCAAAGCCCGTAACTGCGGAGACAACGGGGGTGTGAAGCTCTCTTGAAGTCGGTGATTATTCCCTCCCACCAAACAGCCGTTAAACGAGTTAAGAAAACTAAAGCCAATAGGGCGATAGTCGGGTCTCTCAACGGGGACCCTGTCCCGCCGAGAATATTTACATGTAAAAGAGAGGATGCCGCGGTTGCCTGCGACTCCGGTCATTTGGACGGCTGGTTTTATAATGGGTCGAGGGCACCGCAGGGCCTTTGGCCCAAGGTAAATTAAATCATCATCATCATCATCAATCGTATTTATTGAGCGCTTACTGTGTGCACAGCACTGTACTAAGCGCTTAGGAAGTACAAGTTGGCAACATATAGAGACAGTCCCTACCCAACAGTGGGCTCACAGTCTAAAAGTGGGGGGACAGTCTAAAAGTCTTAAATCCTCCCGGGCAGCGGGCCGCCTGTTCTCCGTCTCCCCCTTTTAGACTGTGAGCCCCCTGTTGGGTAGGGACCGTCTATGTTGCCAACTTGGACTTCCCAAGCGCTTAGTACAGTGCCCTGCACACAGTAAGCGCTCAATAAATACGACTGATTGCGGCCGGGACGAAACGCGATTCACTCGCGTTGACTTTCCATTGTCGAGCTTTGCAACAAAGGGAAGGATCCAAACCCCGCTCCGTTTCGTCCAATCAGAGCCGCGAGCCGGAGGCCGCTCCCCATTCGCCCGTTCCCCCGCCCGAGAAGCCAATGGCCGCGCGACTTTAAGAGCCAATCAGCGGCCCGGGTTCGCACCAATCAGGGCGCGGGGCCGGCGCACGGCCTTTGTGTCGGGGGATGTCAGCGCGTCGGCGAGGGCGCGGGCCAATGGGAGCCGGCGTCGCTCTATGCAAATGAGGGGCCCGAGACGCCGCGACGCAGCGTGAGGCGCGGGTATAAAAGGGGCGGTGCGCGGGGGGCGCCGAGCGCAGAGCGGTTTGGCCGTTGGAGCGGACGCTTGGGACCGGTGAGTGCGGGAGGTGAAGGGGAAGCCGCCGCCGCCGCCGCTCAGCCCTGCCCTCGCCAGGTGAGCGAAGATGGCCCGCACCAAGCAGACCGCCCGCAAGTCCACCGGCGGGAAGGCCCCGCGGAAGCAGCTGGCCACCAAGGCCGCGCGGAAAAGCGCCCCGTCCACCGGCGGCGTCAAGAAGCCCCATCGTTACAGGTGACGGGGCGGAGAAAGAGAGATGGGGAGGGGGCCGGGGGCGGGGCCCCCAACCGCTGCTGACCGCTTCCGCCCTCGCAGGCCCGGCACCGTGGCCCTCCGGGAGATCCGCCGGTACCAAAAGTCCACGGAGCTGCTGATCCGGAAGCTGCCCTTCCAACGGTTGGTGCGGGAGATCGCGCAGGACTTCAAGACGGACCTGCGGTTCCAGAGCGCGGCCATCGGCGCTCTCCAGGTGAGGGGGGGGTGGGCGTCCGATCGATCAATCAGTCAATCGTGTTGATTGAGCGCTTACTATGTGCAGGGCACCGTGCTAAGCGCTTGGGAAGCACACCCCGCCCTCCCGCCTCTCTCCCTCCCAACAGGAAGCGAGCGAAGCCTACTTGGTGGGCCTCTTCGAGGATACCAACCTGTGTGCCATCCATGCCAAAAGAGTCACCATCATGCCCAAAGACATCCAGTTGGCCCGCCGGATACGGGGAGAAAGAGCCTAGGCGACGGCGGTTTTTACGGTGTTTTTGTAGTCAATCCTGTAAAATACTTTGGTTTTAATTTGTGACTCTTTGGTTTTTTGTTTTTTTTTTTTTTTTGTAAGAAAATTGTTTATAATACGTTGCATTTGTACTTAAAGTCATTCCATCTTTCACTCAGGATGAATGCTGAGGTGACTGTTCCCAGACCCGCCGGGCTGGGGGGGGGCCCAGTGGCTCAGGAAGGACAAGTTGCTCAATATGCAGAAGGGATGGGTGATCTTTCTTGCTTCTCATGCATGTTTCTGTACGTTCATGACTCGGTGGGTAGCTCGAATCGTAAGGTACTAGAATCGATCTAAATGTGTACAGGGTCCTTTTGCAATAAAACTGGTTATGACTTGATCCAAGTGTTTAACAATTGGGGCTGTTAAGTCTGACCATCACTGTGATCGAACGTGGCTCTCCCGGAGGCGAAGATCCGACCCTTCACCACAGTGTCACTTACAGTTTCCTAAAGACGTAAACCTGGCAGCTAGAGAATACACTATGTGCATTTATAATAGCTATTTTCTATATTGTAGTGTCGACATTTTTAAATTAAATGTTTTACATTCACACGTGAGGAGTCTCGTCATTGAGGTGGAACCGGAGGCGGGCGGGCCGGGTTGCCTGCCCCCCTCGCCCCGCCGGGGCCCGTCCCGCAACTGAGGGTTCAGCCGGGCTTTCTGAGGCCCACCATTCCTCTTCTCCCCTAAAGAAGGGAAGTGGGTGGGGAGGGGGCCGCCATCTTGGGGAATCACTTAAAGGTGAACTGCAAAGTGGTTTTAAACTTTATCCTTCTATTGAAGTTTTCAGGTCAAACGTGTAATGTTGATGGCAGCCACTTACCAATAAACTTGTTTATTCCAACCGAGTGTGGAAAACTTAATACGGTAGCCTCCTACGCGCTCAAGATGCTGCTCGGACACATGACTTTTGCTTCTGAAGGTGGTAGGTGGCCCCCAGCCCCGGCAGGTCCATCAGCACTGGGACCCGTGCTGCGTGGGCCAGAGGGGGACATTGGAGGAGAAAGGAGAAGAGGTTCTCCGTCTTTCCAGTGGCTGGTCATCTCTGGTGGACCTTTTATTTCTCCTGAAGAAGTGGGGTGGGAGGGGGAGCCCTGTAGGTTCCAGCATTTGGTTTTTACCTGGCACTGACGGGGGCAGAGATGGTGGCCACGGATGGCCCTGCGTGGCCTGAGAACCAGTCCTTGGGGGACAAGGCACTCTAGTCTATCCTGCCCATCCAACTCCCACTGACTGGGCCTCGCATCTCTTCCCCTCTTCACATCTGGCACTCTACCTGCCACCTTCGAAGCCCTTCTGAAATCCCTCCCCCTACAGAAGATTAATCTTCCCTGATTAATCTCTAATTTCTCTATCCTGTATGTCCCACCTGCAACATCAGCACTTCCCCCTCACCTAATCACTCTCCTGCTTGGTGTCTATGTCTGACATATCCCGTTACAAGTACCATTTCAGTGTCCAAAGGCCCTCTTCAAGCTCCTATAGTGTAAATTTCTTGAAAGCAGGGATTGGATCCGTTTACTGTATTCTGCCAGGCACTTATTACAGTACCTGGATCCCATTTTAAACTCTTTGAGGGCAGGGATTATGTCTACTAAATCGGCAATTTTTCTTTGGTGTGATCTTGGGTAAGTCACTTCTCTGTGCCTCCATCGTCCGCCTATAAAACTGGGAGATTTGATACTGTTTTTCTGTTCTGCCCACTTCCTATGAACTCCATGGGGAGAGGGATTGTGTCTGGCCTAATTACCTTGTATCTAATGATGATAATAATAATAATGGTGGTAGTTAAGTCTACTATGTGCCAAGCACTGAACTAAGTAGGATAGACACACGATAATCCGGTTGGACCCGATCTCAGTCCCTCATTGGGGCCACAGTCCAAGAAGCTACCCCAGCACTTAATGCCACAGTCATTTTATTGGCTGAGTGTTCGAACCTCTGCCCAAAGTATGCACTCAATATATCCTGCTGATTGATCCAATCACATTTATTATTGTTATTAACAAATAATGGTATTTAAGCGCTTGCTATGTGCCAAGCACTGTTCTAAGCACTGGGGTAGATACAAGATGATCGGGTTGTCCCTAGTGGGGCCCACAGTCTTAATACCCATTTTACAGTTGAGGTAACCGAGGTTTAGAGAAGCAGCGTGGCTCAGTGGAAAGAGCCTGGGCTTTGGAGTCAGAGGTCACGAGTTCAAATCCCAGCTCTGCCAAGTGTCAGCTGTGTGACTTTGAGCAAGTCACTTCACTTCTCTGTGCCTCAGTTACCTCATCTGCAATATGGGGATGAAGACTGAGTGCCACGTGGGACAACCTGATCACCTTGTATCCCCCCAGTGCTTAGAACAGTGCTTTGCACATAGTGCTTAACAAATATCATTATTATTATTATTAAGCACTTACTATGTACAGAGCACTGTACTGAGCGCTTGGGAGAGTGTACTATAGCAAATTTTGTAGACATGATCCCTGCCCACAAGGCTTTTAAGGTCTAGAGGGGGAGTCATCATCATCATCAATCGTATTTATTGAGCGCTTACTGTGTGCAGAGCACTGTACTAAGCGCTTGGGAAGTACAAATTGGCAACATCTAGAGACAGTCCCTACCCAACAGTGGGCTCACAGTCTAAAAGGGGGAGACAGAGAACAAAAACAAACATACTAACAAAATAAAATAAATAGAATAGATATGTACAAATAAAATAAATGGAGTAAAAAATATGTACAAACATATATACATATATACAGGTGCTGTGGGGAAGGGAAGGAGGTAAGATGGGATGGAGAGGGGGAGAGGAAGGAAGGGGCTCAGTCTGGGAAGGCCTCCTGGAGGAGGAGTCAGACATTGAAATAAAGTTACAAATATGTACATAAGTGATGCGGAGCTGAGGGTGGGGTGAATAAAGGGTACCAATCCCGGTGCAAGGGCAACACAGATAGGAGAAGGTGTAGGGGAAATGAGGGCTTGGTTGGGGAAGGCCTCTTGGAGGTGACGTGTTTTTAATACGGCTTTGAAGGTGGGGAGGCTGATGGTCTTGTTTTCTGTGAAGAAGGAGGGGGTCCCAGGACACAGGCGAGGTGTGGGTGGTGAGATGGAGGTACAGTGAGTAGGTTGGCATTAGAGGAGCTAAGTGTGCAGGTTGGGTTGTAAGAGAAAATCAGCAAGGTAAAATAGGAAGGGGGGGCAAGGTGATAGACTGCTTTAAAAATCGATCGATTGTATTTCCTGCAGTCTCAGACTGGCTTCACGGTGCCGGTTGGCTGCAGTCACACACCAGGGGAGACCTGGTCCAGGACTCAGTGCGGGGGAATGAGAATCCCCCAGGGGCAGGGGAAGAGAGAGAAAACCATCCTCACCTGGGAAGAGTCTTCCTCCTGGACAATGACTTCTGCTTCCTTCAGGTCGCGCAAAGCTTCAGATCACGTCAGCTCTGGGGGACAAAAGGCAGGGGCCCCGGTGAGCCTGTCTGACTGGGCAGGGGGGGGTGGGGGAGGGAGCTCAGGGCCCCAAACCGAACTGGGCCCCAAGTGGGATCCTCACTCCCGGCTCGGGTACCACCCCAGGGGGCCACGGGAGGCCGGTGCTGCCCGAGGATGATGATAATAATAATAATAATAATAATAATAATAATAATATTCAGCGCTTAGAACAGTGCCCTGCACATAGTAAGCGCTTAATAGATGCCATTATTTATTATTATTAGTAGTAGTAGTAGTAATTATGGTACTTGTTAAGTGCTTACTACGTGCCAGGTACTGTACTCATTACTGGCGTAGGTACAAGGTAACCAGGTTGGACACAGTACCAGTCCCACATGGGGCACACAGTCTTAATCCCCATTTTACAGATGAGGTAACTGAGGTACAGAGAAGGTATTGAGCACTTACTATATTACGGAGGAGGTCAATGAGGCCCAGAGAAGCGAGGCGACTTGCCCAGGCTCACTCAGCCGACAAGTGGCATGGCCCAGTGGAAAGAGCAGGGGCTTTGGAGTCAGAGGTCATGGGTTCAAATCCTGGCTCCGCCACTTATCAGCTGTGTGACTTTGGGCAAGTCACTTAGCTTCTCTGGGCCTCAGTTCCCTCATCTGTAAAATGGGGATTAAGACTGTGAGCTCCACGTGGGACAACCTGGTCACCTTGTATCCCCCAGTGCTTAGAACAGTGCTTTGCATATAGTAAGCACTTAACAAGTACCATTATAAAAATAAATAAATTATCTGAGCCACAGTGACTTCATCTGCAAAATGGGGATGAAGACCGTGAGCCCCACATGGGACAACCTGATCACCTTGTAACCCCCCCCAGCGCTTAGAACAGTGCTTTGCACATAGTAAGCGCTTAACAAATGCCATCATTATTATTATAATTATAAGTGGCAGGGGCAAGATGGAGGCCGGGGAGCTGAGGCTGTCAGTCACCCCGCTAGCCCCGCTCCCAGCCACCACCCCGTCCCCCTAGCCCGGCCAAGTGGCCTCCCTGCCCGCAGGGTTGCCCCAAGCTCTTCCGGAGAGCCTGCGCCAGCGGGCTGGGAAGGGGGAAGACCCGGTGAGGAGGAGCAGCTGTGTGACCCTGGGCAAGTTGTTTAACTTCTCTGGGCCTCAGTTACCTCATCCGTAAAATGGGGGTTAAGAGTGTAACCACCACATGGGACATGAACTGAGTTCCACCTGATAAGCTTGTATCTACCCCAGCGCTCACTACAGTGCCTTCACATAATAATAATAATTGCTTACTATGTGCAAAGCACTGTTCTAAGTGCTGGGGAGATTACCAGGTGATCAGGTTGTCCCACAGTATTAATCCCCATTTTACAGTTGAGGTAACTGAGGCACAGAGAAGTTAAGTGACTGGCCCAAAGGCACATAGCTGACAATTGGCAGACCTGGGATTTGAACCCATGACCTCTGACTCCAAAGCCCGGGCTCTTTCCACTGAGCCACGCTGCTTCTCACTGAGCCACGCTGCTTCTCATAGTAAGCGCTAAACAAATGCTTAGTGGAAAGAGCATGGGATTGGGAGTCAGAGGTCGTGGGTTCTAATCCCCTCTCCACCACCACTTATTTGGCTGTGTGACTTTGGGCAAGTTACTTCACTTCTCCGTGCCTCGGTTACCTCATCTGTAAAATGGGGATTGAGACTGTGAGCCCCACGTGGGACGACATGATTACCTTGTATCTATCCCGGCGCTTGGCACATAGTAAGTGCTTAACAAATACCATCATTATTATCATTATTGCCTAAAAATAAAAATAAAAAACTGGTTCGTGTTTCAGTCACCGGCTGGATCCCAGCAAGTATTGACCAGGCCCTCCCTCCCTCCCGGTCGAGGGCAGGGAGGGTTCTGTAGTCCAAAACGACAAGCTCCAGGAGGGCACCACTCCCTCTCCCCCGAGGGCGGCCCTGGGCCCGGGCTCGTATTTATTGAGCGCTGACTGTGTGCAGAGCACTGTACTAAGCGCTTGGGAAGTACAAGTTGGCAACACAGAGAGACGGTCCCTACCTAACAATGGGCTCACAGTCTAGAATGGGGAGACAGACAACAAAACAAAACATGTGGACAGGCGTCAAGTCATCACAATAAGTAGAAATAAAGTTAGATTCATTCATTGAATCGTATTTATTGAGCGCTTACTGCGTGCAGAGCACTGTACTATGCGCTTGGGAAGTACAAGTTGGCAACATAGAGAGACGGTCCCTAACTAACAATGGGCTCACAGTCTAGAATGGGGAGACAGACAACAAAACAAAACATGTGGACAGGTGTCAAGTCATCACAATAAGTAGAAATAAAGTTAGATTCATTCATTGACTCGTATTTATTGAGCGCTTACTGTGTGCAGAGCACTGTACTAAGCGCTTGCGAAGTACAAGTTGGCAACATAGAGAGATGGTCCCTTCCCAACAATGGGCTCACAGTCTAGAATGGGGAGACAGACAACAAAACAAAACATGTGGACAGGTGTCCAGTCATCAGAATAAATAAAAGTAAAGCTAGACTCATTCATTCAATCGTATTCATTGAGCGCTTACTGTGTGCAGAGCACTGTACAAAGCGCTTGGGAAGTACAAGTTGGCAACATAGAGAGACGGTCCCTTTCCAACAATGGGCTCAAAGTCTAGAAGGGGGAGACAGACAACCAAAACAAAACATGTGTACAGGTGTCAAGTCATCACAACAAGTAGAAATAAAGCTAGATGCACATCATTAACAAATAGAATGGTAAATATGTACAAGTAAAACAAATAGAGTAATAAATCTGTACAAACATATACAGGTGCTGTGGGGAGGGGAAGGAGGTAGGGCGGGGGGGGATGGGGAGGAGGAGAGGAATAAGGGGGCTCCTGCATATACATGTTTGTACAGATTTATTACTCTGTTTTACTTGTACATATTTACCATTCTATTTGTTAATAAAGCTATGTGCATCAAGCTTTATTTCTACTTATTGTGATGACTTGACACTTGTCCACATGTTTTGTTTTGTTGTCTGTCTCTCCCTTCTAGACTGTGAGCCCGCTGCTAGGTAGGGACCGTCTCTAGATGTTGCCAACTCGGACTTCCCAAGTGCTTAGTCCAGTGCTCTGCACACAGTAAGCGCTCAATAAATACGATTGATTGACTGATTGATCTGACACCTGTCCACATGTTTTGTTTTGTTGTCTGTCTCCCCCTTCTAGACTGTGAGCCCACTGTTGGGGAGGGACCGTCTCTAGATGTTGCCAACTTGGACTTCCCAAGCGCTTAGTCCAGTGCTCTGCACACAGTAAGCGCTCAATACGATTGAATGAATGAATCAATCAATCAATCGTATTTATTGAGCAGTTACTGTGTGCAGAGCACTGTACTAAGCGCTTGGGAAGTACAAGTTGGCAACATATACAGTCCCTACCCAACAGTGGGCTCCCAGTCTAAAAGGGGGAGACAGAGAACAAAACCAAACATACTAACAAAATAAATAGAATAAATAAAATCTAGCTTTACTTCTATTTATTCTGATGACTTGACACCTGTCCATATGTTTTGTTTTGTTGTCTGTCTCCCCCTTCTAGACTGTGAGCCCATTGTTGGGAAGGGACCATCTCTATATGTTGCCAACTTGGACTTCCCAAGCGCTTTGTACAGTGCTCTGCACACGGTAAGCGCTCAATAAATACGACTGAATGAATGAATCTAGCTTTACTTCTGTTTATCCTGATGACTTGACACCCGTCCACATGTTTTGTTGTCTGTCTCCCCCTTCTAGACTGTGAGCCCGCTGTTGGGTAGGGACCGTCTCTAGGTGTTGCCAACTTGGGCTTCCCAAGCGCTTAGTCCAGTGCTCTGCACACAGTAGGCGCTCAATAAATACGATTGAATGAATAGAAGGAGGATCACTCGATCGTATTTATGGAGGGCTTACTATGTGCGGGCCCATTGGAGGGGGCAGTGGTTAGCTCTCCTCAGGGCCTGGGAGTAACCACGACGGGAACCCGGAAGTGCAGGCCTCCCTCAGGGGGCGGGGCGGGGCGGGGGCGCGCGCATGGATGGAGCGTACCTCTTTGTGGGCGGCGCGGGGGGGAGCGTGGAAGACAGGAGGCCCGACGATGAAGCACCCCCGTGGGGACGAGGCCGTGCGGATGGAACATCCCAGAGAGGGCCGAGTTGATGGATGGGACGTTCCACTTTGTGAGCGGCCGGGGGGGGGGGGGAGCGAGGACTGTGAGCCCACTGTTGCGTAGGGACCGTCTCTAGATGTTCCCGAATTGTACTTCCCAAGCGCTTAGTGCAGTGCTCTGCGTAAATACGATTGAATGAATGAGTGAATCTAGCTTTACTTCTATTTATTCTGATGATCCTCCCTTCAAGGCCCTACTGAGAGCTCACCTCATCATCATCATCAATCGTATTTATTGAGCGCTTGCTGTGTGCAAAGCACTGTACTAAGCGCTTGGGAAGTACAAGTTGTTAACATATAGAGACAGTCCCTACCCAACAGTGGGCTCACAGTCTAAAAGGGGGAGACAGAGAACAAAACTAAACGTACTAACAAAATAAAGTAAATAGAATAGATATGTACAAGTAAAATAAATAAATAACTAGAGTAATAGATATGTACAAACATATATACATATAAACAGGTGCTATGGGGAAGCGAAGGAGGTAAGATGGGGGGATGGAGAAGGGGACGAGGGGGAGAGGAAGGAAGGGGCTCAGTCTGGGAAGGCCTCCTGGAGGAGGTGTGTTAGTATGTTTGGTTTTGTTCTCTGTCTCCCCCTTTTAGACTGTAAGCCCACCGTTGGGTAGGGACTGTCTCTATATGTTCCCAACTTGTACTTCCCAAGCGCTTAGTACAGTGCTCTGCACACAGTAAGCGCTCAATAAATACGATTGATTGAATGAATGAATGAAGCGCCCCCCCCCCCCCCCATAGGGACGAAGCGGTGCGGATGGAACGTCCCAAAGAGGGGCGAGTTGATGGGATGGGACGTTCCACTTTGTGGGCGGCCGGGGGGGGGGGGAGGCGAGGATGAAGCGCCCCCTTTAGGGACGAAGCGGTGCGGATGGAACGTCCCAGAGAGGGGCGAGTAGATGGATGGGACATCCCACTTTGTGGGCGGCGCGGGGGGGAGGAGGTGCGAGGATGAAGCGCCCCCCATAAGGACGAAGCAGTGAAGATGGAACGTCCCAGAGAGGAGCGAGTTGATGGATGGGACATCCCAATTTGTGGGAGGCGGGGGGGCTCGAGGATGAAGCGCCCCCCATGGGGACGAAGCGGTGCGGATGGAACGTCCCAGAGAGGGGCGAATACGTATTTATTACTCTATTTATTTATTTATTTTACTTGTACATATCTATTCTATTTATTTTATTTTGTTAATATGTTTTGTCTTGTTCTCTGTCTCCCCTTTCTAGACTGTGAACCCACTGTTGGGTAGGGACCGTCTCTATAGGTTGCCAACTTGGACTTCCCAAGCGCTTAGTCCAGTGCTCTGCACACAGTAAGCGCTCAATAAATACGATTGATTGATTGATTGAGTTGATGGATGGGATGTGCCACTTTGGGGGAGGCCGGGGGGGGGGGACGTGAAGATGAAGCGCCCCCCATAGGGACGAAGCGGTGCGAATGGAACGTCCCAGAGAGGGGCGAGTTGATGGATGGAACGTCCCACTTTGTGGGCGGTGCGGGGGGGGGGCGTGGTGGCTCAGATGGAACGTCCCAATCAATCAATCAATCGTATTTATTGAGCGCTTACTGTGTGCAGAGCACTGTACTAAGCGCTTGGGAAGTACAAGTCGGCAGTCCCAGAGAGGGGCGGGAGAGGAGGTCGCTCCCTCGTCTGGAAAGCGGGGATGAAAAGGGACCGTCTCTCTATGCTTCCAACTTGTTCTTCCCAAGCACTTAGTACAGTGCCCTGCACACAGTAAGCGCTCAATAAATACGATTGACTGAATGACTCCCCACAGCACCTGTGTATCTATCTGTAATTTATTGTTTTATCTATTTGTATTAATATCTATTCTATTTATTTTATTTTGTTAGTATGTTTGGTTTTGTTCTCTGTCTCCCCCTTTCAGACTGTGAGCCCACTGTTGGGTAGGGACTGTCTCTATGTGTTGCCAATTTGTACTTCCCAAGCGCTTAGTACAGTGCTCTGCAGATAGTAAGCGCTCAATAAATACGATTGATTGATTGATTGTCTCCCCCTCTAGACCGTGAGCTCGTTGTTGGGTAGGGACCGTCTCTATATGCTTCCAACTTGTACTTCCCAAGCGCTCAGTCCAGTGCCCTGCACACAGTAAGCGCTCAATAAATACGATCGAATGAATGAATGACGGCAGGACCGGCCCACCTAAGGGCGGGCCAGTAGATGGATCCATTCATTCACAGTCTTTTAGACAGTCTTTTAGTCTTTTAGACTGTGAGCCCACTGTTGGGTAGGGACCGTCTCTAGATGTTGCCAATTTGTACTTCCCAAGTGCTCTGCACAGAGTAAGCGCTCAATAAATACGATTGATGATGATGATTCATTCAATCGTATTTATTGAGCGCTTCCTGTGTGCAGAGCACTGGACCAAGCGCTTGGGAAGTCCAGGAAGTTGGCAACATAGAGAGACGGTCCCTCCCCAACATTCATTCATTCAATCGTATTTATTGAGCGCTTACTGTGCGCAGTACTAAGCGCAACAGCGGGCTGACAGGCTAGAAGAGGGCGGAGGGGCGGGCGAGGGGCTGGACCATCCCCCTGGGGGGCGGGCAGAGGGGTGGTGCCACGTTGCACCACCCGCACAACGTTGCGCCACAGGCACGTGCCCGGGCCGCAGAGCGGCCTGGCAGGCTGGGCAGGCGGTGGAGTGGGCAGTGCCCGGCGAGCTTTGGGCCAGTGTGTGCCCATGGCCACCCCGCGGGCCCCGGAGGTCGGGGAGCTGCTGGAGGCGGCCCGCCGGGCCTTCCGGGACCAATTCGGGCACCAACCCCGGCTGGCAGCCTCCGCACCGGGCAGGGTCAACCTGATCGGGGAGCACACGGACTACAACCAGGGCCTGGTGCTGCCCATGGTGAGGCCCCCCGTAGGGAGAGGGGAGGTTGGAGCCGGTCCCTCCAACGCTTTGGGATCTTTGGGGGGGGGGGGGTCCCTGAACCCCTGGCCCGTGGTGGGGGGGATGGGGGCATTGCCCCCCCCTCCCCGCCCCTTCGCAGTGGGGGCTGCCCGGGCTCCCTACCAGTAAGGGGCCCGAGGCCGGGAAGCAGCGTGACTTAGGTCGTGGGTTCTAATCAATCAATCAATCAATCAGTCGTATTTATTGAGCGCTTACTGTGTGCAGAGCACTGGACTAAGCGCTTGGGAGGTACAAGTTGGCAACCTATAGAGACAGTCCCTACCCAACAGTGGGCTCACAGTCTAGAAGGGGGAGACAGAGAACAAAACCAAACGTACTAACAAAATAAAGTTAATAGAATAGATATGTACAAGTAAAATAAATAGAGTAATAAATATGTACAAACATAAATACATATATACAGGTGCTGTGGGGAAGGGAAGGAGGTAAGATGGGGGGATGGAGAGGGGGACGAGGGGGAGAGGAAGGAAGGGGCTCAGTCTGGGAAGGCCTCCTGGAGGAGGTGAGCTCTCAATAGGGCCTTGATTCCGGCTCCTCTGTGACCGCTTGGTTAGGGACCGTCTCTATATGTTGCCAGCTTGTACTTCCCAAGCGCTTAGTACAGTGCTCTGCACACAATCAGCGCTCAATAAATACAATTGATTGATTGACCCTGGGCAAGTCATTTTGCTTCTCTTTGCTTCAGCTCATCTGTAAAATGGGGATTAAGACTGTGAGCCCCCCGTGGGACAACCTGATCACCTTGTATCCCCGCAGCGCTTAGAACAGTGCTTGGCACATAGTAAACACTTAACAAATACCGTTATTATTATTGGGGCCCGAACCCTCCTGCAGGGTCGGGACGGTAGAGACCCTTCCCCCTCCCCCGCGGGGGGCCCCCACCCCTCCTTCCCTTCCCCACAGCACCTGTATATATGTTTGTACGGATTTATTACTCTATTTTACTTGTACATATTCTATTTATATTATTTTGTTAATACGTTTTGTTTTGTTCTCTGTCTCCCCCTTCTAGACTGTGAGCCCACTGTTGGGTAGGAACCGTCTCTATATGTTGCCAACTTGTACTTCCCAAGCGCTTAGTACAGTGCTGTGCACACAGTAAGCACTCAATAAATACGATTGAATGAATGAATCACCTCGTCGGGAACAGAGGGGCCCCGGCGTCCCCCGCCCCCCCGGTCCGATAGCAGTGGGGCAGAGTCCACGGCGGAGGCGGCCCTGGTCAGCCGGCGGCCCGGTCCGGTCCCTCCGCATGATGGCCCGGCCCGCTCCCACAGGCCCTGCAGCTGGTGACAGTGCTGGTGGGCAGCCCCCGGGAGGACGGGCTAGTCTCCCTGCGGACCATCTCGCCGGCCACCGATGAGCCCCGAAGCCTAAGCTTCCCCATGCCGACGGCCGAGCGGCCCCTGGAGCCCGGAAAGCCCCACTGGGCCAACTACATCAAGGGGGTGATCCAGCACTACCCAGGTCCGGGCAGGGGACGGGGCGTGCCGGGCCCCGGGAGGCTGGACCGGGCCAGGACCACTCAGCTTCTTCTTCTTGCCTCCTCCCCCTTGCAGCCGGCCCCCTCCCCGGGTTCAACGCGGTGGTCGCCAGCTCCGTGCCCCTGGGTGGGGGTCTCTCCAGCTCAGCAGCCCTCGAAGTGGCGACCTACACTTTCCTGCAGCAGCTCTGCCCAGGTACGGCACCCCTGCCCCCAGGACAGGCACCTCCCCGACCTGTCTCCCTCGGACACCCTCTGGGGCTATTCCGGCCCTCTCCTCCCCCGTGGGGCTCCCTCTTCCCCCCGGGGTGGGTCCCCGCTCCCCGCACTCCGGCCCCCAGGCCTGCCTGCAGCGTTCCCCGTCCCTGTGCTGTAGACTCTGGGCCAGTGGTGGCCCGGGCACAGGTGTGCCAGCGGGCGGAGCACAGCTTCGCGGGGGTGCCCTGTGGCATCATGGACCAGCTCATCTCCGTGCTTGGGCAGGAGGACCACGCGCTGCTCATCGACTGCAGGTCCGGGGTCCCCCTCCCTCTGCCCAGCCCCCCAGCCCTCTGGGCTCCATTCCCTCACTCGGTTCTGCCCCCGGTGCGGCCTCAAACCGGACCCCGAGGGCAGCCTCTCCATGGCCCCTGCGTGGTGGGGGAGCAGGAAGGCGTAGCGGCGTGCAAGAGACCGGCCGGCCTCAGCACTGAGCGCCGCCTTCCCCTCTCCGCAGGACCCTGGAGGCCCGCCCGGTGCCCATGTCTGACCCGAATCTAGCAGTACTCATCACCAATTCCAACGTGCGCCACGCGTTGGGTTCCAGCGAGTACCCGGTCCGCCGGCGCCAGTGCGAGCAGGCCGCCAGGGCTCTGGGCAAGGAGAGCCTGCGGGATCTTTCCTCCGAACAGCTCGAGGGTAGATGGGCACCGAGGGATGGGCAGCGATGGGGAGCCGGGGTCTGGGCTTCCCTCTGATACCACCTGGTCCCCAGCCGGGAAGGGGCTGCTGAGCGAGGTGGAGTTCCGGCGGGCTCGGCACGTCGTCGGGGAGATCGGGCGCACGGCCCAGGCTGCGACGGCGTTGGGTGCTGGGGACTATGCCACCTTTGGCCGCCTCATGGTGGAAAGCCACAACTCCCTCCGGTAAGGCCGGGGGCGTGGGCAGAAGGGGTACGGGGACAGGGAAGGACTTAGGTCTAGCCTGGTGGAGGTGGCTGGGGGGGCCCATGGGAGGATCTGGGATCCAGCCCGGCTCCCAGGGAGAGGAGTGGGCATCAGAGGAGCTTGGGGGCCAGTAGAGTGGCCCTTGTCCACCTCCCTACTCCTCCTTGGGTCCTCCTGCAGGGACGACTATGAGGTGAGCTGCCCGGAACTGGACCAGCTGGTGGCTCTGGCCCTGGCCGTGCCCGGCGTGTATGGCAGCCGCATGACCGGTGGCGGGTTTGGGGGCTGCACGGTCACCCTCCTGCCAGCCGACGCGGCCCCCCGCGCCATGCAGCATATCCAGGTGAGGGGTATGCTGGGGGTGAGGGGTCCAGGGTGGGTCCTGCACCTGTGCCTCTCCTGAGACTTTTTCTCTCCTACAGGAGCACTACGAGGGCACTGCCACCTTCTATCTCTCGCAGGCGGCCGCTGGGGCCAGGGTGCACCCCCTGTGAAGACCCCTCGCGGTGCCCATCCCGGCTGTGCACGGGAGAGGCATTTGCCGGTTGGTCCCAGGGATGGAAGGCAGGGCCGTGCCCTGTTGGAGAGAGGACGAGGGGCCAGCTCTCTATTTGCAACGTTACCTGCAATACAGGTGTCACTGCTTGCGAATGGTGTGTGTTACTATGGAGACTGAGTGCTCAGGGCCGGGGCGCTGCTGCGATGGGCACTGCCCGTTGTTGCCCCTGGGGATTGGTCCCCTGCGAGCCTGGGGAAGGGGAGTGCCAATCCAAGCTGTAGCGAAAACGTTTATTAAGTGCAAAGGAGTGGGCAGTGGTTCCAGGTTTTTGGTTAAAGACGCATTTGGGGGTTGGTGGGGGCGGCTTGTTTCCCCCCTCCTCCAGGTAGGGACCCGGGGGCCGAGGACTGCAGGGAAAGGAATCTGCAGGAGAATACCTGAGGCTTCCCCTGCCCCCAGTCAAGGGCTGCGGTTGGGACTTAGGCCTGGTAGAACTGGCGCTCCGTCTGCTTGGTCAGGGTCCCGCTGGAGGTCAGCGTCCGGGACACGAACTCCTGGGTCACCTGACGGGTGAGGGTCCCGCCAGCCTCCAGCCCCATGGGGCCCAGGGTCAGGCCGTCTGCGGAGAGGAAAGAGCGGTGGGGAGCATGGGTGGGGAGGCTCGTTCCCCCCGTCCCTTACCCGGGGCGGGCTCCCTCCACACCGGTGGCCCCCCTCACCTGTTAAGAAGGTTTCCAGGGTGGTGGGGTGGGTGGTGGAGTTGGTGAGGAGGCTAGTGCTGAAATCCCCGGGCAGTGTGCACAGCTCCTGGCACAGAGTCTGCTGACCTCCCAGTTGGGTGAAGGGTCCTAACGAGAGGAGGGCAGGATGAGGGGTAGGTCCTGGCTGCTGTCGGTGTCTCTCCCCTCCCCTGATTGATCAGTGATGTTCGTTTGGTGGTGGGGCTGGCATCGAAGGGTTTGCAAACTGCCGTGGGCCCTGCTTGCTGCCCCACCCACAAGCCACACACACGTTTACATACTCCCACCCCCCCCAGACCTCCATCCTGTGACTCGATGGTGATGACGCCCTCACGCTCGGGCCCAAAGCCCTGTGTGGTCTTGGCCTGGACCTTGAACTTGTAAGGGACATTCTCGCTGAGGCCCGGCACGATCAGCCGCATCTCCGCCTGGTCCCCGTCCACCTGGAACGTCTTGGAAGACCCTGGTCGAGGTCGGGGGCGGTGGGAGTCAGGGCCACTGCCCCGCCGCTCCCGCCCTCGCCCCCTCCCACCCCCGAGGGCCGGGGCTACCTCCTTGGCGGGCCATCTCACAGGTCACCAGGTAGCCCAGAATGTCGCCGTTGGGCCGCCGGGGCCTCTGCCAGCTGAGCTGCAGCGAATCGGGGCTGAGGGCGGTGAACACCAGGGGCCCCGGGGCACTGGGCGTGCTCAGGGTGAAGGGCGAGCCTGTGGACAAAGTGGGCAGGGGGAGCGGGGTGAGGGAGAAGAGCCGGGTTTGGGGACGGGGCTGCCGTCTGCCTTCATCCCCTGCCCTGGCCCCACTCCTGTGTCCCTCCAAACAGCACCCTGACTCACCCCCTAACAGCTCCTTAGCCCTAATAATTGTAGCATTTGTTAAAAAATTTGTTGGGCCAAGCATGGGGCAAGATAAAAGAGTCTGGTCTGCCAGTCCCTATCCCACACAGGGTTCACAGTCTTAAGTGGGAGGAAGAACAGGTATTGAATCTACATGTCAGATGAAGAGAGTGAGGCATGTGGGAAGTCAAATGACCTGCCCAGGGTCACTCAGGAGTAGGGCCCTTTCTACTAGATAATATTCCTTTGGGTGGGGAGAGAGAGAGAGAAGTGTGTGTAAGTGTCTGTTTCCATGCCACCTGCAGATCCTTTAGTCGACGCCTGCTGGAGGGGCTAAAGCCCCCCTCCACCTCTCCTGCTTAGCCGGGCAGGATGGGCAGCGGGCTCACCTGGCATGGGGCAGAGGGGGCTGTGCGGAAGCACCTGGGACTCGATGGTGATGACCCCCTCGCGCTCGGGGCCCCAGCCCTCCTGGCTCTGCGCCTGCACCCGGAAAATGTAGGAGTGGTTGGGCACCAGGTCTTCGACCACAATGGATGTCTGGGCCGGGTTGTTGATCAGCAGCTCCTGGCTCTCTCCTGGGCATAGAGGGATAGAGTGGCGTCAGTCAGGTCTGGTCCAGGTGCCCCAGTGGGGAGGAAGGGCAGTGGTAGAGCCAACCCTGGTTGAGGGGGGTCCAAGTAGGAGTGGGGGCAGAAACCTGGGCTTCCCGCGGGGCTGGCTCCCCCCACCCAGGTCCCCTTCTCCGGTGCCCTCACCTCCTCCCAGGAGCTGGTACTCCACCCGGTAGCCCCGCAGCTCCCGCTCGCACTGTGGCTCCTGCCAGCTGACCTTGAGGGAGGTGGGCCCCAGGGCGGAGAAGACCAGGCGGGTGGGCGTATCGGGCAGCCCCGGGACCAGGCGCGACTCTGGGGATGGAGGGAGACAAGGCCTTAAAGGATGTGAGGGCCAGGAGGGGCAGGGAACTGCTGCAGAGCTGCTGGTTGGGGGGCGGCAGGTCCGGGCCTGGTCCCCCGATCTGTGCTGGCACGGCAGGCCTGCGCCTGGGCCCTGGCCGTGCCCCTCGGGACCAGGGTGGGCGGCAGAGACTCACCCTGCAGCGCCCGGTCCAGGCAGTGCAGTGCCTCCCGCACCTCCTCAGAGTGAGCACGGGTCCGGCCTGGCCCGACCCGGCCTGCGCAGAGAGAGGGGCCAGGGCAGGGACGCCTGGTCAGCCAGCCGGGAAGGGGGGGGACCCGGCTTCCTGGCCGGCCTGAACCGCAGGCCGCATGCCGTGCCCCCGAGGCCGCTCTGCAGCAGTCCTGCCCCCTGCCTGGGACAGAGGGTGGCATTGTGCGGTGCCGGTGGTGCCCGTGAGGGTGATCGGCCTACATGGGCGGTGGAGGGGTGAGAGCGAGCTGTCACGAGTCACCCCCTCCCCGCCACCGCAAACACACAGCATGACAGATGAGTAGACAGACCAATGATATGTGGGCAGCCAGGCGGACACAGAGGCCGGGGGTACCTAGGCCCCAGCTGGGCGGCACTGGCTCTCCGGCCAGGACAACTGATTCTCGGAAGTCACCGGAGAGCGAGAGGCCCGTCCCCCGGGCCCAGCTTTGGGGCAGCAGTGGGGGTCTGGCCCTCCCAGCCCCCCAGGTGGGAGGGAGGCCTAGTGTGGGACAGAACAGAGAAGAGGGTGAGGGGGGGAAGGGGTCCGTCGGGGAACGAGGCGAGGACCGAGGGCGGGCCGGGCCGAGGCTTACCATGCGAGGTGACGGAGGTGAGGGTGGAGTAGTCTCGGGGCAGGGTGGGACAGCGCTCGGTGCGGGACAGTGAGTGGTAGTCGCGGGTGAGGGTGGAGACGCTGCCCAGGATGGGGTGGGGTCCATGCGGGCTCAGGTGGGTGCCGTAGCTGGAGGTGCTGCTGGTCATCATCCTGTTCAGGGAGTGGGCACTGCCCGGGTAGATGAAGTCCAACCGGCCGTTCGCCAGGTGCTCTGTGGTGGGGGAACGGGAGGGAGGTCGGACTGGGGGACCCTCGGGCTGGCCTCAAGCCCTGCCCAGAGGGCACAGCCCTGGGGGTCCTGTCGGCCTGGCACCCGAGCGAGGTGCCACCAGCCCCGCCCATGCTCCCACCACCAGCCCGGGCAGCGAGAGCTCCGGAGGGGTGGGCAGGGCAGACCCCTCAACCCAGCCAAAGCATCTCCCCTTTGGCACACGGGGGGCACACGGTGCTGGTGTGTATGTGTGTGCACGTCCCAGTGTGGTGCTGAAGGACTGTGTGTGTGTGTCCACGTGTGTTGTTGGTATGTGTCAGGGCAGGGTTTCACCTGGGGGCGGCCCGGGCGTCACGCTGCGGGGGAGGCTGCCGTCCGTGTCGGAGGAGAGGCAGCTGCTGCCGGACAGGCGGGGGATCAGCTGCGCGGGCAGCTGCCAAGTGATGCGGCGGAGGTCCAGCTCCTCCCCCAGCAGCGGCACGAACTGCCAGCCGGAGCCGCCTTGGGAACAACGGAGGGGCAGCGTGGAGACGAGGGTCCGGGCCCTGGCACACCCTCAGACAGAGCGCCTGGGGTCAGACGTCCTGGCCCCAACCCGGGACGTTCTGGGATCCTGTGCCCCGTGGGCCCATGGGGTGTGTCGGTGTGCATGCGTGTGCCCAGTGTATGCATGTGCCTATGTGGCTTGGGTTCGTGTGCGTAGGTATGTGTGTGTGTGCGCACCTGGGCCCCCGGGTGTCGGGGCCGGGCCTCCTGCTCCCAAGACCCGCCTCCGCCTCCCCCGGCACTGTACCGGTGTCGTCGGAGACGCTGGGCCGCTGGCTGCCAGGGTGGGAGCGCAGGACCTCATCGCTGTACATGAGGTAGCTGTCGTTGCCCTCTCTGTCCTGCGCGTCCACGATGGGGATGTCGGGGATGATGGGGACTGTGAGGAGAGGGGCCCGGGTGAACGGTGGCTGGGGGCCTCCTTCCCGCAGCCAGGCCCGGCCCACCCCGGCCGGCCGGTCACTCACTGGACATGGGGCGCTTGGGCTGGGTGGCCAGGTTGATGGTGGCCTGGCGCTCCGGGCCCCAGCCGGCCCCGTTGCGCGCCTTCACCGTGTAGCGGTACGGCTGCGACTCCCGCAGGTTCTCGATCAGCAGCATTCGCTTTTTGGGGGTGTCCACCAGCACCTTCTTCAAGGGCCCGATGGGTCCTGGGGGTACAGCACCCGCGCGGGGGATGGCGGGAAACACCTCTGAGCGAGGAGCCGGAGGAGGCGGCCCGACCCCGACCCCCTGGGGTTTCTGGGACGGGGGCCGTCCGTCGTGGGACGGGGAGGAGGGTCCTTACTGTTGTCGTCGTCGACCAGGCCGTAGCAGACCTCGTAGGCGGTGATCTCCCCGTTGGTCTCGGCCGGCTCGGCCCAGCTCAGCTGGGTGACGGTGGTGGATACGACATTGAAGGCCAAGCGGCCGGGCTCGCTGGGCACTGGGGGGGCGAGGATGAGAGCGAGAGGGAAAATCAGTCCAGGGAGTAAAACACGGTCTCTCTCTCCCCCGGGGCCAGGCTCTCCTCCGGCTGACGCCTGGCCTGCCCCTGTCACAGCACCATCTCCGGGACCGGAAGGCCCCGCCGGCCCACCCGGTCACATCACCGTGTGCAGACCCCTCCTCCAGGACCCTTCCCCGGCAAATCCCAGTTCCAGCTCTACTCCCCAGGACTTCCTAGATCAGTTTATGCTTCAGTCTTCTCTGTCTATCTACTTGCCTGCCTTCTCACCAACTCTCCTGCCAGTTCCCAGCTCTCTCTCTTCGCTCCTGCCGAGAGTACCTCCTCAGCATCCCTCGCTCTCAACTCCCCTGCCTCCGAGCAACCTCGCTCACACTGTGCCCCACCTGGAATTCCCCATCTCCTCCCTCACCCCAAATTCTCCCAACTGCAGATCTCTCTGTTCAAAGCCCTCCGAAATACCACCTTCCCCTGGAACCCTTCTCCAATTCATTCCCCTTAGGTGCTCACACCCTCTCTCATGTATGTGTATAGATTGTACTCTCCCAAGTGCTTTTTTTAAATGTTAGGCGCTGTGTGCCAGACACCGTTCTAAGCACTGGGGTAGGTACAAGCCAATCAGGTTGGACACAGTCCACGTCTCACATGGGGCTCACTGTCTCAATCCCCATTTTACAGACGAGGTAACTGAGGCACAGAGAAGTGAAGTGCCTTCCCAAGGTCACCTGCTTCTTCCACTCACTTCCTCTGTGTGTAAATCGTTTGTGTGTGCCTGTTTCCTACTAATCTGGAAGCCCCACAAGGGCAGGGACTGCATCTTCTACCATTATGTAACTCGCCCCAGTGTTAAGTGCAGGACGCTGCACGCAGTAAGTGTTCAGAAACTACTGCTGATCAGGCAATCAATAGGTCGACGCCTGGGGCAGGGCATCTTTCTCTCTGCCCAGCCCTTCCCAAGGGGCCGGCCCGGGTTCGGCCGCCGGGCAGCATAGGAGACTTACCCTCCTCATTGGTGCGGCAGGAGATCTTGTGGCTGTAGGGCCCCTCGCCCAGTGGTCCGAAGGCACACACCTTCATCTCATAGTCGCAATATGGGTACAGGTTGCTGAGCTCCACTGAGGGGACCGGGCAGTCCAGGAACTGGGCATCCAACTCAGAGTCTCCCTGGATCCAGTATTTGACCTGTGCCATGGTGGGGAGGAGGGGCAGTCGTAGGTGGCGGGGGGAGCAACAGACTCCCCCTCAGCCACCCCCAATGGCCTGGCATTCCTGGCACCAGAGACGCAAGGCCAGGCACGGTGTGAGTGGAAGGAAGGCCCGGGCTTTGAGGGCACTGTGACCACGTGGGCATGGCTGGCACCCGGTGCCCCCTAATAATAATTAGGTAATCGTGGCATTTTTTCAGTGTTTACTATACGCCAAACACTGTGTTAAGTGCTTGGATAGATACAAGATAAGCAGGTCGGACACACTCCCTGTTCCACATGAGGCTCACCCTCTAAGGGGTAGGGAGAACAGTTATTTAACCCCCATTTTGTAGCTGAGGAAACAGAGGCCCAGAGAAGTTAAGTGACTTGCCCGAAGTCACAAGCTGGGCAAGGGCCGCGGGTCAGAACCCAGGTCTCCTGATTCCCAGGCCCGGGTTCTTTCCATTAAGCCACGTGGCTTCCCTGTGCTGGGCTCTGGGGGCACGGCTGACTCCCGGGTGGCACCCTCTCCGAGTCCCCGGGACCCTCTCCGCTGCCTCACCCTGTAGCCGGTGGGCTTGCCGGGGGGAGGCAGCCAGTTGAAGAGGATCGTACGGGAACTAGAGGCCTGGGCGTTGAGGTTCTGGGGCACCCCCAACTCGCCGGGCTGGGTGGCAGAAGATAGGGGCGGGCCGAGGAACTCCTTAATCTGCGAGTCTGCTGTGGAAGAGAGCATGGCCAGGGCAGTCACACGACGCACGCAGCTGCTCTCCCTGTGGTTCAGGGAGAACTGCCCCTCCCTGGTCTCCCCAACTCAGAGTCCCAGGGGCCGGGGCTTACGGCGTGGCTTTGCTCCGGTTGGGCTGGGCAAGCAGACGGGAGGAGCGAGGAGCCCAGAGGCAACCCGCCCCACGGGGCCCTATAATTCTATTTATTTTGATGCTGTTGATGCCTGTGTACTTAATTAATTAATGGTAGCATTTATTAAGCGCTTACTACGTGCAAAGCACTGTTCTAAGCGCTGGGGAGGTCACAAGGTGATGAGGTTGTCCCACGGGGGGCTCCCAGTCTTAATCCCCATTTTACAGATGAGGGAACTGAGGCCCAGAGAATTAATTAATGGTAGCATTTATTAAGCGCTTACTACGTGCAAAGCACTGTTCTAAGCGCTGGGGAGGTCACAAGGTGATGAGGTTGTCCCACGGGGGGGCTCACAGTCTTAATCCCCATTTTACAGATGAGGGAACTGAGGCCTGGAGAAGTTAAGTGACTTGCCCAAAGTCACACAGCTGACAATTGGCAGAGCCGGGATTTGAACCCATGACCTCTGACTCCAAAGCCCGTGCTCTTTCCACTGAGCCACGCTGCTTCTCTTGTTTTGTTGTACTTGTACTTGTTTTGTTGTCTGTGTCCCCCTTCCAGACTGTGAGCCCGTTGTTGGGTAGGGATTGTACAGTGCTCTGCGCACAATAAGCGCTCAATAAATGCGATTGAATGAAGGCCCTGCGCCTACCCTGCGCCAGAGAAGCAGCGTGGCTCAGCGGAAAGAGCCCGGGCTTTGGAGTCAGAGGTCGTGGGTTCAAACCACATGTCCGCCAATTGTCAGCTGTGTGACTTTGGGCACGTCACTTCACTTCTCTGGGCCTCGGTTACCTCATCTGTCAAATGGGGGTGAAGATCGTGAGCCCCACATGGGACAACCTGATCACTTTGTAGCCTCCCCAGCGCTTAGAACAGTGCTTTGCACATAGTAAGTGCTTAACAAATACCAAAATTTATTATTATTATTATTATTATTATTATTATTATTACTACTACCCTGGTCGAGGCCACCAGGGGGAGCCAGAGACCCAGCTCCAGTAGAATAATAATAGTATTAGTTCGTTCATTCATTCAATCGTATTTATTGAGCGCTTACTGTGTGCACAGCACTGTACTAAGCGCTTGGGAAGTACAAGTTGGCAGCATAGTTAAGCGCTTACTATGTGCCAAGCACTGTTCTAAGCGCCGGAGTATATACGAGGGGATCAGGTTGTCCCATGTGAGGTCAAAGAGGCCCAGAGAAGTCAAGCGACTGGCCCAGCTGACAAGTGGCGGAGCCGGGATTAGAACCCGCGACCTCTGCCTCCCAAGCCCGGGTTCTTGCCACTGAGCCCCGGGGAAGGGGTCTCGGCGGGCGCGGCGCTCACCTCCCTGTCCGATGTAGACGGTGGCGGAGTGGGGTTCGCCCAGCCGGGTCCCGTGCTTGGGGTGGCTGAGGACCAGGCGGAAGCGCGGAGGGCCGCGCAGCAGCGGGTCCGTGTCCCGTGGGTCCAGCAGCTTGATGTGCACCTCCTTCCGCTCCTCTCCGGCCTGGAACAGTAGCTCTCCCTCGGCCGGGATGTAGTCCTGCGGGGCGGGCCGGGGCGGGGGGCTCAGCCTCGGGCCGCACGGGCCGGGCCCCCGCGCCTCCAGCCTCCCGGGCCTCCCCACGGGGCTCCCCCGGTGCGGGGCGGCCTACCCGCTGGGCCTGCGCCGTGTCGTCCTGCGTGCGGTAGGCCACTTGGGATTTGCCGTTGTCCAGGACGCGCCGGACCACGGGGATCCGCACCGTCTGGTCCGTCCGGCTGAAGGTGTACTCCGGACGCTCGAAGGACACCACCCCGGTGGCTGCAACGGCGGCGTGGGGCCGTCAGCCCCCAGCCCCTGCCCTGGAGGTCCCCCGGCCCTCTCCCCCGCCATCCCGACCTTGCTCCTTGATGATGGTGATATGGACCAGACGGCGCCCGATGGTGGCGGTGCCCTCGGGTACGTCGATGGCCTCGACCAGCAGCTCCTTCTCGTCGTCATCTTCTGGGCGGATGAAAAGCGGCACCCGGACGTCCACCAGCTCCACGCCCTCCTGGAACTCCACCATCCCCCGGGCATCTGGGGGGCAAGGGCAGGCCGTCCGTCAGCATGGGCGAGGTATGGGCCGGGGCGGGTGTATGTATTTATTACTCTTATTTGTACATATTCATTCTATTTTATTAATGTGTATAGAGCTATAATTCTATTTATTCTGATGGTATTGACACATCTACTTGTTTTGTTCTGTTGTCTGTCTCCCCCTTCTAGACTGTGAGCCCGTTGTTGGGTAGGGACCGTTGCCAACTTGTACTTCCCAGGCGCTTAGTACAGTGCTCTGCACACAGTAAGCACTCAATAAATACGATTGAATGAACGAATGAGTGAATGTGAGCCCGTTGTTGGGTAGGGACCGTCTCTATATGTTGCTGATTTGGACTCCCCAAGTGCTTAGTACCGTGTTCTGCACACAGCAAGCGCTCAATAAATATGATTGAATGAATAGAGGGAGGGGGGCCGCTGGGATGCCAGTGCCCGCCCCAGGCTGGGCCCCTTACCCTGGTCAGTGGCAAGGGTGTAGTATCCGGGGGCCACCTTGAGGTCTTGAAAAGAGCCCTGGTCCACCTGCTTCTCGGTCAGCTTCAGCAGGTCCGCCTTGGCGGAGCGGGGGGCCACGAACGCCGTGTCCACGATGGTGTGGTCCTGCCTGAGCTCGGGGACGAGGGCAAGAGTTGGGGGGGGCCGCCTGGCCGGCCCCAGTCGCCCCCCCCTCCTCCCGCCTGCCCCCCATGTGCCTTTGCTCTTTCCTGGGGAGAGGAGGGGCTGAGATGCTACTGGCCCAAGAAACGAAAGGGAGGGAATTTTTCATCATTAAAATCCTTGCCCGGGGACAGTCCCTCCCTCAAGGCAAAGCGGTGGCCGTGGCAGTGACCAGCAGGTTGGGGGGGGGACAGAAGTGACCGGGCGGGGGTCGCACCCTCTTCTGACAACCCACTTACTTCTTGCCGGCGTTGGGCTGCTGCCTGAAAGGAGACAAGAGGGTTGGGTGAGTTGTGCCTTGGTGGGGAGTGGGGCAAAGCCTGGCACAGGCTGATCGCTTTCCACGGGGCAACCCCAGGACTCAGTGGTACCCCACCCTGGTTGGCAAATGCCAGGCTGACCTGGGCATCTCCGCTGAGTGTCCCAAGCCCCCTGTGCACAGAGCAATCAATCAATCAATCATATTTATTGAGCGCTTACTGTGTGCAGAGCACTGTACTAAGCGCTTGGGAAGTACAAGTTGGCAACATATAGAGCCAGTCCCTACCCAACAGTGGGCTCACAGTCTAGAAGTGGCGGGGGGGGGAGCACTGTACTAAGCACTTGGGAGAACACAGTATAACAATGTAATGGGCACATTCCCTGCCCACAACGAGCTTTTTTTAAATGGTATTTGTTAACCACTTACTATGTGCCAGGCACTGTTCTAAACCCTGGGGTATATACAAGGGAATCAGTTTGGAAACAGTCCACGTCCCGCATGAGGCTCACCGTCTTAATCCCCGTTTTACAGATGAGGTAACTGAAGCACAGGGTCACACGGTAGACAAGTAGCAGAGCGTACAGTCTCCCCCCAACCTAGGTGCCACCCACGGGATCCGGGGTCACGATGGCGTAATATAACGGGCTCGGGCCTCAGCGAGATGGGTAGTGGGGTTTGGCACTCACCGAAACTTTGTCTGCTGGAACTTCTGAACTCCAGGGACCTGCCCGTAGACCTCACTGAGCTGTGGTGGGGCGGGGAGGGGAGAGAGATTGAGTGGGGCCAATGAGACCATCACCCGGGGCAGGGCAGATGGGCGGTTCCCATGCCAAGGGCTTCTGCTGGAGGAGCCTGCCAAGACCAGACAGGAGATCCTGGAGGTGGCCGTACCCATCCCGGACCCACCCTAAGGCTCCAGACCCCGCTCCGCCAAGGACCCTTCAGCCACTGTGCCCTCTACCCTGCCCTTACCTTCTCTTCCACCTCCTGGCGCAGCTGGTTACACTCACGGGTGTCAGGCTTCAGCAGGTTCTCGGTGCAGAGCCGGGTGAGGCGCAGGGAGAGATTGTACAGAACTGCAGGCAGAGTGGGGATGGAGTAAGGCGTCATCAGTCAATCAATCAATCAGTCGTATTTATTGAGCGCTTACTGTGTGCAGAGCACTGTACTAAGCGCTTGGGAAGTCCAAGTTGGCAACATCTAGAGATGGTCCCTACCCAACAGTGGGCTCACAGTCTAGAAGGGGGAGGCAGAGAACAAAACATATTAACAAAATAAAATAAATAGAATAGATAAATAAATAAATAAATAAATAAATCAGTCCCGCGGCGGATGCCAGAGTGGCCATGTGCAGGGGAGGTGCTGGCAAGGCGACCCAGTGGGGAGGGGCAGATGGGTATATTAGGCAGCCAGTACAGTGCTCTGCCCACAGCAGACACCCAAGAAATCCCACTGATGGACTGATTGCCGAGGGAGGGAAGCCTCCGGGTAGGGAGCGCCCCTCACCCAGGTCCTGTGGTTTGGTGTTAGCGGCGTGGCTGGCCAAGTTGGCGCGCTGTACGTTGTTGGCGATCTTCCAGCGGACCGTATCGCGGCTCTTGAGGTTCCCGCTGCGCAGCAGGGGCGTGTCCAGGTGGTCGGAGGCCATGAGGTTCTCCCGCAGCATGTAGTGGTCCTCCTTGAAGCCCACCATGTGTCCTGGGGGAGGGGGAAGCAGGGGGCCGGCTCAGGGCCCGCACCACCCCCACGGTGCCCGCGGCACTCAGCGTCCAGCGGGGGACTCCCCCCAGGATGCCCCTACCCACGGTTGGAGACAAGTCTGTGGCTTAGGATCCAGGGATCTTCCCGTTCAGACCCCCTCTGCCCCTGACACAGGAGGGCACCCTGGGTGGCATCCCTAATCCCTGCCTTGCCCTGCTTTGGGCTTCCCATCCAGCCCTCCCGTCCACCCCTCCCGTCGCCATGCCCCCCACCCTGCCCTTCCTGGTCTTACCTTTGTTACAGCAGGGACAGAGGGCCAGGCAGGCCTAGGAGACAAGAGCAGAAAGGATGGTGGGGGCTGGGGCCAGGAGCGGGGGCACTCCCAGAATATCCCTCGGGTGCCCAAGGCAGCCTTCCTAGCAGCCCTCCATGCCCCAGCGTCACCAGCCTCTCCCCTCCTTCTTGCCAGTGCCCCAGTCTGGAACCCCCTCCCATCCCCAGTCCACCAGATCTCTGCCCTCCCCGTTCCTCTCCCCATAATAATAATAATAATAATGGCATTTATTAAGTGCTTACTATGTGCAAAGCACTGTTCTAAGCGCCGGAGAGGTTACAAGGTGATCAGGTTGTCCCCCGGGGGGCTCACAGTCTTAACCCCTATTTTACAGATGAGGTGACTGAGGCACAGAGAAGTGAAGTGACTTGCCCAAAGTCACACAGCAGACAATTGGCTGAGCCAGGATTTGAACCCATGACCTCTGACTCCAAAGCCCATGCTCTTTCCATCGAGCCATACTGCTTCTCCCCCTCCCTCTTGCCGGTGACCCGGTCTGGAACCCCCTCCCGTCCCCAGTCCACCAGATCTCTGCCCTCCCCCTTCCTCTCCCCATAATAATAATAATAATAATGGCATTTATTAAGCGCTTACTATGTGCAAAGCACTGTATTAAGCGCTGGGGAGGTTACAACGTGATCTGGTTGTCCCCCGGGGTGCTCACAGTTTTAATCCCCATTTTACAGATGAGGTGACTGAGGCACAGAGAAGTGAAGTGACTTGCCCAAAGTCACCCAGCTGACAGTTGGCTGAGCTGGAATTTGAACCCATGACCTCTGACTCCAAAGCCCGTGCTCTTTCCATTGAGCCATACTGCTCTCCCCCCCCGCTTTTGCCGGTGTCCCAGTCTGGAACCCCCTCCCGTCCCCAGTCCACCAGATCTCTGCCCTCCCCCTTCCTCTCCCCATAATAATAATAATAATAATAATGGCATTTATTAAGTGCTTACTATGTGCAATGCACTGTTCTAAGCGATGGGGAAGTTACAAAGAGATCAGGTTGTCCCACGGGGGGCTCACAGTCTTAATCCCCATTTTCCAGATGAGGCAACTGAGGCACAGAGCAGTGAAGTGGCTTGCCCAAAGCCACCCAGCTGACGACTGGGCGGAGGGGGATTAGAACTCATGACCTCTTGACTCCACCGCCCACGCTCTAAGCGGCGTGGCTCAGTGGAAAGAGCACGGGCTTTGGAGTCGGGGGTCACGGGTTCGAATCCCAGCTCCGCCACATGTCTGCTGTGTGACCTTGGGCAAGTCACTTCACTTCTCCGAGCCTCCGTTCCCTCATCTGTAAAATGGGGATTAAGACGGTGAGCCCCACGTGGGGCAACTTGATCACCTTGTATCCACCCCCGGCGCTTAGATGAGTGCTTTGCACACAGTAAGCGCTTAACAAATGCCACCATTATTATTATTATTCTTTTCCACTGAGTCACGCTGCTTCCCCATCCTCTTCCTCCTCCTCCTCCTCCAGGAAGTCTTCCCAGATGAGCTCCCACCAGCCCCGCGCCCCCCGGCCCCTGACCTTGCAGCAGGGGCAGAACTTCCAGCAGAGCAGCAGCAGCAGCGGCAGGAGCAGCAGCAGCAGCAGCAGCAGGGGGACCAGCCACCAGAAGGTGGCCGGAGGGCAGTCTGCGGACAACAAGGCCAGCTTGGACTTCCCAAGCGCTTAGTACAGTCCCCCTCACACAGGAAGCGCTCAATCAATACGATGGAACCAATGAATGAACAAGGCATTAGGCCCGGGGGCCGTCCCGGACAGCGGTCCATACTCTAGAGCTCCATGCGGGTGGGCGATGCGTCTCCCAGTTCTGTTGTCTTGTACTCCCCGAAGCGCTCAGTACAGTGCTCCGTAAACAGTGAACGCTCGATAAATACGACTGATTGGCCCAGGGTCCCGTCCCAGCTGCTCTGCCCGTGGCATCGTAGTAACTTGCCTGCCCCCCTGTCTGACCCTTCTGGGCCGGGGGGCAGCCAGGGTCTGAAGGGGACGGGTGATGGGAGCCAAGGAGAGGGTTGGGGGCTCCGCCCTGCTCTTCCCTGACCTCCTTCGGCCCGGGGTTTGGCATTAATAATAATGATAGTAATAATAATAGTATTTGTTAAGCACTTAAAATGTGTGAGGCACTCTACTAAGCGCCGGGGTGGGTACAAGCAAATTGGGTTGGACACGGTCCCCGTCCCACGGGGGGCTAACAGTCTCAATTCCCACCTTAGAGATGAGATGATTGAGGACCAGAGAAGTGAAGCAACTTCACCAAGGTCACACAGCGGACAAGTGGCGGAGCCAGGATTAGAACCCGTGACCTTATGACTCTGCACCCCACCCCCCATCCACAAGCCCCCTGGCAGAAGGCCTCACCCACCCTTGTTCTTGTGCACTAGGACGGTGTCGTTAGGGCCGGGGACCCCGTCGCTGTCCACCGTGTAGCTGTAGGTGCAGTCGTCCTCCTCGTCCCGGAACGAGCAGTACTCCGTCACCTCTTCCGCTGCGGCCGCCGGACACGAGAACACCGTCAGCTCGGCCCCCGGCCGTTCCTCGCCCCTCTCGGCTTCTGCCCCTTCTCCCTGCCCCCCAGGGTCCAGCCCCATTCCTCGGCCCAGCATGGGAGACCCGGCCATGCCCGGGCAGGCCGTGCCCGGGGGAAGGCAGACCGGGGACAGGGGGCCAGCAGGCCGCGGTACCTTTCTTGAGCTCGTCCACCATCTGGACCTGGAAGCTGCAGGATTGGCAGTTCTGCCCCTTCTTCTGCCCGGTGCCCCAGGCCTTGCACTGCACACAGGAGCGCAGGTCCTCACAAAGCCCCAGCAGCATCCTGTCCTGTTCAGAGAACGGCGGGTGCGGGGATGCGGGACAAGGGGTCAGGAGGTCCGCCTTACAGGACCCCCACCCACAGGGGCAGTGTCCGTGCCAGCCGTGCCCATTTTTCTTCCCCCTCTCCAAGCGGGGCCCACCCACCCACCCCCAGGGCCCGGTCTCACTGAGTGCTTGATTTCACAGGTGGAGTCGATGTAGGGCGACACGTGGTCACACTGGCAGCGCCCACACTCACAGCGGCCGCGCCCGTTACAGAGGCCCTGTGGGGAGAGGGCTTGGCTAGTCCGCCACCTTCCCCGACTCCCAGTCCAGGCCAGCCCGGCCGGGCCTGGGTGGCCGGGGGCAAGTTCCGAGGGCAAGTCTGACCAACCCCACTCCTCCCGGTGGCCTCCCTTTCTCCCTCCAGCCATCCCCCACCCCCAATGCCCTCTGGCTCTAACCCCAACTGACCCCCTTGCTGTCGATACAGGTGGCGTTGCTGAGGGGGCACTCGCAGCTCTGGCCCGTCCAGCCGCTGGCACAGACGCACTGGCCCATGGAGCATCGGCCCCGATCTGCAGGGGCAGCAAGAGCACGGCACCGTTCGCACCCCGAGCCTCACCTCCCTACTCCCCCTGGGAACCGAGGCATCCCGAGGTGCGGGCCCCCCAACCCCCGGGCCCTCCTCCCCGGCGTACCGTTGCAGAGGAAGCCCGAGGCCCTGGGGCACTGGAAGTTGTCAAACTGGCAGAACTGGCCCTCGTAACGGCCGTCTCCGTAGCAGATACAGTGCCCGCACTGGCACTCTCCCCGGCCCGAGCAGGGCTGGGAATCCCCCTCCTGCACGCAGGGCTCCGTGTCGCTGAGCGAGCCTGTCGAGCAGTTGCAGGTCTTTCCACTCCTGGAAGGGAATTAGGAGCCTCAGACCGGCCCCCAGGGGCCAGCATATGTGTGCACGTGTGTGCACGTGTGCAGCGCCCCAGGCAGTCCGGCACTCACCAGCCCTCCTTGCACAGACAGTGGCCACACATGAAGTCCCCGTGTTGGTTGCAGCGGACCGAGTCGGGCTCCTTTTGCTGCAATAACAATAATAATAATAACAATAATGGCATTTATTAAGCACTTACTATGTGCAAAGCACTGTTCTAAGCACTGGGGAGGTTACAAGGTGATCAGGTTGTCCCACGGGGGGCTCACAGTCTTAATCCCCATTTGACAGATGAGGTCACTGAGGCCCAGAGAACTAAAGTGACTTGCCCAAAGTCACACAGCTGACAATTGGCAGAGCCGGGATTTGAACCTATGACCTCTGACTCCAAAGCTCGGGCTCTTTTCCACTGAGCTACGCTGCTTCTCGTGTCATTCTCGTGCAATGACACGAGGGCTTCCCGCGGGCTTGGTGGGGGGGGGGTCCATCACCCTGGCCCATACCTGCTCACAGAAGCACTTGTCACAGATGATGCCGGTGTCGACATAGAGACCGTCGGAGAAGGACGGCTTGAGGTGGATGATGCCATTCCGGTCGCCAACGGGCAAGTCGCACACGTGCTTCCCGTCCACCGAGTCCACCGCCTGGAGCATCACTTCATAGGTTCCCTGGGGGCACAGTGAGACCATGCTGGGGGCAGGGATGAAGTTGGGAAGTAGCTGCCCTGCCCGCCCTCGATTCCTCTCCCGGGAGTAGGGAAAGCCCCACAGGGACCCGAGAGGCAGGATGGGGCCTGGCGGGGTTGGGCGCTTAGGGGCTAGAAAGGGGGGGTTCACGGACTCAGGGTGAGCCAGCTATGCACTGCCTGGATGTCCCCACCCGACCCCCTTGCTCCTGGGCACCAGGTCTTCCCCCAATCCCTCCCATCTCACGCTACCCCAGAAAGAACAATCAATGAGGCCAACAATCCCTGACCCCCGGACTCCCAGAGACCCCTTGGGTACCCCAGCACCACTCTCCCCCACCATACCCCATCCCCAACTCCCTTCTCCACACCTTCCAGCCGTCCCGCCATCCCCCACCCCCCACTCCCTTCTTCACACCCCCCAGCCGTCCGTACCACTTCCCCTCGCTTGATGGAGAAGGAGCCCATCTCCGACTTCTTGTAAACTTTAGAGGAGACCTCGGATTTCAAGCCCCGGGGTGTGTTTAGGGCACGGATGTCCATCTGGGAGCGGATTCGCTGCGGGAGACCAGGGAGACGCTGGAATGGGCCCACCGCCCTCCTCTCCCTGCCCAGGAGACAGCGCTTGCTTCTTCCCCATCATTTCATTTTCTGGTTCTAGTCAACGCTTACACAGTGCCGAGCGCTGGGGTACATAATCAGTCCCCCTTCTCCCATGGGGCTCACGGGCTATGAGGGCTAAGAGGATCACCTCCCCATTTACAGAGGAGGAACCTGAGGCTCAGTGAGGGTAAATAATTGGCCCAAGGTCTGGGGCTGGAGCTGGGACAAGAAACCAATTGTCCTGACTCAGGGGCCGTGCTCTTGGTAGAGGAGCCTCGGGCTGCGGTGGGCAGCTTGCCCTCTGGCCTTTTTTGCCATACCTCCAACAGACCCCCGCTCCTGCACCCAGCGGGCCACACCCCAGTGGACCCCAACGGCCCCCGCTTACATTGAAAGCGACTCTCAGCAGCTCCACGATATTGGACGAGTCTTCCTTCAATTCATCCACTGCCGACACAGGGAAATACTTGTGCAGCTTCTGTTAGGGCAGAGGGCACGCCGGCCGGCCAGGCCTCAGCTCAGGGAAGGGGCTGGAGGGGGAATGCAGCTCCCGCGCTATAATTCCCAACCCCTCACCCCCTCCCTCAGCCCCACTTGAGTCCCTGCTAGCCCCCGACGTCCATACCTGCCCTGTGGCACCAAGCCCTAGTCTGTAGCCACTCTTTCCCAGTCTCTTTTGCGAGCTGTTCCTCTGCCTCCCACCCCCTAACTGTGGGAGTCCCTCAAGGCTCAGTTCTGGATCCCTTTTTATTCTCCATCTACACCCACTCCTTGGGAGAACTTGCTGGCTCCCTCGGCTTCAACTACCATCTCTACCTGTCTCTATATGCTGCCAACTTGTACTTCCCAAGCGCTTAGTACAGTGCTCTGCACACAGTAAGCACTCAATACGATTGAGTGAATGACTCCCCACAGCACATATGTATCTATCTGCATATATCTGTAATTTCTTGTTTTATCTATTTGTATTAATGTCTGTCTCCCCCTCTAGACCGTGAGCTCGTTGTTGGGTAGGGATCGTCTCTATATGTCGCCAACTTGTACTTCCCAAGCGCTTAGTACAGTGCTTTGCACACAGTAAGCGCTCAATAAATACGATTGAATGAATGAATAGCTGTAATTTATTCTTGTGCGTCTCCTCCTCTAGGCCATCAGTTCCTCGAAGGCAGGTATGGTATCTATCAACTCTGCTGTCTTTTACTTTCCCAAGCACTTAGCGCGGTGCTTTACGCACAGCAAGAGATCAATAAATACCACTGACGATCACGATTGACAGATTGACCGGCACCTGATAGTAGCTGTAGGAGTAGTTGGTGACGGCGAAGATGGGGATGATGTTATTCTGGCCGAGCAGGCGCACCAGGGTGGGCACGGAGGGGTAATCCTGCCCCCGGAACTGGGTGTAAGTACCCGTGGCGTCCAGGTGACAGTTCTCGTCATTGCGCTTCATGATGCCCGCCAGCACGTTGGCACCGTCGCCCTCGTAGTGGAAGGCCGATTCGGTGGAGAACACCAGCAGGTGGGTGCTGTCTGGGCGCCAGCCGATGTCCTTCTGTAGGGTGGTGGGCAAGGGGCGGTCGGGGGCTGTCCGGTGCCCCCCCCGTCCCCCTCAAAGGAGATGTACATAATAATAATGATAATAATCATGCCAGGCACTGTACTAAGCGCTGGGATGGATACAAGCAAATTGCGTTGGACACAGTCCCTGTTCCATGTGGGGCTCACAGTCTCAATCCCCATTTTACAGATGAGGTAACTGAGGCACGGAGAAGTGAAGTAACTTGCCCAAGGTCACCCAGCAGACAAGCGGAGGAGCTGGGATTAGAATTCCTGACCTTCTGAGACCCAGGTCCGTGCTCTATTCACTACGCCATGCTGCTCCTCAATTCATTTATCAATCCATCATCAATCGATCACTTGCCTTGCCCTCCCGTGCCCGTGACCCTGGAGGCTCTGGGAAGAGGCACTTCGGGCCTCTTCTGGACTGCAAACTCCCCTCTAGACTGTAAGCTCCTGATGGACAGGGAATGTATCTATCAACCCACAATGCTTAGAACAGTGCTTTGCACATAGTAAGCACTTAATAAATGCCATTATTAATTAATTAATTAACTCTGTTATACTGTCCTCTCTCAAGGGCTTAGTACAGTGCTCTGTATCCAGTAAGTGCTCAATAAATTTGATCGATTGATGGATTGGCTGGAGTCTCTCCCGGCGTCCTGGCGGCTCACCGTGCACACGGCCGTCTGCAAGATGGCATCGAAGCCGCCCTCGGGGGCGTCCAGGTTGCCAGAGATGCGTTCCCTGTGCAACTTGTTGCGGAATTCCTCCAAGTCGCTGGTCAGGCTGATGACATTCTTGAAGGAGAAGGGCGGGTCGCTGTTGGGCCAGGGCTCCCGCAGCCTGTGAGGAAGGGGCGGGGAGTGGGGGGGTCAGGTCGGGCCTGGGCCCCACCCCCGGCTCCTTCCCCCCTCCCAGGGCCGCCCTCACTGACCGCTCTGGCCGCATGTCCGTCTGCGGGACGCTCACTTTGTCCACGAACTTGCCGAAGCCGATGGTGTAGTCGTTAGACATCTCCTGTAGGACCTCGGCTGGACGGGCCAGGGGGTTTCGGTCAGCCCAGGGAGAGCAGAGGGGGCATCTGGGAGCCTCCTCCAGGAAGAAGCCCGAGGGCCTTCAGCCCCAGAGTCCCTCTCTTCCCCTTCCTGCAGATCCACCCTGGCTGTCCCCATCCACTTCCACTTTATCTCGAGGTCCCCTCCTGCCTCATTCGGGCCCCTCCCTGCCTGTCGCCCCTCACTGTCCCTCCTGTTCCGTCAGCCGGGCCGCCCCACCAGACTGCGAGCTCCCAGAGGGCAGGGATTTGACCTCCGCTGTCTCCCCCGTCTCCGGCCGGCCCGCCTGCCCATCCTCGGTGAGGACAGACCCCCGTACCCAGGTTCCGGCCCATCTTCTTGAGGTTGTCCAGATCGTCGGACATGGAGTTGGAGAAGTCCATGAGGATGTAGAGGTCCATGGGGCTCTCCTTCGGCTCGAACACCTGCAGCTGCAGCTGGCGTTCCTCACCGGGCCGCAGCCACAGTCTCGCCCGCTGCGGGGACACTTGGCTCCGCTTCAGGGACACGTCGATTTTCTCTTCCTGAGGAGGTCCGGGTCCGTTGCTGCCTCTAGGCCTGCCCGTGGGGGTCCTTCCCGGGGGCTGCTGCCCATGGGAGCCCCGCCCAGGCAGGCTGGCATCCCTCCCTCCCTCAGCAAAGTTCGGACCGGAGCCGAGCCCTCCCTCGCTGCCCGGCCTGTGCCCGCCCCCGGCAATCGCACGGGGAGGCTAGGGGGCTAAATAGGGTAGGTCCTATGCAAACAGCAGTGTGCCCAGCCTGGGGTCTCCCTGGAGGTGGGGAGGCAGGGTTTGCTGCCCCGGGGCCTCGCCCTCTAACCTCCATAATGTAGTAGCTGCTCTCCATTGTCAGCACGCCGGCCTCCCCGCAGCCCGCGTCCTCCAGCTCAGCC